>NC_072732.1:176695603-177038751 GCF_026930045.1 Uloborus diversus | reverse complement strand
CGTCTTTTATCACTTAATCTAGTTTATATCGATTGGGATAAAATTTTGTGTTCTGTTATATGCGTTCAGACTGTTTTGTCTTAACTGTAAAATTTTTACCGACAACAAACCCAACGAAAGTTCCTCAAAACTTATTTTGTTTACATAAATTAAAATAGCATAAATGTGAGAGTTTTGCTTAGTGGTCCGAGTGTGTTTTTAAAGTTTATTCATTGTTTGCATTGTCAAAGTTTTTTTTTCACTTGAAGTGAATTTCATTAAAATTTCGTCGCCAATTTCGAACTTGGAAGCTCGCCATTTTTGTTACACATGTTTGGGTGTAGAAGGTTCAGGTTCTTAATCCAGATTACGTTTGTTGTTAAGTTAGCATTCTTAGAGTTCGTAAGTACCACTGTTTAATAGTTTTCTGCATTATCATTCACGATTAACGGCTTAAAAAATGTCTCTTTTTGAAAAAATATGTTTTAATTGATATTGTATTGTTAACTTTCACGTTCACTATTTGAATTTAGTTCAATAACAATATCATATGGATAAAAATCAATGAATAATTTTGCTCGTTGTTTTCAAAACGTGCTTTGCACAAATAAGCGTCAATATTTAGTTTATATGTTACTGTGAAACACCAAAATTTGAGAATATCGACCTGCAATGGTGATTCTTTCACAGATATCTTTAATATGTGAATAGTACTAACATCCACCGGTTAATGCCGACATTTACCAGATTTTAGACTTTTACAGTGAAATGTATTTCAATTTCAGCGCGTATAGAACTTATTGTGTGTCTGTACATATGTACATATTTTACTTGGTTGTGTCCCAGCAGTTTATGCCCTGGAAAGGTAAACAGCAGTATCTTCAAATTTCTTGGGTGTTTTCTTTTTTTTTTCTGTCAGCTATTCTAGTTTAGCTTTTTTTTTTTTTTTTTTTTGTTTTTTAAATATCTCAAAACCTTTTTTTGTAAATAGTACTGCGATTTAAAATGTCTTGGATCGGTACTGATCCGTTTAAAGCCGCTCGCTGATTTATTTACAATGATTCTGTGGTGTGTGTTCGGCGACCAGGTTCGTCATTTAGGGAATGAAAGACGTCAACCCCCCCCCCCTCCCGGAGGACTTTGAAAAAAGTAATGATTTCACGTGTCAATATAGTTTTGTTGTTTTCCGATAAAATTCACATTGAATATTTACCCTTATTTGCTCCCCCCCCTCCTTTTGAAAGTTCAGAATTACATCCCTGTAAGTGACGTACGTTCCTCTATTCTGTACATTTTGCTTTTGGGGGTTAGGGTATCAAATTATTTTTTAGGTTTCTGTGATAACATATATTCAAATTTTAGGCCATTTCACAGTATTTTCTCTAAATGTAGAGTCCGCAACAGGACACTTTTTCTGCCATAACTATTTAATTTGCTGTTTGATTAGCACAAAATTGTATTTTGAGTTAGTGCTGCCAACACACAAACTCAAAATAAAACAATGTGCTAATCAAACAGTAAATTAAATAGTTACGGCAAAAGAAAGTTTTATGTTGTAAACTCTACATTTGGACAAAAATATTACTTTTACAAAATATTTTGTTGCTACGTACATGTTTTGTTGTCCAGGTTTTCCGACTAGTCCATTTTACGTTCTTTGTTTTATATTATTGATTTGTCTCAATATATTTTTAAAAAGGTAAAGTTCGTGCTTACAAAATTCACTTTTGTTTACGTAAGTTGAATTTAGAAAAAAAAGGTCGATGATATTTATGTTTATCAAAGTGTTTCTCTTCTTTTTTTCTTCACAAGCTATAAAAAAGGGGAACAAACAAAAAGATTTTTTGAGGTTTAAAAAAAGATTTTTTTTAAAAACTTAAATCTGATTTTTTTTAGCAGATTTATTTATTCATTTTTGGAAAGGACTTGAGGAAATTCAGTTAGTTGATTTGCATTCATAAATTAATTAAACATGAAATTGATATTTTAAGAATTACAAAACCATTATATTTCAAATACTGTTTTTCCAAACAAAACATTTTCAGAATGCAAATGCGTATGTTTCAAATAAAATCGAATCTAGATGGGATAGTAGTACATCATAAATACAGGAAAAAATAAACAAATTCAAGTAGCTTTATATGAGATAAAAATCAAATGAGAGTTCAATGAAAGAAAAATAAAATTTGGTTAACTTTTTTCAATCAAAATCTTTTTCTGTAAAGAATACATTGTATCAGATTTTAAAGAAATAGTTTTACTATTTCTTTATAGAGATATAATTTCATAATCAGACAGCTATCCATTTTTATTTGCTCACTTTCTCGTAAAATTATTTCAAAATCAAAATAATCTAAATATATACTGTTTATATGTAGGGGACTGTGAGGCAAAGTGAAATGGTGAAATATTTGCTCTGTTTTAGCGCCACCTATCTGGTTATATATTATGTAGTACCTTATGTAGGCTATTATAGTCAGGAAAAAGTTATCTCTAAAGGTCAAAGCATATGATAATACGAACAATTTTCAAAAATTGATACTCATTTTGTAATATTTTGCAAGAAGTCAAAAGTCATTTTTTGTTACTATAAGAAGATAAAGTACTTGTTATTATCATTTTCAATGTCAAAAGAATCCCACTAATATTTGTTGAAGCATTTACTTATTTACTTAAATTAAGCTTATTTTTATTTTAAATATTTTATGCAATTAGTCAAGTGAATTCGAGGCAAAGTGGATGGGACAAAGTGAAATAGCTCATTTTCGCTTACTTATTAAATCACTTACGTATTAATTCATTAATATACATTCTAGAATTAAATATTTTACTTATGTTCTTATTCACTCACTATTTTATTCATT
Organism: Uloborus diversus; assembly: GCF_026930045.1. Classification (NCBI taxonomy): domain Eukaryota; kingdom Metazoa; phylum Arthropoda; class Arachnida; order Araneae; family Uloboridae; genus Uloborus; species Uloborus diversus. The sequence continues at coordinate 177,035,908 of NC_072732.1, read as the reverse complement.
AATTTTATTTTTATCATACATTAATTATTTTACTCATTTGTTCCTTTCATTATCTATTTATTTCTTCGTGCATTCTTTTATTTAATTATCTGTCAGACCAAAAATATTTTTAATGATTAAATGAAAAACATTTGATTAGAAAAAAATTTTAATTTTCTCTCTCCCCATGAAAAAAAGAGTGAAAATTTTTCACTTTTCTTTTAAAGTACCATTTTAGGGCCAAAAATTAAAAATAATGTTTCAATGCAAGTTTAATCATAAAATACATTGCTCTTTCTTTGTGTACCGTAAATTTCAAAACAAAATTCCTATTTGTTCATTTTGAAAAAAGTAAGCTATCTTAACTATTTCACTTTGCCCTACATTCCCCAACTACAGTTACAGTGAAAAGACTTTATAACCTTCGACATTTTCATTTGATGATTTTTTTTTCATAACTTTTGTTTTAATTTGTCCGTACATGCTTTATTTAATTATTTATTTTGTTTTTATTTTTTAACTGTGAATCATGGTTGAAGCAATGTATTTTATTTTTTTTTAAATATGTATGCTATAACAATAGGGCTCTTTTGCCAGGACTTTTCTTCACAATCAGTTTCTAGCAGGGGCGGATATGAGGAGAGGGTAATGGGGGTCATGGCCTCCCCCTAAACTGTCAGTATTATTTGTCCACACTGTGTTCAAACACTTCATGAATAAAATGTAAACGATATTTCACTAATATTGTCAATTCATTAATTATTTTTTAAAGTAAATACGGCTGGCTCTCTGTTTAATGATGCTCTATTTAACGACTTTCTCTATTTAACGACAGCTTTTCACGGTCCCAGATGGTTCACTATAGTGTTAAAAGCATTCTATTTAAGGACGCTTTCTACTTAAGGGCGATTTTTTATGGTCCCTTGAAAGTCGTTAAACAGAGAGCCAACTGTATTTGAAATATTACTTCTTTTCATTGCTTATGAAATTAGTTTAGTAACGTTTATGCTCCACTAGCTGTATGGACGTGTATAGAAATTTGGGGCCCATCACAAATGACTTTTACGGGGCCCCTTTCATATTATTTACCCCTATTTCCTAAACATATTTCACCCTCATTTTAAAAATCTCGGACCCCCTTCAGGCTCTTGCGTGCTCAAACAGGTGTCCCTTCTCTCCACTCCCCTGACTAAGTACATTATTCCTGGCCGATTTGGTGCTTTTTATTGGCACCCAAGCAATTCCAAAAATGTTTCGTACCCTACATCGTAAGTTCGTTAATGGAGGCGGGGGGGGGGGCGGAGAAGGCATCCTTCAGCATGACCGTCCCTAAAATAGTAGCCTGCATCTGCCTCAGCTTCTAACATTGAATCTTAAAATTTCCCCATTGTTTTTATTAATTAAAAACGACCCGAATATAGTGAGTGACTAATAATTAAAAAAACAGCTACTAATTTGATAGTACCCTTTTGCCACCAACTTAAAATTCGAATCTTTAGCTTGAGTAAGGAAAGAAAATTTGAATAGAATAAAATAGATAAGTGAGTATAGTCAGATGAATCTTAGAGAAAAAAATCACTGTAAATGAGAAAGGTTGTGTTGACAAAGAAAAAAGCAGAGCTAGTGAAATTTAGAACTTTCAAGATTTATTTGGGTCAAGTAAAAAAAAAAAAAAAGATTTAAATCAGTTATTTAAAAAAAATCATTTACTTTAAAACCCTAAAACTACCAGCCGGCGTAGAAATCTACCCCATCTAAACTGGATTTTCAACCCTTTTAACACGGTTTTTCAGCACTTTCAGCTATTCAAATCGTATTTTCACCAGCTAAAACCTTGATAAAATTGAATTTGCTCTTCCACCATTCTCTTCGGCATGAAAAAAACAAACAAAAAAAAATGCAGTTATGAGTCAGATTACAATTTTCAGAAAGATTTCAAGAGCAAACAAAGTTATGGGGTAAATATTTACCTCATTTGTGGTTTAAAGGTTTAAAAAAAGTTTGTAGTTCATAACTGTTTGAAGTTAAATCAGGATTAAAGTTACTGATTTAAATCGTTGACTCTCGGATGAAAGTTATCCCCCCCCCCTCTCCCCGCAGAAATTCTTGGTTTTAGTACATATATTGCTACTCTTAATACAGTATTTTCCTTACACACACAGAGTTATGCCCCCCCCCCCCCCGCACGGAAAGTAAGTTCCGACTGCACGACGCGTGACATTTACGATTACCAAAGTCAGCTTATGTGAATGATATAAATTATTTTGCCCAGTGCACTAACATAAGAAATGGCATCAAGAAATTTATTACAGTTAAAATTCCAAATATTTCCTTTGAAAACTAAGACAAAAGTCTATTTGTTTGAGTATTCTATAAATTTTAACCCTTTTTTTTTCTTGACGCGTTGTTGTGGAGTTCTGTTCATACCGCCAGTCTTAGGACATAATTAGGGGCCATTCATTAATTATGTAAGGATGATTTTGGCAATTTTGATCCCCATCCCCCCATGTAAGGGTAAGTAAGATCCCCCCCCCCTATCTTACGTAATATTCCATTTCAATTTTCAAAATAATAAAGTAACATCTTGCATCGCTGAAATCGTTATTAAATTCACTATTATTGATATTTTTAAAAACCTTTTTGTGTAAAGAAATATTTACTAAAAGGAATTTAGACTAAATGCTTTTTTGACAGATACTTTTTGTATATATATGATGCGATACTAATTAAAAATAAAACATGCCATACACAGTGCGATTTTTTGTTATATTTTACACTATTCATTCTTTGAAAAACAAGTAAAAAACAGCTCATCCTAGTACGTTTTTCATCTTTCAGACGCAAATGAAATATTGATCCCTGTCAAACCACTTGACCGCGCAATTTCTAATTTAAAATATCGACTTGGAAAATATTACGTAAGAATGGGTTTGACCCCCCCCCCCCCCCAAGTAAGGGTATGTAGAGATTTTTCTAACCCCCCTCCCACTTGGGACCCTTACGTAATTAATGAATGGCCCCTTAAATCAAACTTTTTTTCCCGAAAACTGAAGCATCGTAATTTTTTTTCTTCTTCTTTTTGTAGAGTCGAGCGCAATCCGTAGCTATGAAAACGATAATCCTTTCGCTCAATAATATCAAAATAATGTAAAGAAATTATGAAGGAAAAACACGGATTATCATCACTTATGCATTAGAATAATTTCTTTTATTTGTGCAAATAATAAACACATCCGGGTTATTACAGCTTCAATTGATTTATTTTGAATATTTTCGACTTCATTTCATTTTTCTGGCTAAGTTCGTGTGATTTAATTTTTATGCTATTGCTCTTAAGATGTTAAGGTTATGACGACGCTTCGAATCACCCATATTTTTGTTAAAACGTCGATGCTTTTACCTTCGTTATGTCCCAGTGGATGCTTTTTTTTTAAACATGAATGTCGATACTTAATAGTTGAAGAAAAAATATAATTAAAAAAAAGATTATGTTCATAAAAAGGGGAGGGGGTCTATAAATGATACAGAAGGAAAAATCATCCCAAATAAAGTTTTTTTTTTTTTTTTTGAATTTGCATTTCTAAAAAATACGGAGGGGTGTAATGATCCCCCATCTCTTACTCAAACGTCATCAAAGGTGTCCTATAATTTCTTTTTTTGAACTTCATTTCAAAAAAATTTCCAGGGGAGAGCCCCCGAACCCCCCCAATATAATCATATAATCGAAAGATCGTCTGAAATGGTAGTTTTGGAATTTCCTTCACTAAGTTTCGATCCCTCTCACTAAATTGTTGAGAGATGGGTTGCAATTGCGTTTTCAAGACTACAATTCGAAAAAAATTTCCGAGGGATAGGAACTCTTTACGTAACGATATTGAAGATCGCTTAAAATTCCGTTTTTGGAACTTCAGTGTTGAAAATGTGCCGAGAGAGAGTTCTTGCGTCTTAGCTCGAGGAGGGGGCGATGGAACCATCGCCCCTACCTTTTATCTGTCATTAGATGTCACGTTTTCAGGAGGGGGTGGGTTCATGAAATTGTGAGTTTATGAGAGAATGGGCAACAAGAAGGTTGACTTCACACATCTTGGGTGAAATAAAAACATTTTTAATGTACGAATATGTTTGTATAATATAGAATGACACGTGACATGGTAAGGGGAAGGGGTTAAGCAAAATGTGACACAGTGGAATAAGAACGGGGAAATGGGTCAAATTTGCTGGAGAAAAGTGAAATCATTTATGGACAGCGTAAAAAAGCTACATCATTAAGTCAATGATTTCGACATCCATCACATAGGAAATGTTACTGTAATTTCCCATCAATGTAACTAAGTGTCATTGTAATTTCTGCTATAGTTCGTTGTTTTAAGTGTTTAAATTATACTTTTAATTTAAGTGTGTACCGTACTGTTTGTAGTAAAAAAACAAGTCAGTTTTTACTTCAAGGCAGGGGCGCCCCAAACTATATTCTTTGAGAGAGCGAAAATTCTCTATTTGCCGAATGGAATGCTAAATTTTGACGAATGATGATAATTCTGCCGAACGGAACTCCAAAATTCGCCGAGTGATGACATTTTTGCCGAATGGAACTCAAAAATTCTGCGAATGAAGATAATTTTGCGGTACAGAACTTCAAATTTTGCCGAAAGATTATGATTTTGCCGAAATGTCAGACAAAAAGTGCCGAATAAGCAAATGTTTGGGAGGTCAAAGTGACCTCCCATTGGTGCACCCCTGTTTGGGGGGGGGGGGTTCATAAACATAACAGCACTTACATGTACATAAATTACCGCATTAGGATTGGCAATGCATTGGTTAAAAACAAGAGCTCTGAGGGTTTAACACACCTCCCTTGGTTGTGCCATTAGTATCATAAGTATTTAGACATTTTAAATTTGTATGGAAATTGCGTTTTAAAATATTTTGCTTTTATAATATAAACTTTAGAGTACTTCCTTGAGATGAAGCTTAAATAATGTGCACTCTGACTCCTATTTATTCCAATAACTCATGTTTCTTATTTATTTATGTATTTATTTTTTCGTAGTTAGTAAGTTACTACTTAGTAAAACATTGCCAATTTCTCTTAACTGGTTAGCATTAACCATTAAATACGTATATCATTTTTACTTTCTTCTACATACATAGAAGAAAGTGCAAATTGTCGAATTTCGTAGCATTTGAACGGTTTGAGGTGAGCTGAGTCAATTTTCAGAATTTTTGGAAAATGTTTGTCTGCCTGTATGTATGTGACCCTGTTTTTGTCGCCGCTCTAAAGCAAAAACTACTGCATGAAATTTAACGAAAAAACAAATTTGGTCCATATGTTGAACCTATCAAATGCAGATGTTGATTCAATTTTGGTGTCAATAGCTCAAACGGGGGTTAATTGAATGTTTTTTGTCGTTACTTGTGGCTACTGTATCTCAAGAAATAGTGAATAGAATTGAACAAAAATGTATCGAAAGGCAGCCCGTAATAAATAAAGTTGATTTGGTTTTGGCGCTAATAGCTAAAAAGGGGGTGGTGCAATCAGCGTTCTTTCTTCTTCATTGCGAGTGCTATATCACAAAAAGTGATGCTACGTTTTAGATGAAATTTGGAATGAATGTGAACACACACAGGAACAGGTGTCGGTTCAATTTTGGTACCAATCGCTTTACGGAGAGCTGATTTTTGCTAGTTTTTGTGCAAATAAAAATAGTTTTATTAAGGCAACAATAAGAAAGATAACTCGTAATATAATATGTATCTGCGTATTTCACGTGAGTGTTAGAAAATGATCGGAAACTCTCCATTTAAATTTTTTATTCTTTAACATCTTACGTTTGTTGAAAAATAAAATGTTTTAATTAATTTGAACAAGGCGCTTAAAATTTTCAAAAATCATGATTTGTACATCACAATAAAAAGCCAAAATTTAACATTCCAGAAACAAAGTGCAAATTGTATGCTTAAAACATCACACCACTGCATATGGATTGAGAAGTGGGAAATAAGCCTTTTTTGATAGGATTGGTTGTTCTGCCGGGAAAGGTTATTTTTGCGAGAACAGTGGCAAACATTGGAGAAAATCTACAAAAACTGAAAAATAACAAGGTACAAAAGAACAAGATAATTTTGTACGTAATTTAATTGAAACTTAAATCAAAGCAGAAAATTGAGGCTTACCTAGGTTTTTTTCATGAATATACATTTATAATTAAAAAAATTTGAAGCAATACATGAAATACACCGCTAGCTCAGTCATTTCCAGCCGAGGACTGCAGTTTCGTGCTTATTAGCACTCATCAACCCGGCATAGAAAAGTGACTGAGCTGGAGATGGAAAACCTCTTAAGGAAGCCAAGAGTGCCAAACAAACTGGTAGCTAATATAGAATTAGCGCAGACCAGACGAGTGATCGAAGAAATGGTTCGGTTCAACTCGAGGATTGAAGGCAAGGCATGGTATATTCATATTCAACTCGAGGATTGAAGGCAAGGCATGGTATATTCATATTCAACTCAAGGATTGAAGGCAAGGCATGGTATATTCATATGAATATACCATGACTTGCCTTTAATCTTCGAGTTGAACCGAACCATTGCTTCGGTCACTCGCCTGGTCTGCGCTAATTCTATAATAGCTACCAGTTTGTTTGGCACTCTTGGCTTCCTTAAGAGGTTTTCCATCTCCAGCTCAGTCACTTTCCTATGCCGGGTTGATGAGTGCTAATAAGCACGAAACTGCAGTCCTCGGCTGGAAATGACTGAGCTGGCGGTGTATTTCATGTATTTCTGCTTTAGCCCTGGCTATTGGGCAGTAATTTACTGAATGTAATTTGAAGTAATGTTAGGGGAAACAGGTAATGTTTTGAAACTTGCATATATAGATATATATAGATATATATAGATATAGATATATAGATATTTTTAAATGTCCTTGCTGTACAGAATTCAATTGAACTTGAATGAACTTGAACTAATTCATGAGTAATTTTCAATAATAAAAATATTATTTAGTATGAGTTATACTTTTTTATGTTTTACATTAGATATAATCATCCTCCTCTTCTATTTTTTTTTTTTAAACTCTGATGGCATTGCGAAACTCGCATTACTTCTCTGCCAAAACTGACAAAAAGATGAGAATTTCTTACTTCATAGTTTGAACAGTTTAATAGTTTAAACCAAAGTCCAGTGAGTTATTTTATTGTTATTTACTCTCTTTCGTTCTGCATTCAAAGAATTAATTAGAAAAGCATTTTAGTGTCATTAAAACAGTACAAATAACTTAACATGTGGATTAGTTTCACTGATGCAATTTAATATCTTATTCATAAAAACATAAAAATTATTAGAGTACAGTTAAAATTACTATAATATTAAACTAGTTACTTCCAATCCCTACAAAAAAAGCACATCTAGTCTTACCACTTAGGCAAATATGGACAAAATATTTTTGCAGAACAGTTTTTACCTTTTCTTTTTCTACCTGTGTCAAAAATGTGTCAAGGCAAAATTTCTAAAATTTTACTTATCTTAATTTTTATTATTAAAAGAATTAGACTTATAAAAAATTTTACTACGTTGTTTCGCAACAAGTAGTAGAGAAGATTTAAAATGATTGATTTTATTAGTAAACTACAGAGAATCGCCCGTCAGGGTATGACGGGTGAAAATTGCTTCTACAATAATTTGAACGAAGACATTGCCTGTTTGATGATCTTTTTATAGTTGAAATTGTAACCCTAAACTCCAGTAGGTAGCGTTAGGTAGCATTCATTGTTGACCATTTTTTCGTTTCTTCATTCCCCTGAAAAGACAGTCTTACCAGTAAAACAGTTAAGTTACCGGATCGAGTTCAGCCTTGTCACAAAAAAGCCTTTCCCTGCATGTTAAGCATTACCAAAACATATCAAATTATCATGCCGTGGCGTGAGCTTCATTGTTGAAACACGGACATTACTCGGTCATCAGCTATTATATATATGAGGATGCAAATTTTGCAATTTATAAGTAAATATTATGAATAACAATACTCAAAGGTAAAATTTTTTATTTACATTGTATTTGTATCATTACTTTTCTTTAATTAACAGAATTTAATTCAGCTTTCTTTGTAATTCTTTTTCTGCCATTTTCCCACTGTACGGGCAAAAATGCCTTTTTGCGGGATTTTTTTTTTTTTCTAAATTTTTCTACCAATACCTAAACCTTACATTTAAATATTCTTCTATAAATGCACAAATTAAATGGGCAACAGGGTTTTCTAATGGACCTTGATCAAAAGAATGACTCTTCAAATTTTGAAACAAGGATACATTTAACTGAGCACAATACCTTGGCTTCAGTCGCCAAAATACCATGTTTTTTAAGCAAAATTTCCTTTCATCTGCTTGGATATTTTCCTTAAAAACTAATTCTGTAGTTCTACAAATTCTGAACACATCAACAGATGGATTCGCCAATCCACCTCTAGTTTTGAAGGAAACAAAAAACTTTACAAAATAGTGATCAGGGGAAATAACAGCATCAGCGCATGACTAACACTCGGGGGCCCGGGACAGCTTTCTGGAAACAAACCCTGCAATATAGTATACTATGTGCTCAGCAAATTTAGTCAAGGATCCAGGCTCAAAGATGTGATCATGATAGGAAATAATGAATAGAAAATATTCACCATTAGACACACCATCACACTATCATTTCTAAGCAAACACCACTGTTAAAGCCCTTTAAAGCCGAATGTTTTCGGTAGACTTTTCGCAGCGCCAGTTAAAAACTGGTTATGGTTTTGGCAACACGTTTTCTCGCGTTGGGCATCTCCCCTTCCTTCTACCTTCCTTGGTTTAAACAGGCGTGTGGATTGATCCCCTTTACCTGATTCCAGTATATTCTAGGGTTACAGGGCTTGTCCATTCATTATTAACTTTGAAATACTATTTAAAAGTTAATGTTCGAAATATCGTCAAACTTCGCGACCATTTGTGACTTCTCGCAAAATTGGTATTAAAAATAAGTCACCGAAAATGCAAACTTAGCAACAGGTCTTGATTTCCTCGACAATTCCATAAGCACAATGTAAAATGGTGCATGGCATGTAAAGGTAACATATGTTTAGAGTTTCATGAACTGCAGCTCCTTTAAACGAAAATTAATGGAAAAAACGCCAACTTTAACCAGATATCCACAAATTTCTCATTAATAAATACACTGTTATAACCAGAGGTTCCAGACGAATGAATATATTCCCCCTAAGGTGAAAGCATGGTGACCAAGGGTGCCATACTGGCCAGGAAGTAAAGCAGAGGTGCGAAAGTAGCAGACAATCGTAGACAGGGGTGCCAAAACAGCAAGCAATCGCTAAATGACTTGCTGGCGCATGCGCTTCCGGCATACATTCATCATTCAACCACTTCAATATGGCGGACGAATGATAGGTTGCACTACGCGTGGCTTCTACGTCTTTCACATTGAATGAAGTACACTATTGGATTAAATCTCAACTTTTGTAGGATAATTCTTTAAAATAACAAGTAAGTACAGCTTTTGATCACTTTGTAGCTTTTAGGGCTTTCAAACATAGTTAAAAGTACGTTTAATGCTTTTCAGTTACCGTTAGTCCGTTACGATACCGTAGTACCGTTAGTTGTTTATTTTCAGGTTACCGTTACTGTCGTGAAAATTCCATCATTCAAAACGCTACTAAATGTATCTATCATTATTTTCTTGAGTACTCGATAAGCAACATTTAATCACCGAAATAGTAACCGCAATGAGATTTTCAATAATCAACTAGTGAGAACCTAAATAAAAATGATTCTTGTGCTTCGTGTAGCGAGCGCAAAAAAATAAAAAAGAAATATCTCTCCGTGTATCTTTTTCTTTTGCTTTTTCGTTCAAGTGTTTGAATCATTTCCTGTTAGCGGTTATTCGATAGTGTTAGGAATTTCTTTAAATTTTTAACTGTCGAAAAATTTTATGCGCATTTTATTTTATTGTTATTTTGATTGAAATTTTGAACATTTGAGAAACGATTTTGTTTTTCCTTTACTTTAATATCCCAGAATATTTTTGGCTCTTCATGTAAATAATTCATAAGTACATCTACACTTTACTTTCGGTGCGGTTATTTCTCACAAATGATCATTAACTTAACTATGATTATTCAAATAATTACTCGTCTTTAACTTTAAATATATTTGTGACAACTTTTTGATATCAAATAAAGTCTGTAGATATTTATTGTTTTATTCATTTTTAATATTACTTTGTAAAACAAAAACAAAAAACTCATCAGTACGCAGAATTTTTTTCACAAGTTTTTTACCGCCCCGAGAGTTATTTTTATTATTATTATTTATTTTATTTTTTTTTAAGAAAAGGATAAAAATTTCACAGGTCCGCAATGTTTTTCATTTGTTTTTACCGACCAGTGGGTCAAAAGAGGTTGAGAAACACTGATGTAGAGAACGATCAGATGAATTAAAGCAATGAGCACTTCTTAACTATGTTGAAAACTCTGAAATATGGTCAAATGCTGTAATTACAAGTTTTAATCATTTCCAGTACTGAATTCATGCAATGTGAAAAGTGTGCAAAACATAGACTATCATGAATCAAAACAAAACTATTAAAAAAAGAAAAATACACAACTGTATTCAAAAAAGCACACAATACGGGGAAGGGGGGGGGGAGGATCTACAGTAAGGGTGCCATTTCTCTCTCCGAAGGTTCATTCTTTTCACCCTGGCTGCCTATTTTTTAAAAGGTGCCTGTTTTTCACCCTAGTTAGAGGTGCAATTTCGGCTCCGTATTAGGTGCCGCTGGTGAACAAGCGTTTCACTCCTGAAAGGTGCCGAATGCAACCTGCAGTTTTAACAGTGTATACAAGTAATTACTATTTACAAAAATTGTAACAATACGTTAGATCCAAGAATTCATACATACTTGTAGAAGAAAGTTTCGTGATAGCCACAACATACTAGTCAGTTTTTGTATTATTCAGATAAAAATTACACGTTGACACGAAGTTGTTCTTTAGAACTTGCTTTGATGTTTCGAAGTTTTTTAGTTTATTTATGTGCTTGGGCATCAAGTTCATTCTTTTGCGAGTGTACCCACAAGTGCGGGAGATTTGCGAGAGGTTTTGATCTCATTTTTGGCTGTCTCTCTCTCTTTCTTTCATGACCCATATAAATAGTTAAATTTTGTATTTTTGACTCTTTTTTTTTCTTTTCACTTTAAACTATCAATATCTTGACTCTTCATTTGATTTTGAACATTTTTGTGATGGAAAGTATGCATCTAGGACTAACGGCTGTGAAAATAGAGGGTTTTTGCTGGTTAAACCGGAACACCCCAAGAAGAAAGTTTCGTGTTAGCAGCAACATAGTAGTTTTTATAGGAGGAGGGTATTTTTTTCTTTTTGTACTGCGTACTTTATTACAAACCTTTTGCCATGGGGAAGAATGGTTTTCATTTTTTCTTCCATTATACTGACTTGATATTCTAGCTTGTAAGTAGTTTAGTAATGCAACTTTCTTTAACAATACCGTCATAGTAATGAATAAAAAAACAGTAATGTGGGCTGTGTGCGATAAATTGCATTATTAATTTCAAATTGGCACCTTTTTACAATGCTATTCTTTCATTTAATTTGTATGCATTTTTCTTATTCTAAGTATAAAATTAAAATTTCATTTTTCTTTTCTTTCAGAAAAACAACCAATAATGATAGACATGTGACTTTTAATAATGAACTTGATGTGCGTTATCGAACAACCAGTGAAGAGGGCAGCACCAGCACTCATACAAGCAAAAAATCAGAGAACCAAAACAAAAAAATAAAGGAATTTTACTTAAATGAGACATCTTTCAATAAGGTTTCATCTCTAAGCAAAAACATGGCGAGAAGAAATGCAATTAAGCAAGAATATGACTTTCAGATAAATGACAAATGTTCCTGGAGTTATAAGGCTCAAAAAATTGTAAAAACGAGCAATGCTGAGAACGAAGAAAGCAAAATAGAGAGCACTTTGACCACTATACATGTTTCTCAGAGAAGATCAAATGCCACAGAAAGTGCTCCCAAAATTTGGAAAAAGAACTCAAGAACCAAAAAACAGTCTAAATCCAAGAACGCAGTGAAACTAGCCGATTCTTTTTTCGGCTTATACGAATACGGCGATATAATTGATGCAAATAAAAAATATGCATCCTCAGACGATTCGAAGAAATTGACACCTGTTGTTCCCGAAGAGACGCTGTCGTCCATGTCGCCTTGCAGTAGCGAGGGCACACACGTGTTGCTCTCTCGAGACGTTGCCAAGGTAGAGGAATGTAACGATAGCGCTGAGAGTGAAAGTTTACCTGATATATTGAATCCCGATGAGCCATCTTCCTTGATAGTTGCTGAATCGGGGATCCTAAATGAGGATTCACTTGATAGCAATAACTTTGACTGTGGAAGTTTGAAAGACGCGTTTCACCTCTCACCTTTTGGCACAAAAGTGGAGGCTGAAAAACTGCCTCTTGAGGAAACTGAAAGGAATTTTGATTTTGAAAATCAATTATCTTCCGATGAAAATGACTTAGATAATAAATCCTCTTCAGTAGCAAGAATAGGAAATCGTACAATTTCACGTTATGAAAATGATGTAAATAATATATCCTCTTCAATAGCAGGAATAGGAGACCTTACTTTTTTACCTTATGAAAATGATGTAAATAATAAATCCTCTTCAGCAGCAGGAATAGGAGACCTTTCTGTTTTACCTTATAAAAATGATGCAAATAATAAATCCTCTTCAGTAGCGATAATTGGAAACCATGCTGTTTTACCGAATGAAAAAAATAACGTTACAACCATAAGCTCATTGAGTGCGGGATCTCCCAGTTCGGATGGTAGGATCGTAAGCGTTTGCAACGAAACAGAGAGCAATGGAAGTCCCGATGCAAAAGAAGACGAAAGCAAGCGTCTGAATTTGTATGAAGGTTCAGCTTATGATTGTTCTGCACAAAAAAAGAGGGAAAATATTCTTGATAAGACACTAACTTTCGCAGACGAAGTTCGGGGTGTTTGTGAAGAATTGAAATGTCACGCTTTGTGTACCGATGAAGAAATTATTGAAGATTTTATGAGCGGTACTTTAAGCATAAAAAAGTATCAGAAGCGTGAGCGAGAATTAAAAGCATCACTTTCCTGTTATCCCAAGGAAGATGAAAGGAGCGATGAATATTTATTTTCTAATGGGCATGGAATGCCTAATTCGTTGCATGATGGGAACAACACCCAAAGTGCTCTTGTTAAAAGATCTGAAAAACATTCATTACAAAGGGAAACTAATGTGTCTCAAAAAATAAATAAAGCAAACTCGGAAAAAGTGATAAGCGCATACGAGATGTTGCAAGACTATCTTCTTGATACCCAGGAGGACTATAATACCAATGAGCGTTCATTGAGTCCCAGTACTTCTCCACCCAACTTGAAAACAAATGGCGAGAGTAAAAAAGATAGTGAAGAAATCGTCTCAAAAAAACTTACACCCGCACGTAAATTGCTACAAAACAATCAAGATGGAACAAAAGTATTTTCTGGTGCGAGTCCCTTAGGTCTCAATCTTACTCAGACCGGCTTGGAAAGGAATCCAGGGCAAATTGAAAATGATTTTCTACTTTCATACGAAAAGAATGACCAAATGTTGCATTCAACCAGTGAAATACACCAGACAATTTCTAATGACGAACTATTTTTCAAAGCGCAGAACATGCATAAGAAGCTCCTATTGAAAACCCAAAGCAGCGACTCGATGCGAGAAGAACATGTATCGGAAATCTTTGGCAACGAAGATAAAAATGACTCTGAAGAAATGAAGGATTATAGCTGCAACCTTATGAACTCTACGTATTCAAGCGATTTGTTTTATCAAAAGAGAGAAAACGAGGGCAAAAATAACTCAAATGCTTCTCCAAGCCACGCCGAAAAAGATTATTTACCATTTACAGCTAAAGTAGAAAGCAATGCAGCTAATAGTGTTTTAAAACAGACTGAATTTAAGAATAAGGGTTTTTCGAAGAAAATATTTAAAGAAGTTAAGAAATCAGCAATTGAAACCAGATTCATAAATTCTATCTCAGAAATAAAAGAAATGGACTGTAATACAAATGAAGATTTATTTGTTGAAAACAGTGAGAGTACCAATGTTTTAGAAGAAAGCCTATCAAAGAAAGAGGATACTCAAAACTCAAACAATTCCGATGCATTGTATGAATTTGAAGTTCCACGTTCTGAAGAAATTTCTCCTCTACAAGTGTCGAAAGAAGAACCGCCATTTGTTCCTGGAATGAAAAAGGTTTCGGAAGAGCCAAACATATATGATAAACTACTCATTAAAACAAAAAAGGCAGTTAAAAATACGAATTCTATAACAAGTGTCGATTCAGAGAGAAGCTCTGTAAAATATAACTTGCGGAACAAAAGAACACCGAAGGGACCGAAACAGCATCAAAATTTTGCTCAAATAGCTGCACCTTCAAAAGCATCGAATAAAAAAGTTGCCAACAGGCGAAGCGTTAGGAAAACTAAACAAAATATTGAAACTAAGAAACGTCAAGTCAAACGAAAGAAAAACACGAACCCGTCGTTTACGACAAGTAGTCCTCTCATTACTCCCATAAAAAGACTGATTGGTCATGAGTCAGAACTAAAACCTATTGAAAGGCGAAAAAAGCCTAAAACATGGGACGAACTTGGAAAAGAAATCCTACATGACCGGCACGAGGTTGAAGCATCTACATCGTCGCATGGCATAGTGTCGTCTCGCGATAACACTTGTTTTACAGTAACAAGCAGAGAGGAAAGATCTACATCAAGAAACGGCAAAAATGTGAGGTCGGGTCAGCATTTTACAGGTTACGCGTTTGACATAGGTAGCAGTGGAAAGGCTTCAGACCTAGAATGTGATAAATTCAGTGTATTTCAAGCTCGAGCACCAAACAAAATTCAACCTAGTGGATCGCAAGCGATTGTTGAGCAAACTCTAGCAGCCATGCAGAAATGCAAATTAGATTATAGTAAACAAGTTAAAGTAAGTGCAAGTACTTTTTGTTTTTATAATTTTCAAAACCAGTATAAAGCTTGACCACGGAGAGATTGCAGATGACCTTAAAGCGGAATTATCATTTGTTATTTTATTATTTTGTAGTAGATAGGGATCAACGAGAACATACCTCTTATTACTCGCTACTTTCTGGCTGATTCTTCCTATTACAAACGTTTCCTCTTCAAGGTCATCCGCAATCTCTCCATGCTCAAGCTTCAATATTTAGAACTTTCATAATAATCCATAATATACATGTGTGATAAACATGTTAAATTAACTCTTTGAAAAAGTATAACGATTATTGCGATAAGGCGAACATTGCGATAAGAAAGGAATCTATCGCTTTTTACTTCCTTTTACAAAAAAAAGTATTGTATTCGTGAAAAAATTTTCATTCAAAAATCGACCTTAATTTCCATTTTTCTCACCCCCGAATGAATGCAGAGTTTTTTTTTTCGACCCTACCACACGTGCATCATACCTAAGAACGTATAGACGCCCGAATTATCCATTTTAACGATTCCCGATATAATTACAACGAGTTTTCTCGTGGCGTCTGTATGCACGTATGTATGTGCGTACGTGCGTATGTATGTCACATAACTCAAGAACGGTATGTGCTAAAAAGTTGAAATTTGGTACGTAGACTCCTAGTGGGGTCTAGTTGTGCACCTCTCCTTTTGGTTACATTCGGGGGTTTCTAAAAGGATCGTTTGCACCTTTTTGCGGGGAAATCATTGTTAATTTCGATGCAAATTCAAGTGGTTTTATAATTTGGCGGAAAGTCGACAATATAGCCAGTCTTTTGGTCGCTAAGTTTTGTCGCCAACTTGGCGACAAACTTAGGGGTTTTTTTTTATATCTAGTTTCAATTTGGCCATTGTTGGTAATATTTAGAGAGTTCACAATTGAATCACATTGAAATTGCCAATAATGGGAAAATAACATTAAATTAGTGTAAAAGGAAGTCATGTGATGCACACATCAACTCGTTTTGAATTGCTGAATTGGCTGATATGTTAATATTCAGTGGTTTTGATTGATGATTTAACAAATACAGTCATAACAAGAAATTCATCGACAACTAAACGAGCCCACTTAACTTCCACGTAACCTTGCTAATATTTAATGGGGAAAAACTACCTGAATAGTACTTCCTGCCCTTTAACAGCTCTTCATGACTTAAAAGGTAAAACTGAAAAAATAAAGAAAATATATTTTAAAAACTGGTGTTTTTCTTCGTTTTAGTTTTACAGTAAAAACTTTTCTGGAAGCCTTTTGAAAGCATTTTCATATTTTCAGTTATGTTCATACACAGGGTGTCTCAGTTAAATGTTTCAAAATTCCAAAGAGGGGCTGAATGCATCTTGACGACACGAAATCAGTTTGCGATGCAGGGTCGGAAAAGCTTTCCCTACCCAAGAAATTTGGGATATACTAGGAGTACTCCACACTATTCGGTGTTCCATGCGGCAAAGATGTGAGGTGTGTATTATAGCCGATTAAAAAAACTTCGAACATTTACTTGAACTCACGTACCTTTTGCTTTTTTACATGTTTTATTAAAAAGATTTTTCACTTACGGTCTCTTTTCTTTATGGTGCTTCTGTGTACATCACCGCTTCAGGAAAGCATTTCTGACCCAGCATTGCTTATGATTTCAAGTCGTCAGGATGAAGCATACCCCACTTGGGAGTTCCTGAAACGTTTAACTAAGACACACTGTATATGTGCTCAAATATATATTTTTAGGTTTTTCAAGGTCAAAACCTTTATGAAGACAGCTTTGGAGACAATAGTTCAGAAAATAGCAATTCAGAGCTTGAAAAATCATTAGAATCAGAAGATCCTTCTTTAAAAGCGGTTTCTCCTGAAGAGAATTTTGTTTCGTCGTATTTGACAAGATGTTCAAAATTCAGCTATGCACGCTCCACTACACAGAGGAAAAAAACAAACAACCCACTAAGTGACATTAATAACACTGATAGAAACGAACGTAATATTTCTGTAAGAAATGACAGCAGTTTTCGCCTCGAAGATTCTGGCTTTCAAGAAAGCTTTATGGGTAATGGCATAAAACCAAGCAGAAGTGATACCGACTCTGAACTAGAAAATCCATGGGAAAGGTACGAAAAACGGCTGAAGACATGTGAATGGAAAGTTGATCAGCTATATGAAGAGAAAGTGGATAGTATCTGCGACAAACGACCAGTTGTTCATTATCTCAAAAAAGCAAGCAGCACTTCGGAGAAGAATATTAGCAATTTCGCTGCAGAACAATCTCATTATAACTCGATCGAAGTTACTTCAGCAAATTTGGTTTGTAGTCGGAAACAAAAGAAAAATTTGAAAGCATCAAGCTTAGATCTTGGAAATGAAGCGAAGGAGGTACGGACGGAACTTTATTCGAATTGGGTATGTTCTGAAGATAATCGTAATGATGTCTTATCTGAAGAAGATTCGGAATTGAAATCACAGAAGCAATATAATTATGTAGCATTAGAACCTGATCTCAATAATTCAGATGTCAGCGAAAGTCATGAAGATGATGACCAAATGATAACTGATGAAGATGATCAAAATAGATATTCTCCTGCACTAAAAGGACTTAATCATAGTAATTCAAATCATGAATGGCGTAATGATAAAACTGCTATACTGGTGGCGAAGGGTGACCGAAATGTCAAGTGCAACCGAATAGAGGATGTAAGTAGCTGTGAAAGTGAAGAAAAAGCAAGTATAGACGGTACAAAAAAATACAGAAAAATAGGCAATTCATCGAAATACGACAACAAAGAAACAGCAAATAAACATTTAAATGAAGTTCGACGGGTAAAACTAACACCCAAACAGACAAAAGGTGCTCTGAGAGGAAAGGAATCATTGGGAAAAGTTACTGACGGTGTCGGTCGCGAACGGCAAAGCAGGAAGACACAAAAATTATCATCAGAAGATGAAGCATTCGATGATTTATTTCACGACTCTAAATCAAAACAAATTCCCAGCGAGAAAACTGTAAAACCGTATAATACTCGACGGAAGTACATCCCTACAATAGCTTTGAGCTCTGATTCCGAATACGATATTCAGAAGGAAGAGGTATCAACTCAGCGTAATGCCAAATCAAAACAATCCAAAGAAAAATATAAACGTTATGTCGGAAAAATCCTGAAACAAAACTCCCAAGCAAGTGAAGAGAGTCAAACGGGGGTCAACAAGCAAGGTCTGTTTAAAGACTGCTCTATGTTGGCGCAAAGCGCAGATGATCAGTTTTCTATATCTTCAAGCGACTCGGACACCAATTTAAAAGTACGTATTTTTTCATATAAAATTTTTCCAACTTCCAGTTTTTTAGTTTTTATGAATCTTTTACTCTTTTGTTTTGAAATTAATGCATTTTTTTTTATTTTAACTGTTGTGTAAAATATATTAACTTTTTTTGGGGGTGTTTTCAAACTTGACTACGGAGGATAGCGGGTGAACTGGGGGCGAAAATGAACTACTTCATTTTGTAATGGGTAGAATCAGCGAGAACACATAAGCAGCAAAGTCGCACCCTCTCGATAATCCTACCTATAATGAAATGAAGTAGTCCGTTTTCGCTTGCAGTTCACCTGCTACCTATCCGTGGTCAAGCTATACCTGTGTTACAAAATTGTCATATGATTATTTCGCCTCACAGTCACAGAGGCACCCAAATTCCAACGAAAGGGTTCGATTGACTCTCGTAAGTCTTTCGCTGAATCTAATTAAAGGTTAAATATCTTTTAATACACTTCATTGTAATTAAAAGTGCGTTCAACAAAAACTAGTCAATGAAGCTCGAATGCAAGATAGACATGCGGTCAAGTTAATCGTTTTTTGATTGCTTTGCAAATTGTTTCTAAATGATAAAACATCATCAGGTTGCTTCCTTCAGTCAAAAGTACTACTCTTAGTCACTGAAGTTGATAGAATGAGGAGAAAAAAAAATAACATGGACCCAGCAAATACTTTCATTTTCCCAACAGTTATTTTTTTAATAATTTTTTTAAATGTCCGATTTTTCAAACAAGGCGTGATCTTTTGACGTCACAAATGATGAGATAGCCGCGTATTCCACTTGCGCGCTGAATGTTTAGGCTTGCTGTCTATCGCGTTTCCATGTTAAAATAATAAAGAAGCGAAGTAAATGTTAAGTTCTATGCTCTTGCTATCAACCATATCGTTGCCAATACATGAGAGTAAACAAGCAAATTAAATATTGCGCGCTACGTTTACGGCAACCGTGAATAGCAGTTCATTATTTGTGATTCCAGACTGTTTCTGACCAGGGACGGATACAAGAGGAGGGTCATGTGGGTCACGATCCCCTCCCCCTAAATCGTCGACAATAGTTTCCGTTTACAAACACTTTGAATAAATTTTAAACGATTTCAGAATTTTTTTCAATTTATTAATCATTTTTGAAAGCAAATATTTGAAACACTACTTCTTTACATTACTTATGAAATTAATTTGTTACGTTTATGCCCTATTAGGTGCCTTATTCGTGACCCATTTGGTGCTTTTTATTGACACCAAAGCAGTTTCAGAATTTTCTCGCACTCCAAAATAATAGGTTAACTTATGGGGGGGGGGACATTCTTCAGCATGACCCCCCCCCCCCCTCAACCCTAAAATTATAGCCTGTATCCGCTCTGTTACCGACTACCAATGTACCTTTTAGTGTGAAGATTGAAAGTCGCCCCTTTAACGAGGTTGAAAGTGGCATATTCTTTTCACACCTGAGGATTCTCATACTGGATAAATGCATGGTCAGTTGGGGTAAAAAGAAACATCGGATAAATGGAAACAAACCACATTTGTGGTATTTTTTTTAAACTAAACCGTTGGTGAGTGAAGACTTTGTACCATAAAAAAAGACATTCTGAGAGTTCCACGAGCTTCCAAACAATTGTATTCACAGCCGTCATGATTGTTTAGAGGTGTTCCTGTGAAAAAAATTAGTTTTTTAAAGTTAAATGATCTTACATTTTCTTCTCCGACTGGTCTGCGAATGGTAAGTAACTGGTTTCAACTAGTTTTACTTGTCATGTGTTTCATACTAAAAATAATTATTTATTAATTTTGCCTTCTCAGCAATTTTTGATTTGCAGTTTAGATGTCCCTATTTATCCTATACACAGTGTACTCTTGGGTAAATGGAAACAATGAAGTTTTTCAGTCTCTTTTTTTTTTTTTTTTTTAAATCTCTTTTGGAAGATTAAGTTCTGAAATAAATTACACTTTTGTGAGTATTTTACACAGGTTCAGAGAATAATTTAATTTTTCGTGGGATTTTTTCTTTTTACATGATGTTAGATTAAATTTGGAGGATTCAGCTGGTCGCAATGACTTAAAAACTACAGATTGAGTATTATTGGTTAAAAAGTTTTTAAGCTTCTGGAACTGATAATTTATAGTGCTATTATCAAGCTGCATCAACTTCATACGGAAATAAATGGAGTGTTTCCATTTACCTCCTAGTCTTACGCGTAAAATGAAATACGATGAGGTAAAATAAAACAATTTCATTCGCTTACAAATAGTTATTATGTCAAATTTTTCTTATCCAACTACTCTGTGAGTGGACACAATCGTGGACACAATGCACAAAATTTTACGCTTCAGAAGTTAAAACATTGAAATTCTGTTTCCTTTTAACTCAACTGACCTTATTAAGGGATTAAGGGAAGAACTGAAGACTGTTTTAAGTAGACGTCCCATTTCATTTCACCAGGTTCTCTGCTCTAATGCAGTGCGCTATTTTTCTCAAATGTTTAGTTGCTTATGTATAATTGTTACGATAATCACTTATCTTAACATTAATATATTTTTGTGACAATTCTTTAATACTATGAAGTTTTATGTATGTAATTATCATTTGTTTATTAATTTTTCTGAAGAAAATCACAGGTCCGCAAACTTTTTTCGTAATTTTTAATGGTTCACGAGTCTTGATTGTTGGTGTTGTAGAATCGTGCAATGACGTTGTTAAGTTTATTATTTTTAATTTTTACCCGAATTGTAGGGCAGTCTGACAAGCAAGAGAAAACGTACTCTCAATTTCATTTTCAAAAATTTATAAGCATCATTAAAAGTTGCAAAGTTTAGTATTTGGTACATGAAATTGGAAGTATGTTCATTAATATGTACGTTGTACAACTATTAAGAAACAACTGAGATAACTTTCATAATCTGGCTTCAGGTTTCTTTACGAGGAGTTTGTATGAAAAAATAGCATTGACTCAGCAAATTAACACCTCTAACAAGTAAACAAACGCAATATTTTCTGGTCGTTTCTTTTTTGGGAAGCGTCTACACTGCTCAACACAATTAGGGGAGCAAACAAAAAAGTGAAGAAAATAGTTCGAGACAGCCACGTGTTGGCATACAATGGATGATACACACGTATCAATGCGCAATACAGAAAAAAGACGTAAAAAATTTGAAAGTAAGCTTTAATTCTTTGAAAATATTGAAAAACATGAAAAGATGATTTAGGGCAACAATTTGGTCACATGTAAACGATAAAAAAAAAGGTTCTGTTTAGACATTATTCATAAGTTTTAATAGGACGTGTGGTCTCCTCGAACAGCTGAGACTGTTGCACACCTGTTAGCCATGGATACGACGAGGTTATCGATCTGACTTTGGGGAATTATGTTCCACTCCTTAAGAAGTGCATTTTCCAAGTCTCGAACAGTAACAGCAATAACAGACGGCCTTGATCGTGCAGCAATGCGTCGTCCGAGCATGTCCCAAACATGTTCGACTGGATTCAGATCAAGAGAGTCGCAGTATCTCGTCTGCATACCTTCGGTCCGTCAAAGTGCTATTCCGAATGATATGCAGGTCCGTAAATCCGCCAGTGCTGATTCCAACTCATACCATCCAACAACTCATCTTTATTGTGACAATTCACAAATGAATGCCGGGTTATTTCGAATGCACCTATCCCTCCATACCAGAACACGTCATATGTCACACTCCGGACTGATTTCGGACTCATTTGTAAACAGAACTTGGCTTCAATCATGTTGCTCCCAATCTCGATGTTCAGCAGCCCATCTTCTTCGGACCGCAATGTCGCATGGGGTCAACGGAATGCAGACCACTGGCCTTCGTGCATAGAGTCCTCCCTCATGAAGCCGATTACGTACTGTTTGGCTGGACATCCTTCGTCCTGTTGCCAAGAAGCAACTGTCTTTGCAGCTGCGTAGCATTCAATGTTCTGTTTCGACGGGCTGTTAACAGTATGTACCGGTCATCAGTTGCTTTAATGGCGTGTGGCCGACCTTACCCTGGTCGACATTTAACATTTCCTGCCTCTTGGAATCGATTTAACAGTCTTGAAACAACACTTATGGAGACTAGCGTCCGCGACACTACGTTATTTCTGCCTATAACACACCGTGTCATGGAATTCGGTAAATCACGTTGTTGAGACATTCTCAAGTAAACTTGTCCCAAGAAAAAGTACTGCGCAATCGAATTTGATTGTTATGGCAATAAAACAGACGTTTCTGCAACATCCCGATTTCTGCCCTTATCTCCTTTTTCTTGGGTTTTGACGTCATGAACACTGATTTCCATATAAAGTTTTCTTCTTCTGTTTCCTGGTAGGTTTTAAATTATAGAACATTCATTTTATGTTACATCTTAATATATAAAAATCTTCTGTGCGGACGTTTGTCACCATAAGGCTTTTAAACAGCTGAACCGATTTTGATCAAATTTTTTGTGTGTAATTAAGTTGTGGCAAGCATGGTTTCGAAGCGCGATGGATCGAATCGGAAACGTTTTTGTTAATTAATTAATTTAAACATTAGATGGTTATATCTACCAAATGATTAATATTTATTTTAACCTATTGTTGAGCGAGAACAGAAATAAATATTTAACCCGTTGCCAAAGGACAATAAGAAAGCCGGCTCTCCTTTTTAAAATAAAATTTCCTAACTGTGATGTGTCAATTGAGAATAGATAAAACGTAGAGAGAGAGAGAGAGTGAAGCCTTCATATCTTAAAAGCAACGAAATTTAAAGTCCCGTGATATATTTTAAAGTGAAGTACTGGAAGGTTCACGCAAAACGTGTGTTCTGTCGTTGTAGTTGAACCATGTGACCGGATCAGTGCTTTAGGTTTTCCTAACCAAATGATCAAAAAGTACCGTACCTAGCAACATCTGTTTCTCGGCTGAAATCCATCTGAGTTTTGGCACCAATGTCAAGAATACTTTAAGGATTACCTAACTAATCAGTATATTATTAAAGGAAAATATTATGGAATATAAAGACGAAACAAATTTTATTTTCGTCCAGATAAATTACAACAGGGTAGTTCTGTACACAAAAGATCAGTGCAGTGGATAATCTTTATCTTTTGTGGCAATAACATTAGGCAATATATGAAGTTTTGAAAACTTTTCGTTCAAATGATCGGACTGATAATCGGTCGGAGTTGGCTTCGCTCACTGATCGGCTGGATTAAAGTAACGTGGTGGCTTGGCGACTTTGGTTATAAACAATAGAGTTGCGTGATCAGTTTTTTTATGTTTTAAAGTTACTGTTAATGTAATTTATTGTATTTGTTGTTTATTTGGCGAAATATTTCAAATTGCAAAGAACTGCTTTTCGTTTTTAAAGAGTTTTTAGTCATTTTAGTTGAAGAATGTGTTTATTTTACATCGAGAGGGGGGGGGGGGGAGGAATGAGTGATTTTCGCTAATTCAGAGAACTGTTTTTACCTTTATCATTTTTTTAAACGATATCCTTTCTACTGTTTTATTTTTTTTCATATGGGGGATGTTGCAGCGGGATTTCCCGTTTGTTCTAGATGGGTAGTTTGTTTTTACACTTAGTATCTGAGGACGCTTTTTATCCTTTGAGTATGGCTGAAGGAACAAACCATCAAGCACGGGAGAAAAAAATAGTTAATAAAGCAACTGCTCAGTGGGCATTAGATAAATCAAGTTGTAATAAACATACGCATTCTGACACCAAGCAGCTTAAAACATTTTCTTTTTACATCTTTTTCTCAATAAAATGGTTCAAACACTTAATAGTTTATTGAAATTTTTCAATTTACAAAATTTGAACAGAACAACGTCTGTCGGGTCCTCTAGTATTAGTATATATCTTTGCGTAATTTTGTTAAATCCATGTGCTCTCCTACTTGTTTTGAGCATTGTAGATAGAAGTTACTGCTGCCACTTCATCAAGGAAAAAGTTTTTGTAGCCTTATTTTTTAAAACTAAATTACGCACTGTTCATTCATTGGAGAGTTGATCTATCTGTCGGTCTACCTCAAAACTTAAGACGTAGATCAACAAATGACATTACAAACGAAAATGTTTGAGAAAATTCTGAAACTTCGCTGTCTTTGTGTTAGATCACAAAATTTTGCCCACATAGAGAATAGTGGAGGTATTTTGCGAAAACAACTTTTCTTACCATAGTTGAGCACAATGAAATTTGGTACAAAACTACTGAAAAAAGACAAAACTTTCAGAAGTCGTGAAGTTCACAGTATTGTACAGATGATGAGAGCATTAATCCGACACGGAATGATCTAACACGCTAAGTTAATAGTTTTGAAATGAACAATAATTGATGTATTCTATTGATAGGATGTAATTTTGATTGTATTTCATTTTGTTTCGCAGGGTGTAGGATTGCTGTGTGATATACTGGGTGAACAGGAATGAAAAATCTTATAAAGAAGGAATCTTTCCTTTTCAAACCAGTGTCGGAGCTCAGTTCAGCCACGTATTTCTTTTCCTTTTCTCGGTTAAAAAAGTTTTTCTAAATAATGGTACATCAAATTACCATGTTGCGCATGTTGAAAACAGCAACATTTGTCACCTTGTTGAGTTGATTTACATTTTGAGATGTTTGTAATTATGTAATATTATTTTCTATAAATAAATTTTTTCTTTTCTAATTTGAATTGTTCAGCTAATTATGGATGCAGACGATTGAACACAACTATATTGAATATTTAGGGTGATGTCAGCACAATCTGACGATCAATTTCCTAGAAGAGATGATTATTAATAGTCATTGCTTATCTTAATATATAAAAATCTTCTGTGCGTACGTTTGTCACACTGTAACAAATTTCGGAAACGTTTCTAGATACATCGGAAACGTCTCCGAAATAGTAAGAATCCTTCATCCAATAGCAAACTCCTCATTATTCAGAAAGCTTTTTGTTATTTCAAGAAATCTAGAAGCGGAAGTGAGGCGCAATGCTTCGAAACGTATTTTATCCTTCCAACACTGGCGCCAGTGAGTCGGAAACAACGAGAGCTTATTTTTTTCCTTATCTATGGTTGCTGCAGTCAGCAACTGTTTAGCATTGGATTATTTGTTATTTCTTGTCTAGAGAGTAGCAAATTGTGTCGAAACTAATTTTACGCTTTTGCATTTTCGGCTGCCCTTTATTTTTTAGACGATGTACGCAGCTTTTAAGTTAGTTAATGACGATTTGCTTCTTTACAATTTCCGGTGCGACCATGATTTCATATATATTGTGTGTTCAAGCGTGAATAGTTTCAACAGCCGTTTTTATACTTAATGAAACGAAACCCTTTGGATTACTTATCCAGTTGTAATGGAGGTACTTAGATTTTCTTCCTCTTATGTTCACTTGTAAGTATTAATGAATATTTTAAAGCATGTTGCTATATACATTTATATTTTTGTTGATTTGCATTTGAAGAGGCTCCAATTGTAACTGTTTTTGGGTTTATCGAATTAATTTAAAGTTATTCTACATACCTATGTGCGCAGTGTACTATTTGTTGTAACCAATTGAAACTGATTAATTACGCAAAAGAAATAAGATTTATATTTGAAAAGCAATCACAGAAAAGTTATTTCGAAATACTTGGATATACATACATTGGTTCAAAAAAATAATAATAATCAATTGTTTAATTTATTAAAAATATGGTAATGCAAATGTTTTCTAGTATTGTAATATGCTTCACAAAAAATGTGCCAGTAT
The DNA here is from genome assembly GCF_026930045.1 of Uloborus diversus. Taxonomy (NCBI): domain Eukaryota; kingdom Metazoa; phylum Arthropoda; class Arachnida; order Araneae; family Uloboridae; genus Uloborus; species Uloborus diversus. The sequence continues at coordinate 177,009,808 of NC_072732.1, read as the reverse complement.
TATTTATCTTTTTTTTATTATAATTTATTCATTTATTTAAAAATATTTATACCATTAGAAAATGGCCCAGTTATCTATTAGTAAGCAACATAGTTATGCAATTAATTCATGTGCTTATTCATTTTGTTAAATGTGGTTGACAATAAAAAATTCCTTGACATTAGTTGCTCGCTAAGTAACATTTCCTTCGTGGATATACTAGTTTAATATAGGATAGTCAGGAGGAATGAGTCAGTGGCAAAAATGGAACAGTTGCATTTACAAGCCGAAATAAAAAGAAATATTATTTCATGCCATTGTTTTAAAAGTGATCATTTTTTAAATACTATGTTATTAGTATACAAAGTACGCTTTAACTTTGCCCATAGAATTTGAAGAGTTTTCTTGATTTTTCAAATATCCCATCTTCAGACCCTGACCTGATGACCATGGGATCACCTGGGAAGTATATACCTTTTCAAACGAAAAAAAAATCTGAATTGGTCTATGCGTGTTTGAGTTTATGGGGCACATACATAAAAAGATTCCGACAAATTGAGAATATCTTTTATGAAGTCGGTTAAAAAAGAAAAAATCTTAATGTACATAAAATTTTATACGATTGCACTAAAAACTGATCTTTGTTCCTCTCCAGGATTTATTTGTGCGTTTTTGCGTTTTTTAATTAGAACGATTTAAATGGCAATGATTTTCCTAACTATTTTATATTTCCCAATAATACGTGTCACGTAACTCGTGAAAAAAGCCACACTTCTCTTTACTTGGCCCCGTTATAGATCAACACTAGTTACAGACAGTCTACTGTGATGTTATATATGAAGATCAAAATACTGCTACAGCAATGATACTAAATGAGTTTCCTGTTTGCTTCAGAGGAGTCTTCATTCAAAATTTGCGATGTGTCTATGAATGATTAATACAGGGAGAATATTCGGGAGGGGGGGGGGTTCTCCCCCAAAGCAAGAGCCCCCTAAAAATGAAAAAATACCCATCAATCCCCCCCGCATTTAAGGGGGCACACCTCATTAGAAATACTGTTTTATGGTACTTTCTTTAACACTGAGTAAAGAAAGTACCTTTGTTTTATTGCACTTTCTTTACCAACGGATTTTATATTTAATCGTTTAATATTGAAATTAAATGAAGTTGACTGTTTTTTACCCATAACTTTTTATAAAGAACAAATATGGTGAAGCAAAGGTTTGGGACCTATAATTTAAATCACTCCTATCCATTAAAAAAAACCCATAAAAATCGTTTCACTAAGTGAGACGCAATGAATTTACAAACAACAAAGCGCGAGCATGAAATTTAAAGAGTTCCCTCGATTTCTCCAGGATTCCTCATACCCGTACTTGAAGAACATTAAACGACCGGGCGAAGTATACCGTTTAAAACTGAAAAAGAATTTCCTAATCGGTCCAGGCGACTTCTAGTAATTGGGGAGCATAGTACATAAAAAAAATTCCAACTGAGTCTGTTAATTATTATTGCCATAACTGTAAATTAAACTGACGGCGTCATGAAACATTAAATCTACACTGTAACAAATTTCGGAAACGTTTCTGGGTACATCGGAAACGTTTCCGAAATAATAAGAATCCTTCATCCAATAGCGAACTCCTCATTATTCAGAAAGCTTTCTGTTATTTCAAAAAATCTAGAAGCGGAAGTGAGGCGCAATGCTTCGAAACGTATTTTATCCTTCCAACATTGGCGCCAGTGAGTCGGAAACAACGAGAGCTTATTTTTTTCCTTATCTATGGTTGCTGCAGTCAGCAACTGTTTAGCATTGGATTGCTTGTTATTTCATGTCTAGAGAGTAGTAAATTGTGTCGAAACTAATTTTACGTATTTGCATTTTGGGCTGCCCTCGATTTTTTAGACGATGTACTCAGCTATTAAGTTAGTTAATAACGATTTGCTTCTTTACAATTGCCGGTGCGACCATGATTACATATATATTGTGTGTTCAAGCGTGAATAGTTTCAACACCCGTTTTTATACTTAATGAAGCGAAACCCTTTGGATTACTTATCCAGTTGTAATGGAGGTACTTAGATTTTCTTCCGCTCATGTTCACTTGTAAGTATTAATGAATATTTTAAAACATGTTGTTATATACATTTATATTTTTGTTGATTTGCATTTGATGAGGCTCCAATTAAAACTGTTTTTTGGTTTATCGAATTAATTTAAGGTTATCCTACATACCTATGTGCGCAGTGCACAATTTGTTGTAACCAATTGAAACTGATTAATTACGCAAAAGAAATAAGATTTATATTTGAAAAGCAATCACAGAAAAGTTATTTCGAAATACTTGGATATACATACATTGATTTAAAAAAAAAAAAATCGTTTAATTCATTAAAAATATGGTAATGCAAATGTTTTCTAGTATTGTAATATGCTTCACAAAAAATGTGCCAGTATTTATCTTTTTTTTATTATAATTTATTCATTTATTTAAAAATATTTATACCATTAGAAAATGGCCCAGTTATCTATTAGTAAGCAACATAGTTATACAATTAATTCATGTGCTTATTCATTTTGTTAAATGTGGTTGACAATAAAAAATTCCTTGACATTAGTTGTTCGGTAAATAACGTTTCCTTCGTGGATATACTAGTTTAATATAGGACAGTCAGGAGGAATGAGTCAGTGGCAAAAATGGAACAGTTGCATTTACAAGCCGAAATAAAAAGAAATATTATTTCATGCCATTGTTTTAAAAGTGATCATTTTTTAAATACTATGTTATTAGTATACAAAGTACATATGGGCAGAAGACGAGGGGCGTTCACCACGCAGACTGCCATTGACATTTTCAGGGATTGCTTTTTTTAAGGGGGGGGGGGCGCTTTATAGCATTTTATGGGCTCACCATCACTCTTATGGTGTGGGGGGGGGGGAGGAATCTCGTTGAAATGGAGTAATCATGCAATAGAATTCAATGTTTTAATAAATAAAATATGTAATGCATTTTGCGCACATTGTAAAAATAAAATCAGTAACCTATTTTTATTAAGTATTCATATTTGTGATGAACTGGAAAAGGGCAAGAACAGAATAATCACCCCGAATGGTTCCAACAGGAGGACTTGGTGTCCTATTTAAATTCACCAATTTCTCTGTTGGCACTTTTCGGTACACTTTGTTCGTCAGAGAAATAGACTTGACGCGAAGGGAAGGTAAGATCTGTCAAATTTTATCCGAAAATAAAAGCTATCAAGTTTGATACAAGATATGTTTTTAAGTTCTGCATTAAAAATACAATATGTTGATAATTTTGTCTTGAAAATATTGAGAGAAAAACTGAAGTTTAAGATTGTTTAACAAACAATCCCACTTTTGAGAAAGTAACCCCCTCCCCTGACGATTTTGTGAATAGGTATGAAACTACTATATTATTTCATAAATTTTCAAAAATTTATAACTGTGAAATATGTTATGCTGTTAACCATGCTATTTGTCATTAGAAATTCAGAAAAAAAAAATCCACGAATGATTCTAAAATTGTTTGTTTCATTGCTGTTAGATATGAAAGAACTGAAACTGATATGGTATGCAATACTATAGTAAAGAATTATATTTTTAAAAAAATCACGGAAAAGGGATTCTGAAATTGTCGGAAACGTTTTTGAAAATTGTTTGGAGAGTTCCGAAATACTCGGAAACGTTTTCGAAACTTTCATGAACCACAGCTGCACAGAATACTCAGACACGTTTCTGGACATTTTGGAAAGAGAATTCCGAAATACTCAGAAACGTTTTTGAAAATTTCATGAACCGCAGCTGCACGATATACTCAGAAACGTTTCCGGATGGAACGATTTTGATCAATTTTTTTGTGTGTAATTAAATTGTGGCAAGCATGGTTTCGAAGTGCAATGGATCGAATCAAAACGTTTTTGTTAATTAATTAATTTATTTAAACATTGAATGGTTATATTTCCCAAATGATTAATATTTATTTTAACCTATTGTTGAGCGAGGACTGAAATAAATATTTAACCCGTTGCCAAAGGACAATAGGAAAGCCAGCTCTGCTTTTTGTAATGACATTTCTTACTGTGATATGTCAATTGAGAATAAATAAAACGTAGAGAGAGTGTGTGAAGCCTTCATTTCTCTCTCTCTCTATTGAAAGCAACGATTATAGGTCCCCTGATAGGTTTTAAAGTAAAGTAGTAGAAGGTTCACGCAATAAGTGTGTTCTGCCGTCGTAGTTGAACCATGTAACCGGATCAGTACTTTACGTTTTCCTAACCAAATAATCAGAAAGTACCGTACCTAGCAACACTTGTTTCTCGGCTGAAATCCAACTGATTTTTGGCACCAATGTCAAGAATACTTTAAGGATTATCTAACTAATCAACACATTATTAAAAGAAAAGATGATAGAATATAAAGACGAAACAAATTTTATTTTCGTCCAGATAAATTACAACAGGGTAATTCTGTACAGAAAACATCAGTGCAGTGGAAGATCTTTATCTTTGATGGAAAGAACAAATAGGCAATATATGGAGTTTTAAAAGTTTTCGTTCAAAAGATTGGACTGCTAATCCGTCGGAGTTGGCTTCGCTCACTGATCGGCTGGATTACAGTAACGTGGTGGCTTGGCGACTTTGGCTATAAACAATAGAGTTGCGTGATCATTTGTTTACATTTTAAAGCTACTGTTAACGTAGTTTATTTTTTGTTTATTTGGCGAAATATTTTAAATTGTAAATAATTGCTCTTTGTTTTTAAAGAGTTTTTAAATCATTTTAGTTGAAGAATGTGTTTATTTTACAACGAGAGGAAGGGGGAAGGGAGATATGAGTAATTTTCTCTTATTTAGAGAACTGTTTTTATCTTTATCATTTTTTAAAACGATATCCTTTCGATTGTGTCATTCTTTTTCACATGGGGGATGTTGCAGCGTTATTTCCCGTTTGTTCTAGATGGGTAGTTAGTTTTCTACACTTAATATCTGAGGACGCTTTTTATCCTTTGAGTATGGCTGAAGGAACAAATCATCAAGTACAGGAGAAAAATTGTTAATAAAACAACTGCTCAGTGGGCATTAGATAAATCAAGTTATAATAAATGTACACATTCTGACACCAAGCAGCTTAAAATATTTTCTTTTTACTTATTTTTTTCAACAAAACGGTTCAAACACTTGATTGTTTATTGAAATTTTTAACTTTTGAATTTACCAAGTTTGAACAGAACAACGTCTGTCGGGTCCTCTAGTGAGGTGTAAAAATTGTTTCCAGTTTTTAAAAAGAAATATTCAGTAGAAAAAGTTGCATTTTTAATGGTACTGGTATCTTTACTTTCTTAGTGCTGTAGCACATATTTATTATTTTTATTTATTATTTTTTATGAATACGAAATCAAAGGACTGTTTGTGCCTTCTCAAGAATAATTGAAATGCGGCTATTAGATCGCCGATATCTTTTCAAGTTTTTATGATAGTCAACTGAAATATTTTTATAAGTTGGCAAATCTATTCGGCTAGAAATTTTGAAAACTATAAATTACTATACTTCGATCATGCGCAGGGAGAAATTGATTGCTTTGAATGTTTATATATTTCATCAAAATTTCAAAATATTTAGTTAAAATTTTAGTGTAATGATTCTCTTGTATGCTGTCAAATTTTCTGAAAATTTGGTAAAGGTTGACGGAAAACTCTGCTTGTTATATGTAAGCCAAAAATATGAGAACAGAATTAATACTTTTGAAAGAATTCTTATATCTTCGTAAATATACCAGTCGGCGATACTTTTACAAATTCGTGTGAGAGCAGGAATGGTACTGTCTCACTTAAAAAAGAAGTAATATTTTCCCATGATAAAATCAAAATTATGACTTTCGTTGAATAGCGTGCGGGCATTTTTTCATTGTTGAAACACCTAAAATTCGGTAATTTCATTTTAAAAAAGGTAGTATCCTTGAAAAGAAATAGATGCGTCCATTTCCAAGTAGGAAGGAGGTAAGCCTTTCCATCTCGTCGGTGGCCAGTCTGTATGAATCGATTTCTATTCTGCATTATACCGTAACTACATAGTTTTTCAAAAGAAGAAAAAAAGACTTCATATTTATTGATCAGTGTTATAAGAACGCTAGTCCTAACCTTCTTATGCAGTAAACAAATGTTTCTACGTTCTCATGAAAAACAGCGAAAAAGTGACTTAAGTTAGACTGGCTTAAAGGTTCGATATTTATTGGAACACGTCAAATTTCAAGTCCGATCGCTCTGATAAAAGGTAATTTGCACCGACAAACAATGACTGGTTATTAACATATATATATAGAATGTTACTTCGACATGTCTCGTTCCTGTATATAATGAAAGATAATATTTTTCTCCAATGAAAAACAAAGCAAAAAGAAAATAAAACCGGTAAAACGTAGAGTTGTCCCATTCATGCGCCGAATACTTCAGTTGATCGTTGTGACAAGTAGGTCTAATTTTGATCGGTTTGTATGACATCAGTTTTCCTGGTTTTCTCGTAATCTTAATAATTGGTAGTGAGAAGGAAAGGGATGAAAGTAAACTGTTTTAAACTTTAAGTGAAACGCGTTCAAGTTAATAAAAATGGGAAAGAGATGTTTTCATTGAAAATAAGTTAATTACTTATTCGAGAAACGCAATTAATTTATGTGTGCTTTTTAACTAAAAAAATTTCCAACAATGTCTTGCAACGAAGTTATACAAAAATAAATCATCAAAAAATTAAGCTGCGGAAAGACTTAAGTCGCTTGCATTTTGCAGCATTCCGCAAAGGCATTTTTTTTTAAAAAGGGCTGCTGAGAGCTTAACTGTGATCCCAGAAAAAATATTGACAAACAGGCCCCACCCCAAACAATCTTTTTTCAAATGGTAGCGCAGCGAAAAGGAGGTTAGTGCAAGAATAAATGTGTAACAAAATAAGTGCGGAAGTCTGAATCTTCAGTAATTCTCCTTATGCGTCAATAGTCTGAATTTCGTTATAAGGGGGGGGGGAGCACAAAAAATTGAAAAAAATCGCATTCGGAGTGATGGGGAACCTCTACTTAAGTCTCTGCACTCGTAAATACCCAGTAAAAAACCGGTAGAAATCAGGAGAGAGGCATGGGTGCCCTCCCCCCAAAGAGCAGGGGCGCACCCCCTCAATATCGTAGAGACCCCCCCCCCAATGAGAAAGTACCCCTCAATACAACCCCTCTAAAAATTTCAATGGCGCAGTTTGCGCCACGATTCCCCCCCCCCCCCCCCCGTTGGGCACAACTGAGAAATTAAGATCCAGGATTACCCGATAAATAACTGGAATGCCGTGATAAGCTGGTTTAAAGCAGATTACAAAAGCTCTATGTGAACGTGGCTAATGAGTGTTACATAAACAGATATAATCGGATTCCGAAACACGTAAAAAAAAAAAACTTGACTAGTGCATAAAAGATGAATAACAGCCAAAAAATCGAGAAAATTGATAAACATGACAAATCGAGTAAATGTAGTAGTTCATAAATCAGAAATCGGGTGGAAATCACAAAGAATCTGGAAATTCGCGGAATAGTAGGAGGTTTATTTTTCCTGGATTTTCCTCGCTAGAACCACGCGATGACGTGCATTACTCCAGTCATATTGCACATCCGAAAGCTGCTGCAGAAGAAACCGGCATTTTTTCTGCCACTAAAAAAGGTGACGCGCCCGTCCTGTCTAGTGGTCAGAGGAGTCTGACTACGACAGGAAGGTCTAGGGTTCGAATCCCGGCTCAGGGATGGATGCCCTTTCTCTCTCTTGTCCTTTCTATGTGTGAATGTGTTGTTATGCTGTTAATGATTGCCAACCCTATAAACGGATCCTTATGGCATGTGTGTACTGTGGAAGTCGGGAGTTCACTCCAAATTACGATACAGTTGGAAAAGTGAAGCAGCGCACCCCAAATTGCCAGCCCAGCTGGCACAATACAACGACAACAACCGTGATGCGACGCACACGCCTCACCCGCCTTCAAGTCTGCTGTCTCGGGGAACCCGGTATTTAACATTTCAACATTTTCTGCGTAAAAAAAACTGGGCGTCCAGTGTTGCAGGCACCCATGTGCGGCGTCCAATCTTCCCAGACCGTGGGTGCTATGCATCGCACGGAGTCATATGAAGAGCTATTAGTGAGAAAGGGGGGGTTTGAAATAGTTTAATACTCATGGAACCCGGTTCGCGCTGCTATATCACACCTCCTTGATGTAAAAACAATTTGAAATATTCCTCCCCTAGAACACCATTTGAAAGTCATTTTTCTATCTTTCATAAAGAATAGGTTTTGTAAAATAATAAGTACGTCTGCAACTACAAAGATCCTAAACCATAAAGAAACAAAATGCTGCTTGAAAGCAGTATTTGCAGCTTCAATATAACACGAGACGAATGATTGAGTAATGCATGGTAATAAATCAGAAATGTAATAGTTCACTGCATTATGAATTTCGAGACGGAATGGCACTATAAACTACGTCTCATAAATTTTTACGTGAACGCGTGTCTGTCCTTTGGGAGGTAGCGATTCAAAATGCTGTAATATGTAAATATTTTCAAAATTCGAGCCATCGGAGACGAAAGCGTTATTTTACGAGTGAATATTTATCCCTCCTTTTAAAACTTTCGCCAATATTGCCTTGAGCTTTGAACACGACTATGAGACTGAGAATTCGAAGTTCCCACAAAATTTCCATTCTCAAAACTTTATCCTCGTGGGTACTTCCAAGTGCTACTGAGAAGCACGGAATACATTTCTTTTGAAATTTCATAGTTTGAAGACGCATTATGTCTGAGAGTTTTGAAAATTTTGCGACTCGAAATCAAATTAATTTACAGGACTTGGAGTAGATACTACTTAAAGTTTACAATGACGAGCTAAACTTCTTGAAGATTTCTTGTTAATTTTCCTTATCTTAACGCGTCAGATGCATTTATTTGCTGAGGATAACTAGGTGAAACATTATTGTAAAGGAATTCGTTTATTCGGAATCACACAAACACTAGAACTTCAATAATATATGATAACACTACGCATAGAATACGTATCAACATTCAGTATGAGTTCTTATTAGCAATAACTTCCTTTTACTGCTCTTACTACATTCGATTTCATTCATTAAAAATTACTAGAAATGAGTCATTTTTGTCTTGCACAATCATTTTGAATTAATTTTTGTGCTCTTAAATGATTTTCATAAGCTATAAAAAAAAATCAACGTTTTTAAAATGTTTCACCATCTTTCATTTGACGTAATAGGGAAGCATTCGAAAACGTAATCGAAATCCATTTCAAGTTCGTGCTCTCAATCGTGACAAGAAAATTTTTTATTAAATTTTATAACTTCAGTAATTAACATCATTAACCGATTTAAAAACATTTTAGATTCTAAAATATGCTATTATTAATCAGAGTACTTGCAGTGTGTTAGTGTTAAACCTCTACCATTTCGCAATTAAAATAAGCAATAGACGGCACTGCTGTCTCGGCGAATGGCGGTTGAAAGAGGTAAAAGCAAGACTGACCGACTTACTTAGTATTATGACCTTTTCTATGAGTCATCTGTCTTGTCAGTGCAAAATTGAAATGTTTTTACCTTTCGGGCTAATTCCTTAAATTATCGCAAGGTAGCATATTCAAGCTTTTGAACTGCGAGTACCATTTTAGGGACTTTTTTTAAGTTCTAAAAATAAATAAATAATCATCAAAGAAGGCTTGATGTGCCTTAAAAATACTGTTAAATAATTTAATAAATATCGGAAAAAAAAAAAAAACTGAAATTGTTTTTTTACGAGATGGGAAAATGTGTGTGGTTCCACACGTTTATTTGTAACCTGAACCAACAAAATGGGGACGGGGTTTTTCAATTAAACAGTATGAATCGTTCAACGCAAGCTTCGCTCTTAAAAGCTATGATTGCTTACCTTTTAAAAAAAAAAGTAATATTTCAATATTTCTTCTCATTTTATCTTGCAGTAATTTTTGCTGCAAAATGCTTTTTTTTTTTTTTTAATTTACTTTATGATAAACAGTAGTATTTCTAAAGAAAAGAGCGATTGATATTAAGACTTAAATTTTGTAAACAAAATATTTCAGTGCTCTAATTCCAGTTCTTTAGTTATCAATTCTTATTAATATTTGCTTTAAGGATTTAACTTTTTCGAGATTATAACTGATAATATAACATTGCATAAAGGAAAAAGCTTGAATTTAACGTAAGCGTTTTACTAATTGATGATACTTAAAAGAACAGGATTTCTAAGAACAAGTGTCAACAAAATTATGTGACATTCATTTACTTAAATTTAACTGCGAACTGGTTTATTAGTATTTCATTAACGAAATTCAAATTTAGTGAACAATGCTTTTTATTAGGAGAAATTTCTTGCATTTTTTAAACCATCATTCCATTTTTAATCAACTTTTGGCTTATCAAGCTTCTAAATAAGTTCACTGTAATTAATTTCGTAAATTCTGAAAATAACTTGAACGTTTTTTCACGAACAAGATTATTAATTTTTCATTTAAGCAGAGTTATGGACTTAATTGAGTTGGAATGTTTTAAAATTTAATCTCTGCAGGGGGAGTAAAAAAAGACTGAAGTAAAAGAACTTTCTTCCCAAAAGCTGTATTGCGTAAGTTCAGTAGCACTAATTAAACTGAATTAATGCGTTATTTAAGTTAGTTGTCTTTAAATCTTCATTGAATTTTTAAGGACTAGTTATTTTAACTTATTTAACATAAATTTATCACGTCATGAAATTAAGAGTTTTTACGAAGAAGGTAATTTTATTTCTCATTTTTAAAATCACAAAAATGGTTCATTGGATTACAATGAAAATAAAACCTTTTCAATTGCATTCCTTCGATCTAATTTTACAGAAACGGATAGTTTAAATAACTGCTTCGAAATTAAGCTTGGAAATCTTGAAAACAACTTGTAATTTTTCTTAAATCGGGATTTTTTTTATAAAGATTACCTACTTATCTAGTCATAACGTATGTAAGAATACTTATGTTTGTAAAAATTGCAACAACATGTAGGACTCATTAGAAATGAATAAATTTTATTGCACCTATTACTCATAGTGCTACAAATAAACGATCAAAATTACAAATGAAATGAAAATAACAGATGTAAATTAATATTGAATGTAGCTACCCCGTGCAGGCTTGAGAGCCTGTACACGTTTTGGCGTCGAATCATAGAGGTGCTGAATGTCACGATTAGGAATAGTATCCTATCTGCTTTCATATGAAGCCAAAGTTCATCCGTACCCACTGCCGGACGAGACACATAGGCGAGTCTCCGACCAATGCAATTTGAGATATACTCAATGGGCATCATATCTGGAGAATGAGCAGGTAAAGGAAGAAGTGTAACCTGTCGCACACCGAAGAACACTTGTACGTTACGTGCGATATATGGATGTGCACTGTCCTCCTAAAACGCTGCACTAGGACTTCTCTGAAGAAAGGGTAGTGTCTCCGGCGTTACAGCAGCCCTAAAGTAGCGCTCGCTATTGAAATTACCCATAATTTGGACTAGATGTGACTGCCCTTGATATTCAATAGTGCTCCAAACCAGGACGCCTGGCGTTATGCTGGTATAACGTCGGATTACACACTCTGGGAGATAACGTTTTCATGTGCAACGTCTGACGCGTACACGTTCATCGTTATAGTGCAGATTAAATCTGGACTCATCCGAGAAGACGATCTGTAGCTAGTCCGCACGCCATTGGGATTGCTGGTGGGCCCATTGAAGCCGTGAGCAACGATGGTTGAGGGTGAAGGGTATCCTCTATGGGGGAATCTTTTCTTTATGGACCTGGCGCTGCAGACGTCGACGAACTGTGGACGCAGCAAATGTGACACCTGTAGCCATACTCCAACGTTGTGTTAGCATATTAGTGGACTCTATACGACCCAACACAGCTAAGCGGGTGAGGTGCCAAAAACCCCGTGGCGTCGTTCAGGTCGCGTGGGCTGGTTCAATTCCTTCGGCTAATTTCATCGTCTTCTGTCCATTTTTTAAATACGCATCACAGTTGAGTTATTATGCAACGTGCGGGCACTGATTTCTCTATGCGTAGGCTCACCCTCACGCATGCAGATCATGTAGCCCCCTTCGAACTCCGTTACTCGTTCGTATGTCGATCTGCGTTTTGGACGAGGCATATTTAGTACTAGAGAAACATCTACCGTCGGCTGATAACCATACAATGCTTCCGAATACAGATACAGGTACAGATCATAGATAATATGAGACAGAGCGAAGCTCTTTTACTCAGTATGAAAGATGAGGCGTGATGGAGTTGACATGAGTGATTTCGTAAGGGGGGGAGGGGGGAGGATAAAAAAAGAAAAAAAGGAGTCGTTTCAGGGCCACTCTATTTACATATTTACATATATATATCATGTGTTAAGTGCAGTGTGTAATGGATAAAATGAGTTGGAAAATATACAGAATAAATAAGAAATACTAGGATAAGAATATATACATGAAGTTGAGTACATGAGAATGGGTATAATACAATATTTACAATGGACGTTGCCATGACATGGAGAGAACAAAAACCTTTACAGCCGTTTATATACAGCGTCTACGCCGCAGTTCAGAGGGCATAACTCGGTCCACGCATGCGCGATGTCCCTATAATTCTAATCATTTGCATATCTTATCCTGTTATACATTTCCTGTGGATTTCAGTTCATTTGCATAATTCCTTCTTGGTGTTGCAATTTTCACAGACATAAGTGTATTTATACGACTATTATAATTTTGATGCGAATGGAAAGCTTCGTAAAAACAAGAAAAAACATAATTACGTATTCCCTTTTTAAGCAATTTCTCAAATTGCAATTTTGATCGTAATTTCTCAATGTATATACAGAAGTGACGTCTTTCTTTTACTCTTGATCCAGCACCCCCAAAAGTGATTAGTAGATACATTGCCTAAGGAAATTCAATATGCGAGCAATCGAGAATTATTTTTATATATCGAATTTTTATTTATCGAAGTCTTATTTTTTTCGGGGGGGGGGGGGGTTCTGAACGGTGTTGCCTTGTGTGCTAAAACTTAAACCATACCTAACGTGACATTTTCGACCAATAACAAATATTTTCACCGACGCGTTATTCGTCTACGCAAGGTAACTTGTGTTATTTACTGAAAGTATTCGATGGACCGGTTGCTGAACAACCGGTTAATAACTACTGACGTCATGTGATTAACTAACCGCGGTCAACCGGTTGCTCTAGGCGAACGTAGCTAAAGTGTCAAAGTAGTCAGGTTAGGGTAAATCATTGATAGTGTTCGACTAAGTGCATTGGTATTTGTGTGTGTCTTGAAATCTGAGGTATCAAACAAGCACAAACTGTCATTTTTTGTTTAAAATATAGAAATAAATATAAAGTATATTAATGCTTACAATTGTAAAGCTTCCCGTTTTGAGAGAAAAAAACTCTGATCACCTTAGTCATACATCGTGTTCTAAAGCAGCGATTCATATAATAGGGTCTGGTGGGGTAAAGTGGTCATAAAATCGTAGGTTTTCAACTTAGGTGAATAATAAATACGATTAATACTTTAAACACTTCAACTTTTTTTGTTGTTATTTTACATTGCATTATTAAAGAACACGGTACATTGAATTTCAGGAAAAAAAATATTGGTTTAAGTAGTTTTTATAATACTTTCATTTCCTTACGTATTTATGACCACTTTACCCCATGGGGTGGGGGAAAGTGATCATAGCATGGGGTAAAGTGGTCATAGTTTAAAATAGATGCAAAACCGTTACAAATAAACGAAATATACAAATATTACGGGGTTTTTTATAGTTACAAGTATATGCACGAGTATATGCGGGTATACACGAGTATATATGCGCCATGTAAACATGAATATACACGTTCATATATAAGTAGATACATGTATACATCAGATACATGCATTCACAGGCCTACTCAAGTATATACGTGTACAGACGTGTATATAAGCATTTATACGTGATTACTTACAGTACACGTGTCTACACGAGTATATACGTGTCACGTGTATGTACGAGTATATACGCGTATAAACGAATATAATGTGTGTGTATGCACTTGTATCTCCAGTATATACATGCATACCTGAGTATATACGTGTATAGTAGATGTATATATGCATATAAAAGAGTACATACATGCATACTATACGGGTATACACGAGTTATTTCGTGAATATATCCAGTGCGTATTTGTACATGTCTACTCACGTACATACATATGGAAGCAACGAGTATATACGTATGTTTACGTGTAAACACGATTATGTACCAGTATAAACGTACATATGTACATTTAGTATATATCTGTACATATACAGATGGGGGACAAAATAATATGAACACCTATGAAAAAGTATGCCGTATTTCACACCTATAGTACAGCCACGCCACCTGCAACAGAAGTCTGCCACCTGGTGAGCGTGAAGAGGAACCTATTAGTGTCTCAACAGTAGTCACAAATGTTGCGTGCTTGGTTCTAAATTTCTGTAATAAGTTGAGATGTCAGACCTTACAGAGTTCCAAAGAGGAATGAATGATTGTTGGGGCGCGTTTAAGTGGAGGAGTATCGGTAACGGAAACAGCAAAGCTTTTGGGGTGTGCAAGAGGTACGCTGTTAGAGGTTATGACAGCATACACGAAAGAAGGTAAGACGACGTCTTCAAAGCACCACAGTGGCCGAAAGTCAAAGCTTGCTGATATAGATAGAAGAGCTTTGAAGCGCATAAGTAGCTCGAAAGCGCAAGCAATCCTTATCCGAAATAACATCTGAAATGAACAGCCATCTCCAGGACCCCGTTTCAACAAAAACTCAAAAGGGAACTTCATGCTGCGAACATTTATGGCAGAGTGGCAATTCAAAAACCCTTGGTGACAGTAACTAATGCTTTCAAGCGACGCCAATGGTGCAGAGACCACAAAGTTTGGTCCCCACAGATGTGGCAACAGTGGTGTAATATGGTCATCATTTACCCTATTTCAGACTACCGGGCGCGTTTCTGTCTGGCGAACGCCCTCAGAAGCCTTTAATCCTGAATGCCTCTTGCCGACTGTGAAGCATGGGGGTGGCTCAGTTACGGTATGGGGTGCGATATCTTGGCGTGGTCTTGGGCCACTTGTTATTCTGCATGGGCGTATCAAATCTAATCACTATCTGCGCATTCTAGAGGATCATGTCCATCCGTTTGTCCAGACTGTGTTCCCTGGAGAGCGACCCCTCTTTCAAGACGACAACGCCCTTATACACACTGCCAGATGTGTCCAAGAATGGTTCAAAGAGCATGACAGTGAAGTTGAACATCTCGCCTGGCCCCCTCAGTTTCAAGACTTAAATATTATTGAACATTTATGGGGATATTTAGAGCCCAAACTTCGTTCCCGATTTTCACCTCCATCCGGACTTTCGGAATTAGAGACCATTCTGCAGGAGGAATGGCTTAATATTCCTTTAAATGTTGTCCATGACCTTTATGCATCTATCCTCGTCGCAATCAAAGGGTGGTCCAACCCCCTATTAATAAAGATTTTTCCTTATTTCACAGGTGTTCATATTATTTTGTCCCCCATCTGTATGTGTACACGAGTATATCCCCTAATATACATGCTTACAGAGTGAATCTAAGCTCTGGAGCAAAAATCAAAGGGGTGTGCAAGGGGAGGATAACAAGCAAAGAATCATAATGAACTTATGGTCGCTGACGCGCTACATGCACACTAAGCCAGAAACTGATGGATGCAAAACAGGTCACAAATTAGTTACACAAAGATGATTTTACCCAACATTTTAGTTTTTAAGAAATTATTAGAGCAGATGTTAAAAGTTACAGCCTGTTGTATCTCTAATACACGCATCACAACGAAGGCACAACGACTGATGAAAGTTTTTCAAAAGTCTCATTATTGCAACAGAGAGTGCTTTGTGATTGCGACGCATGTATTACAGCAGCCGGCACAAGTTTCATCAATCACTTTGAAACTTTTTTAAGACCTAAAATGTTATGTAAAATTGGGTTTGTGTAGTAAATTTGTTATCTGTTTTGCATCCCTCAGTTTCTGTCTTTGCGTGCATGTAGCGCGTCAGCGTTGTGTTTGTGACCATATGTTTCTTATGATTCTTGCTTCTTCGCCACCCCTCTTACAACTTTTAAGAATTTACCTAAGAGTTTAAATTCACCCTGTATACATGTATATCATATGCTTGTGTGTAAGTGTCTACTCGAGTTTCGAGCACGTACGCGTATATACGTGTCTACCTGAGTATATAAGTGCTCGTATATATACGAGTACAAGCGGGTATATGCATGTTATAGTTGAATGTATATCTTTATGGATAAAAAATACTTGCAGATACCCATATATTACGCGTTTTTTGGGGGCATTTATGTGAATACGTATATATACGTGCCTACACGAGTATATGCGTAAGCTTACGCATATACTCGTATATTTAACCCTCTTTACTGTAAAAACAACACAGATTAAGTTAAATTAATATTTCATTTATGTCTGCCTCATGATTAAATATTAAGTGACTTTAGAAGGATTATTCGTTAAGCCTAATATTATGACCACTTTACCCCATCTTACTTAAATTGTTCTAAAAAGTTATCCAAAATAGATTCAGCTAACTGCTAATGAGTAAGAGTTCTTGAGACATATAGGAAGCTTCCTGTACAGTCAAACTGTTCATAATTCTAACAAACAAAATTTCCCAAGGAAGTTAAAAGAGGTGTTTAGATTTTAAATTTTTTCATATTCACACAAAATATTTTATTTTACCAAATAAAATTTTGTCAATTGTGAAATTTTGTATTCAAAATCTAGTTTCTAACTGCCCTATCTTAAAATGAAATTTTCACATTCATTCGAACATTTATTTCCAAGTTATAGCCATTTATTTGATGTATGACCACTTTACCCCATTGACCACTTTCCCCCACCAGACCCTATTACTTAAGAACACGCTTTGATGTAATCATTTCCTCTGTAATACTATCCTGGTTATTTGAAACGCTTGTTATCTTGGATATTAAACAATTTTTAAATACATTAAAAGGCTTTTCCTGAATTTTAAAAAAGTTTATTATTCTAAACATTTCGTAATCGTTCGAAGGAGAAAAAAACGGGTTTCGAGAATGGTTAATGAGCCTGCAATTTCTAGTTTAAGTTTAATTGTTTAATGCACTTAAGTCCCATTTCAACGAAATTCAAGGGTCCGCAACTTTTGCTCGTTGTGGTGAAAATTTTACTTAGAATTGAAGGGCTCGAGGCAGAAATATGACAAGCCACAAGTATTTTCGATCAAAATTTTTGTTTTTTTAAAACTAAAATTGAAATAAACATGACAATGGATTATGTCATTTGGAAAAAAACATTTCGGGTTTTAATATTTCAGAATTGAAAAATTCACATCACGTGTCATATTACATTCTTGTCCCGAGCCCTTCAATTCATGCAATGTAATACTGTACGTACATTTACTTCGTTGAAACGGTCATTTAACTGTATCGATATTCGCTGTAACGAGATTTTACTGTATATGTTTTTCTTTCTTCATTTTCTGCTTTTGTTCCTGCAGTATTAATTAGATTTGAATTAATTTACGAGGGTGCGTTTTTAATTTCGCGGAACGGCGAGGATGGGAGCAAGTGGTGGGGATATTTTTAGCCGTCACGTGTTCTGTGACTCTTCATTAGTACAATACCAAATTTGTTCTTAACTGGCCAATTTCCCACTTATAAAAATTATTTTTAGTCTCTCAAAGGTATTATACATTCTATATTCTGAAATGTATGTCAACATTTCATAATATTCTATATTATGAAATGTTGACTTTGAACTATCGCGAATCAAGCAACTCAATTGGGAAGAAAACTGAAATCATGAAGACCTCTGGAGAGAAGATGAAGATTGTGTATTAACCCGGATTGTTAATGGGGATGAAACTAGGGGTTTATCTTTATAAACCTAAGTCTGAACTAGACTTCATATAGTGGCGTAAAAAAGGGACAAGAAGTTTAAGGTGACTCAATCAGCAGGAAACCACATGGCGGCGATCTTTTGGGATTCAGAAGAAATATTATTGACCGATTATAAAGATAAAGGTGTCTCTATATCGGGAGAATATTATGCTTCAATATTGGAACAGTTTGAAGAAGAAATTAAAGAAAAAGAAGAGGAAAAATTGACGAAAGTTGTGTTGCTCCTGCATGACATTGCTCCAGTTCACAAGACTCGTCTTGCGTTGGCTGCTCTGCACAAAGTAGGCTTTGATATTAAAAATCATCCACCCAATTGTCCAGACCTGGTTCCGAGTGATTATCACCTGTTCCTTAAAATGAAAAAAAAGAACTTGAGGGAAGAAATTTACAAGCAATGAAGTGTAATAAGCAATTTCAGCATATTTTTCGGTGAGAGATTCAATATTTTTTTATGCAGGTATAAACAAATTTATTGATAGATCTGAGAAGGGTTTTTAGTTGCAGGTGAATATATTGAAAAATAAAATAATATTGCATTTTTCTTTACTAGGCTTGTCCTCCATTCCACGAACTTAAAAACAACTTCTAGTACTATACAACAGACAGATGGTTTGCGTTGTTTGTAGATCTTTTGTTTCTACTCATATTTATACAAAGTTGTTTATGCTTTTCGCTAATATCACGCATACATTACACGAAGTAACAGCAGAAGAATTAACAGTGGCGGGAAAAGCGCACACGCCCCGTTGCATGTTCAGAGTCAGTTCATCAAAGAAATGCTTAAATAGCGAACACTACCGTCTCGCCATAATTTCGAAAGTTTGTGAATTGCTGTTCTTTTTACTCACTTAGCTCAAGTTGCAAAGCATCTATAATATGTTAAAACTTATTTGGAGATGTCATGGTAAAAATGTAAATATAAGTTGGGAATATTTCAATAATGTGCTTCTCGTAATGTTTTGTTTTTAATCGGTCAAATGCCATTTAGTTGAGTTATAATTCCTTTACATCGTAAAATACTTATATTTTGTAGGGGAATGTAAGGTGAAGTGAAATAGCGGGACTTAGTGAAGTGGTACAAAATTTTCACAGTTTGCAGCGCCACCTATCTAGTGATATTCTAACTAATTTCTTAAACATATAGTTGATTCCAGTCAAAAGACTAAATTGCTGTTACTATCAGAATTCAAGCAATCGTCAAAATGCTGAATTTTAGTATTTTGTGATTTGTCAAATTTTTGTTATTATAAAACAATAAAGTTTTTGTCATTCACTTTTAAAAACTAATTGAGATCCACTGATATCCGGTGCAGTACTTATGTAGCTAATATTAGGCATATTTCAATTTTAAATTTTTAATAGTAAATGTTTAACAGTAGAGCACGATGGGCGAAGTGACATAATTCATTTCATTTCATTTAATATAATTCCTGCATTTATTCAATCATTTACAAAATCATTTGTTAATACTAAATACTTCATTTACATTCTTTCATTGTTTATTAATTCACCTATTTAATCACTAAGTGTCTTTTCAACCGACTTCGAAAAAGGAGGTTATGATTTCGTCTTGTGACTTTTTATGTATGTTTTCGTATTACTCCAAGAATACTGCACCGATGTGAAAAATTCTATTTTTGTTTGGAAGGGTATACTTTCCAGATGATCCCATATTAATTTTGTCTGGATATGATAAGAGGTCCCGAAGAAATATAAGAAACTTTAAATTTCAACGTTGTGGCTGCGTAAACCAACTTTCTTCAGTTGCGCGATACGTCACCGGTCACGTGGGTTTGGCGTGACGGGTCCATTTTTTCAACAGAATAATCTTGTCTTGTACAATACTTAATTCACACGCATCTGGATGTTTGATTTTCACGGCGCCGCCTGTTAATTTTAATTATAGTCTTACTAATGTATTTATTACTCATGTAGCAAGTTAGTAAATTCTATGTATTTTGCTACGAAAACAGTTGAAATAATTAATTTAATATAAAAGGTTTTGCTAATAAATAACTTCATTTAGTCATTAATTTTTTTTTTCTTTTTTTAATATTTCAGTTTTGAAATATATTTAGTGTTCAATTCAAGGGGAATTGAAGATAAAATCCCCCCCCCCACAATAGATTTATATCCATTAATAAGTATATCGTAACTGGTGTCCGATTTCTGAAGGCTGACAAGTATTCTACACTGTAAAAAAAATCCGGAAACGTTTCTGAGTATATCGTGCAGCTGCGGTTCATGAAATTTTCAAAAACGTTTCTGAGTATTTCGGAATTATCTTTCTGTAATGTCCAGAAACGTGTCTGAGTATTTCGGAATCCTCTTTCAATGTTTCTGAGTATTTTGGAATACTCTTTCTCTAATTTTCAGAAACGTTTCTGAGTATTTCGGAATCCTCTTTCCGTAATTTCCAGAAAGGTTTCTGAGTATTCTGTGCAGCTGTGGTTCATGAAAGTTTCGAAAACGTTTCCGAGTATTTCAGAACTCTCCAAACAATTTTCAAAAACGTTTCCGAGAATTTCAGAATCCTTTTTCCGTGATTTTTTCTAAAATATAATTCTTTACTATAGTATTGCATACCATATCAGTTTCAGTTCTTTCATATCTAACAGCAATGAAACAAGCAATTTTAGAATCATTCGTGGATTTTTTTTTCTGAATTTCTAATAACAAATAGCATGGTTAACAGCATAACATATGCACATTTATAAATTTTTGAAAATTTATGAAATAATATAGTAGTTTCATTCGTAATCACAAAATCGTCAGGGGAGGGGAGGGGGGGGGGGGGTACTTTCTCAAAAGTGGGATGGTTTGTTAAACAATCTTAAACTTCAGTTTTTCTCTCAATATTTTCAAGACAAAATTATCAACATATTGTATTTTTAATGCAGAACTTAGAAACATATCTTGTATCAAACTTGATAGCTTTTATTTTCGGATAATATTTGACAGAACTTACCTTCCCTTCGCGTCAAGTCTATTTCTCTGACGAGCAAAGTGAACCGAAAAGTGCAACAGAGAAATTGGTGAATTTAAATATGACACCAAGTCCTCCTGTTGGAACCATTCGGGTTGATTCTTCTGTTCTTGCCCTTTTGCAGTTCATCACAAATATAAATACTTAATCAAAATAGGTTACTGATTTTATTTTTGAAATTTGCGCAAAATGCATTATATATTTTATTTATTAAAACATTGAATTATATTGCATGATTACTCCATTTCATATATACGAGATTCCCCCCCCCCACACCATAAGAGTGATGGTGAACCCATAAAATGCTATAAAGCGCTCCCCTTTTTAAAAAAAGCAATCCCTGAAAATGTCAATGGCAGTCTGCGTGGTGAACGCCCCTCGTCTTCTGCCCATATGTACTTTGTATACTAATAACATAGTATTTAAAAAATGATCACTTTTAAAACAATGGCATGAAATAATATTTCTTTTTATTTCGGCTTGTAAATGCAACTGTTCCATTTTTGCCACTGACTCATTCCTCCTGACTATCCTATATTAAACTAGTATATCCACGAAGGAAATGTTACTTAGCGAGCAACTAATGTCAAGGAATTTTTTATTGTCAACCACATTTAACAAAATGAATAAGCACATGAATTAATTGCATAACTATGTTGCTTACTAATAGATAACTGGGCCATTTTCTAATGGTATAAATATTTTTAAATAAATGAATAAATTATAATAAAAAAAAGATAAATAATACTGGCACATTTTTTGTGAAGCATATTACAATACTAGAAAACATTTGCATTACCATATTTTTAATAAATTAAACAATTGATTTTTTTTTTTTTTTTTTTTGAACCAATGTATGTATATCCAAGTATTTCGAAATAACTTTTCTGTGATTGCTTTTCAAATATAAATCTTATTTCTTTTGCGTAATTAATCAGTTTCAATTGGTTACAACAAATAGTACACTGCGCACATAGGTATGTAGAATAACTTTAAATTAATTCGATAAACCCAAAAACAGTTACAATTGGAGCCTCTTCAAATGCAAATCAACAAAAATATAAATGTATATAGCAACAAGCTTTAAAATATTCATTAATACTTACAAGTGAACATAAGAGGAAGAAAATCTAAGTACCTCCATTACAACTGGATAAGTAATCCAAAGGGTTTCGTTTCATTAAGTATAAAAACGGCTGTTGAAACTATTCACGCTTGAACACACAATATATATGAAATCATGGTCGCATCGGAAATTGTAAAGAAGCAAATCGTCATTAACTAACTTAAAAGCTGCGTACATCGTCTAAAAAATAAAGGGCAGCCGAAAATGCAAAAGCGTAAAATTAGTTTCGACACAATTTGCTACTCTCTAGACAAGAAATAACAAATAATCCAATGCTAAACAGTTGCTGACTGCAGCAACCATAGATAAGGAAAAAAATAAGCTCTCGTTGTTTCCGACTCACTGGCGCCAATGTTGGAAGGATAAAATACGTTTCGAAGCATTGCGCCTCACTTCCGCTTCTAGATTTTTTGAAATAACAGAAAGCTTTCTGAATAATGAGGAGTTCGCTATTGGATGAAGGATTCTTATTATTTCGGAAACGTTTCCGATGTACCCAGAAACGTTTCCGAAATTTGTTACAGTGTAGATTTAATGTTTCATGACGCCGTCAGTTTAATTTACAGTTATGGCAATAATAATTAACAGACTCAGTTGGAATTTTTTTTTATGTACTATGCTCCCCAATTACTAGAAGTCGCCTGGACCGATTAGGAAATTCTTTTTCAGTTTTAAACGGTATACTTCGCCCGGTCGTTTAATGTTCTTCAAGTACGGGTATGAGGAATCCTGGAGAAATCGAGGGAACTCTTTAAATTTCATGCTCGCGCTTTGTTGTTTGTAAATTCATTGCGTCTCACTTAGTGAAACGATTTTTATGGGTTTTTTTTAATGGATAGGAGTGATTTAACTTATAGGTCCCAAACCTTTGCTTCACCATATTTGTTCTTTATAAAAAGTTATGGGTAAAAAACAGTCAACTTCATTTAATTTCAATATTAAACGATTAAATATAAAATCCGTTGGTAAAGAAAGTGCAATAAAACAAAGGTACTTTCTTTACTCAGTGTTAAAGAAAGTACCATAAAACAGTATTTCTAATGAGGTGTGCCCCCTTAAATGCGGGGGGATTGATGGGTATTTTTTCATTTTTAGGGGGCTCTTGCTTTGGGGGAGAACCCCCCCCCCCTCCCGAATATTCTCCCTGTATTAATCATTCATAGCCACATCGCAAATTTTGAATGAAGACTCCTCTGAAGCAAACAGGAAACTCATTTAGTATCATTGCTGTAGCAGTATTTTGATCTTCATATATAACATCACAGTAGACTGTCTGTAACTAGTGTTGATCTATAACGGGGCCAAGTAAAGAGAAGTGTGGCTTTTTTCACGAGTTACGTGACACGTATTATTGGGAAATATAAAATAGTTAGGAAAATCATTGCCATTTAAATCGTTCTAATTAAAAAACGCAAAAACGCACAAATAAATCCTGGAGAGGAACAAAGATCAGTTTTTAGTGCAATCGTATAAAATTTTATGTACATTAAGATTTTTTCTTTTTTAACCGACTTCATAAAAGATATTCTCAATTTGTCGGAATCTTTTTATGTATGTGCCCCATAAACTCAAACACGCATAGACCAATTCAGATTTTTTTTTCGTTTGAAAAGGTATATACTTCCCAGGTGATCCCATGGTCATCAGGTCAGGGTCTGAAGATGGGATATTTGAAAAATCAAGAAAACTCTTCAAATTCTATGGGCAAAGTTAAAGCGATTTCTGTTGTTTTTTAGTGACTCGTGATTTTTTTTTTTTTTTCGGAAAGCATACTTTGATAAAGTCAAAGTGATGGGGTCATTCCATACAGATTCAACGGATGAGTGCGCTGGACCATTTCTAATTTTTTTGAAACTCATATCCCAAAAAGATGCATATGAATGATGTTTAAAACCACTTTTATTTTTTCTCTAACCTTAACCCTTGATTTTTTAGAGGTCATCAAAAATCATTTTCGTAGTCAAAAATGGGTCTTTTAGACCTTTGCATTTTGGCCAAAATCTATTTGAATTACATTTATGGCAGTTAATTTTACGCTTTGATGTTAAAGTGCATAAGATGATAGTCTTACATGCTGAGTTACGTGGCTGTAACTTAATAGTTAAAATAATGGCAACAGGTTAAAGTTCAAGGTCAAATGTAAAAATATTACACATTTGAAAGGGAAATAACTCGCGTAGGGGACGGCAACACAAAATGAAATACAGCAAAAACTAATCACTGGAACTATGCTAATAAGAATATGTAACTGTTTCTGTGTGTTTCAGCTTCTCAAAAATCGGAAAAATGACAAAAATGACGTTTTTAGACCCCTGTAAACCAAAAGGGGATGGAATTAAAAATAAATTTTTTTTGCCAATTAAATATTCAATTCAAGTACTATACATGTTCTATGTATTGTTTTGTGTATTTCGTTTGTAAAAAAGATACAGGTCTTTGAAATTGAGCACTTTTACTAGTTAATTCACAGACTAAAACAGAAAAAAAGTGTGAAAACCTCATTGCACCTTCTTAAATTACATATATTGTCCTCTATATAATATATTTTACTAAAGAAACGTATTTTAAGTATAAAAATAATTATTTTAATTTGATAACTTAGAAATATTTGGACATGAATGAGTAGTTCAGATTTGATTGACAGTTTAAGTAGTTAACTTATAGACTAGACTGATAATCTACACACACGAAGTTTCAATACATACAAACATACGCTCTGCACATTAACAGATCCAAATTGCCTTAAACATATACAAAAACATTATATATACAAAATTTAAATTTTAAAAAGTGCATTTTTTATTTTTTGTTTGAGTGTAGTTTTGAAAAAATGAACTCATCTAGTAGACCTATAATTGTAATGGTGACTCAAGTAAATGACGTTTTCGAATGCATTACCAATGCACATTCATAATTTAATACTTTGAAACTGAACCAGGACCAAGACAATGACAAGGGTTCTAAATTTAGTGATCAATACAAGCTTTGTAATAACCTTTTTGACAATAATGGGCATCTTCTTTTGATAGCTTTTTTAGTAACACACTATTCTTCATACCTATTGCTAGGGGACAATAATATTACTGTGATAATATTTAAATAGGGTGGCATAAAGCAATGATTAGATGTTGTATAGGGAAGTTTATTTGCACAGTCAAACCTTTCTTGCAGCATTTCTTCAGCTAGTTTAATATATGGAGTGATCACAAGAATACATACGTTTAGTAGCAAAAATGCAGAAGGTATACATTTGTGTAGGAATTAAAATGTGACTTCTAGTAGTTCTCCTTGCCAGCTCGTCTTAGTAGCATCAATTCTTAACACGGTTCCTCTGATTCCCTTACATGTCCATTATCATGTGATATTGCATAGAAATGCCATTCAGCTCTCAAGTTGACATCCGTTTCGTGATTACATAAATTAACAAAGTTCTTTCTATTTTTCTTGTGTATTTGAGTAAAGTATACGCCATATACTGTGTCACCATCAGAACTATAGTACTACTGTGTGAGTACATTTTCTTAAAACTACACTGACATTATTTTTTCCGAAAATAATGAAATTTTCAAAACAAATTTCCAATTTGTTCAGTTTTGAAAAAGTAAGTTTATCATAATTATTTCACTTTGTCCAATACTTCCCTTCTTATAACGAATTTTATGATGGAATGTGTGTAATCACCTCTTTAATAAATATTGGGGGAGGGGGGGTAGTCATCCGTTTAATCCCTTTAAGGGCATGAGACAAGTCAGATAAGTTCAAAATGTGTTTTATAAATTATGGAATATAAATACACTAGTCTCCGCTTAATATGATATAAATTTATGTTGTCAGTCGCTTATTGGTATCACCAATTGTTTCGCCAAAAATTTGTTGAGGGTTATAGTTTTTAGTATTTTGCAGTAAAATACCGCTTAATTTGTGCGAGCAAAGAACCCTTGGTGAGAGTTGGCTTTTCGCTAAACCTTTTTTTTTTCTTTTTTTTGAGCAATCACGATGCTTATTGCTTTCATTTGACTGTTTTGATGTCCTATGATTTTATTTCCCCCCCGCCACCCTCTGCAGCATCACCGTCGAGCGGCAACTCACGATGCTGCTCTTATAGCGAAAACTAAGGCCCACATATACGAGCCGACGCATCAGCTTAAGATCAGCCTTTTTGGATCGGAGCGCGTGTTTGAGTAGTCGTCTTTTCTGGCGAGTAATCGCGTTTGGTGATTGTTCACTGCGAGCGATTATTAGCGGCACGTGAATTGTTTATTAAATAAAGTATTATTTTCGGCAAATTTGGCGAAATCCGAAACTTTATTATGGTAACCCTGGCAGTGCAACAATGAAAAACCCGATCCAAAAAGGCTAAACTTAAGCTCATGCGTCGGTCTGTCTATATAGCGGCTCTAGCGAAAACCGTCTCCAGGTTGCATCCATATCCTACACACACACATACATACATACATACACCGCCCCCACGCACAAAAACACTCATACACACAACTACCCACACACTCATGCCTGCACACAGACACACATGCCTACACATACATACACATACCCCCTACACACAAACCCCCCACACACATAAACACACGCCTACACACACACACACACTCGTGATTGCGAAAACATAATTTGAATTCAAAATGGCAAAATTCAAATTATTTTCTTTTTTTGGATGAGTGGATTGAAAAGGTCGAAATATTACAGAGTTCGACAAGTTTAAAGAAATCATGGAAGATCAATTAAACTACTGCCATATATCCGTGAGAACTTTATTGATGATTTGCATAGCCATGACAGAATTAAATCATTTAATTCAGAAATTAGAAACATACGAAACAGGAAAAATTAAAATTAACCGATTCGGAAATTGGAAAAATAACTCAGCTACAAATGTAAAACGATTAGCGCTAGCAAAACAAAACAAAGAAGTATTATCTTCCTCTTTTGATAATCAATTGTATAGTCATATAGTAAAGTTATCAAGCATTAAATGTTATTCTGTCAGGTTTATGGCCCCAATGAACATGTAAGTTCATCAAGAATTGATAAATGTCGAATTCAACATCGTGGAAATTGCTGCTTGAGAACTACGAGCAACGTGATTTGCTTTTGACGGTTTAGCTTCTTGATTACTCATTTAATTTCTACGTGAGCCAGAATATGCATATGACTCAAAAAACTTATTTCAAAAGAATAAAACAAAAAAATCAGGTATACAAATAAAAATTACTAATCTTATTAGCATTTTATACGCCACGTCATGCGTTTGTTTTACCTTGGTGGATGCAGGCATCACCGTACTAGAGTCACTCTAGAGTGACACTAGAGCGACTCTAGTGCGGTGAGGATGCAGGGGTTCCGTTCAGCGCCTCTTGCAGTCAAAATGGGCGACGTCCAATCAAAAATAAACTAACTTTGAAACATTGACACACAAAAGTCATAAATTGACAAGGACCGTTAAGCGTCAGCGGCATCTAGTGGGGCCATGTTCAAAGCAATGATTTTTATTTCTTTCTGTTACCATTTTATATATGTGTTAACAAATAATATTTTAATATTGTTTCTGTAGGATTGAAACAATAATCACCAAAACAACAAAGCGAGTTAACCGGTAACCTATTCGAACATAACCTTTATTTATCGTCTGCCTTTTTTTACTTTCTTCTATATCTAATATATAGAAGAAAGTATTGGATTCGTGCAAATTTTCGAATTTCGAAGGATTCGAACGTTTTGAGGTGTGCTGAGTCCATTTCGACCATTTTTGGAAAATGTCTGTCTGTCTGTGTGTGTGTGTATGTATGTATGTGTGTATGTATGTATGTGTGTATGTATGTATGTGTGTATGTATGTGTGTCACGTCTGTGTGTGACCAGTTTTTTGTGGCCGCTCTACAACAAAAACTACCGCATGAAATCGAACGAAATTTAGTACACATATGTGCCCCTATGTGAACTTGTGCCCATTAGTTTTTGGCGCGAATTCCTCCAAGGGGGGTGGAGCAATGGGACGTTTTTCGAGTTACGCGTGCTTGCTATTCCTCAGGAAGTTACTGGCGGAATCAAACAAAATTTGGTCCATATGTTGGTATTAACAGGAACAGGTGCTGATTCAATTTTGGTGTCAATAACTCAAACGGGGGTTGAGCTATAGAACGTTTTTTGTCGTCAATTGTGACTGCTGTATCTCAAGAAATAATGAACGGAATGAAAGAAAAATTTATCGGCAAGTAGCCCTTAGTGGGTATAAGAACTGATTTTATTTTTGTGTCAACAGCTAAAAAGGGGGTAGCGCAATCACCCGTTCTTTTTTTCCATTTTGAGTGCCCTATCTCAAGAAGTAATGCTACGTTCTGGTTGAAATTTGGAATATATGTGAATCCATATGTAAACAGGCTTTGGTTCTATTTTGACGCCAATCGCTCCAAGAGGTGTTGATTTTTTTTTTTTTTTTTTTTTTTTTTTTTTTTGCGAATAAAAATATTTTTATTAATGCAACAATAAGAAAGATAAATCGTAATAGATTGTCGTCTGCGTATTTCTCGTGATTTTAATTGTATGGAAATGGTAGGAAATATTATCTCAATGATTTAAAATTTTTAACTGTTGCCATCTTATGTTTGTTAACAAATAAAATATTTGCAATTCATTCAAGCAAGGCTTTTAAAATAACTTTCAATTTTCGCTCTTTGCTTTGCTTTTGCAATAATTCAGACATTGGGATAGTCGTCAAATTTTTGCATGTGTCATTTCGTTTTTGTTGGGAATATTGCTTCCTCGTCAAGCATGGGGGGGATCAGAAAAAAAAAAAAAAAGAAAAATATAGAAGAAAGTTTCGTGATGGCCACAACATACTAGTTTACTTTTTATAGACAACGTTTTAAACGCTTTTCAGCAAATAAAAATTATTTCTTTAGTTTTGTTTTTTATTGTTGTGAAAGTTTACCCTTACCAACTTCATTTGTTGGTAAATTTAGGATATGTGACTGATTATGTTTATTTTGTTGGACTTTTCCCCTTCACATTTTGCATTTCTCCAGAATGGGTGAGTTTTCAAATTATAATAACTCTTTTTTTTCCCGCTTTTTTTTCTAAACTTTTGAAATACATTTTGCATAGTTAAAAGAACACGTTAAACTAAGATTGTTTAATTTTTTTTAAATCGAACAGAAGCTCCAGAACTAAGAAAATTTACTTTTAATGATTTGACCTAAATCTTAATTGGAAGCTGATGACTTGATATTAAAGGAACGGAAAAATTAGTATTTAATATGGCTTGATGCTACAATTTCACGTAATCATCCAAGCAATACATGTCGTCTTATGTAATAAGTACATAAGTTATTGTACATAAATATTTCAAATATAATCTATCAGATGTAATTCAGTTTAACGTGAGTACAGATTATGGTTGATAATGCATATATCGCCCGTTTGGAGGAAGAGTGCCACAATACGAAATTTTTTAATTTTCCTTTTTTACTTCCTTTTACAAAAAAGGAAGTATTGTATTCGCGAAAAAATTTTCACTCAAAAATCGCCCTTAATTTCCATTTTGCTCACCCCCAAATGAATGTTGAGTTTTTTTTTCGATTCGACCACATGCGGAAAAGTGCCTAAGAATGTATAGACACGCGAAATATCCATTTTGACCATCACCGAGGTAATTACAACGACTTTTCTCGTGACGTCTGTATGTATGTGCGTATGTGTGTATGTGCGTATGTGCGTATGTATCTCGCATAACTCAAAAATGGTATGTTCTAGAAAGTTGAAATTTGGTACATAGACTCGTAGTGGGGTCTAGTTGTGCACCTCCCCTTTTGGTTGCTTTCGGATGTTCCTAAGGGGGTCTTTTGCACCTTTTTGGGGGGAATCATTGTTAATATCAATGCAAACTTAAGTGGTGTTACAATTTGGCGGACACTTGGCGATATATCGCCAGTCTTTTGGTCGCCAAGTTTTGTCGCCAACTTGGCGGAAAATTTGGCGATTTTTTTTTTATCTGGTTTTAATTTGGCCATCGTTTTTAATATTTAGAGATTAAACTATTGAATCACATTAAAATTGCCAATAATGGGAAAATGACATTAAAATGGAGTAAAAGGAAGTCATGTGAGGCACACATCAGCTCGTTTCTTTCCCCGCTTAAAGGGCTTCAAAGGACGTTATCACCTTTGGAGAATAATGACAGATTTTTTGTTCTAATATTAACCACAGCAAACTTACTTTCCTTAATGCAAATTGTCTGAAGAAATCAACTTCAAACGCTTCTTCCTAACCAGAAAGTCGCCCGTCATGGTATGACGGGTGAAAATTGTTTCTACATTTGAACGAAGCAATTACCTGTTTGGTGATACTTTGGTTGTGCAACTTGTACCCCCTAACTCCAGTGGATTAACCCTAAACTCCAGTAGACAGCGTTCAAATTTCACCACTTTTTCTTTTCTTCATTCCCCTGAAATGACACAGTCTTACCAGTAAAACAGTTAAGTTACCGGATCGAGTTCAGCCTTGTCACAGTAAAGCTTTTCCCTGCATGTTAAAAATTATGAAAACACATTATCAAACTATCATGCCGTGGCGCCAGTTTCATTGTTGAAACAATGATGTTACTCGATCATCGGCTGTTATATATATGAGGATGAGCGATATGTTCATCTTTTGTGCTAATTGAAAAACTTCTAATTTGTATCATTGACATTTATTACTAACGACGCTGCTCTTTCAAATTTTGAGATAGCCCAATGAACCTTTGTTCCAAACATCTAATATTACATGAAGGTAGCCATACTTTATTCCTTGTAAGGGGAAATATTTTAAAATGTCATTACCATCCAGTGCTGAAGTTATGTACACACGTGGATGGTAAAGATAGACGCGGATAAAATATTATACTAAGTGCAAAGTTTCTAATACTTTAGATTGCTTGATTTTGTTTGGAAGTTAAATTCTTGAACAATGGACAAGTTTGTACCTACCTATTCGATAAATTAGTTGATGAGCAAATTTTTTGATACTTTGATCATTTTTGTAAACAATATTTTTATTATTTTAGAAAAATGCAATGAAGTATCAATTAATAATCAATCAATTCATGAACCAAACGTCAAAGAAAACTAAAAAGAAAAATACATTCATAAAAGTTTCCAAATTTACAAATTTAACCCTCAATATCTCTTAAGTAAACGAAGAAATTTAATGAACTTTTGCAGTTTTACAAAAATGCATCTCTTGCCTTAAAACAATGCCAAACTGTACCCCTTGTGAAAAGTTGAAAAATTGAAAAGTTTTGGATGCAAAATAATACTTTTCTAGAGAATTTCCTTCATACCAACATGACAAATTGATTCATGCTCTACTACGACAGTAAGTTTTATAACCTGAGTTCGAGCTGCGATTCCATAAAAACCTACAAATTTGCATAAAATTCTAATTTAGCTCGTTAATAATAGAGAAATTAGCTTCGCTTCCTTTTTCTTTCTGAACGGAACCATTAATATTAATAATAACCTTGGGTGTGAAAAGGTACAAATTTTCTAATCTGCTAGTCGCAAACGTTCAAAGACCTGGGTGTGGCTACATTTTTAATAATTTTCTCACTTTTGTAAATCTGGTAGTAATACCTGTAGCGTGATGTGCGGTTGTTAAGAAAGCAGTTGCCGAGTAACGAATTTTTCGCACAAAAGCGTATGGATAATGAAGGTATTGATTTGCTATTACGATTGTGAAATTGCAATGCAGAGAACCAAATACTTTTAGAATTCCTTACTCGTGGAATTTGTTGTAATGAATGTTCTCTAAATTCGTACTACCTCCGTCCTAAATTAGTGTCTATATTTGGATCGAAATTCTTGTCGTAAATTAGTTGCTGCATTTTAACAGGGGCGGATACAGACTAACATTTTACGGGGGGGGGGGGGGTAATGCTGAAGAATATATTGCTGTTCCGGTGGAACATGGTCGCAACTGCAGGAAGTGCCATTTTACAGGAGAACCAAATATACTCGTACAAAATTATTTTATTCGTTACCTCATGTAATGAGACTTAGTTGAGTTACTGCCGTGGTGGCTAGAAAATAAAAAGCAAATCTATCAGCATTCCTCCGAACGGGGTAACCTAAGGTCCCCATATATACGAGCCGACGCATCGGCTCAAAATAAGCCACTTTGGATCGGTGCGCGTGTTTGAGTGGTTGTCTTTTAACGTGACTTTTCAGGTTTGATGATTTTTCATTGCGAACAATTATTAGCGACACGCTACTTGTTGTTCAATAAATAAAATATTATTTTGGGCCATTTTGGCAAAACCGAAAATTTTTCTGTGGTAACCCTTGGTCCGCTACAATATAAAATCCGATCCAAAATGGCTAAACTTAAGCTGATGCGTCGGCCTATTTTTTAGCGGCTCTAGGGTAATAACCACATTTGGACCCAGTGACGAAAATAACTCATTTTCAATTAATTTTACAGTTACTTCAATGTTTTACCGGAACAGCGATATGGTTTTGGGTACGAAATATTTCAGATAGTGCTTGAGTGCCTATAATAAGCACCAATTCGACGAGGAATGAGGCAGTTTACAGGCTGTAAACATGACTAATTAGTTTCATAAGCAATGAATGGAAGTAGTTTTCCAAATATTTACTTTCAAAAATAATTAATGAAGTGAACTATTACTGCAATCGTTAACATTTCATTCATAAAATATTTTTAAATAATGTGGATGGATAATACTGTGGACGGTTTAGGGAGGGTCATGACCATCATGACCCTCCCTTGTATCCGCATCTGCATTTGAATGCTTTTGTTCTAAATATTGAAACTTGGTTTTATGGTTTCATTTTTCAGAGATTTCAGAGTAATATGCTATCAGTCAACGCTCTCGACTCGCGAAGTACTCCCTCCTGTCTTTCCTTAAAAATCAGTTCGAACTAGTTTCGAACACCCAGGAAAATAGGTTTGCGCTGATGAGCAAACTAGCCGATTACCGATTAATCGTTAAGAGATAATCAGCCAATGCCGATTAATTAAAATGAATGGTTTTTAATACTGCTATTTTTATCAATCTCTTTTTTTTTAAATACTAGCTGAACCCGACGCGCGTTGCTACGCCAACAAAAAAATACATCATTATACTGGTTTTCATGACAATCGGTTGAACGGGGCAGAAGTTGCTACTCTGCAGTGCCACCTGGTGGCGAGTGGCTTCAATGAGCATATTATGCACCTTCTCCGTGGAAAAATACATATATGTAGCAATTTTCATAATAATCGGTCCAGGTATCAAGTGAAGTCGTGACTATACTCAAATTTTGTACTCACGCAGTTTGCAAGATCAATCAATCGCTAAAAATATCAAATAGAAAAAGTTTTAAATCCCCCCGTTGCATGAAAAGCCATAAAACAATAAAGAAAGAATTTATTTGTTCAAACTCAAGAAAAATGGCAACAGCTAACTTCTTATCAATGAGATCTTTCACGCGAATTAATTTCTGCAGTCGATATTTTTATTCGTATTTATCCAATGGATTGTGACTTAAATTGGAATAAAAAAGGAACTATCGATTGGATTTTTTCCAAACTGGTCTATAAACATTCCCAGTACCAAAAATAACAAATGGTGAAAGTTTCAGCCAAATCTGCCGGGTAGTTTTTGAGTTCATGGATGACATACAGACAAACATTCATTTTTATATATATAGATAAATTGACTCTTCAAAAATAATTAATAGTTTGTTTATTACTGTGAGCGATGATTTGTTTTTCCTTATTTTCTTTTTTCTTTAGAAGTAGTAATTCAAAATTTTATTCAATTTCAAATTTTATGAAGTAGCTTTCTTATTTTTGTTAATAAAATTATATTCTATAGTTGACTAGTTATGAAAATTCAAATATTTAGTTAGAACTGTTGTCTATAGACCCTTATAGCTGAGCATAGACTTTTTTACTTTATGTCCATTTAATGCATGCCCTTTTAGGCCCTATGCAATGTGTGTAACATAGTATGTATAAGTGATATGCAGGTAAATATAAAATTAATAAATTTAAAAAATTAACATTGCATCAAGCGTTCATAAAATTAATAATTGTAACACAATTAATACTAAAATTTTTATTGAATGAAAAAAGTAGTGGTTTCAAAAGAAAATTTTAAAATTTATGTTATTACTAGCAAAAATACCCGGCGTTGCCCCTGGGTCACTAATAATTGTCAGAAATAATCGCTGCTTTCTTTCGTTTTCTGTTTTAACTGAAAGAACTCAAAACATACCGCTTTGACGTGATTGAAAATCGGGCTTCTTCCCTACCCATAAAAGTAAAGTAGCAATAAGTAAAAGGAACGAAATAACATTTAATTAGAAACGTAAGTACGACATTTAGGCATATAAAACTTTGAAGAATTTCCAAAATATGAACTAAGAAAAACAAAGATCATTAAAAAAACCGTGCGTTTTATTTAATTAAGTAGTACACGCACAAAAAATAAGAAAAAAAAAGCTTTCTATATTTCCTAAGTGTGCAAAAAGTAGAGTTTCCAAATGTTTAAATAACTTTAAACTCATGTTTGCTCCGGAGAAACCTTAATTCAAAATTTTCATTATGATTACTTTTAATATTGCTGTTGTTAGGCAACGAATTTTCGAAACAATGGGTTTAATATTTAATCATTTAATGGGGTAATTACATGAAATTTACTGTTTTCCATCATAATGTTTTTGAACTGAGTTTTTAGTAATAAATTATAGCCTAAATTGCTCCCTGATAATGTAACTATCTATGGTGAAAAAATATTTAAAATCGGTCCCGTAGTTTTGAAGATTACCCCGGACATACCTACATACATACATACATACATACAGAAGTAGCCATTTATGTATAAAGATTAAAAAATATAAATGTAGTGGTTTCAAAAAAAATAATAATAATATATAGTCTGACTGGTATTAGGGTCATCTCACTGTATTTTTGACAAATGTACCGTAACATGACTTTTTTTATCATAACTATTTAATTTGCTGTTTGATAAGCACCTAATTTTAATTTGAGTTTGTGTGTTGGTAGGACAAACTCAAAATAAAATAATGCGCTAATTAAAGAGAAAGTTAAATAGTTATGGCGAAAAAAGTCCTGTTACGGACTCTACATACTTGTCCAAATTACTGTGAAATGACCCGTTAACATTAGACCATTTTATTGCATTCACCGAATGAACAAAATGTTAGCAAATACGTTTATTTGTTCGAAGCTTAGCAAGTCTAACTTTATGTCATGTTCCTCGAATTCTACAAAGCTTCATTTTCCCCAGTGTGTCGTTATTATTTCACATTTTAACTGCAAATGACAGCATAAATCTCACTTTTACTTTACATCCTTAAATACAAGCTGGCTGTAATAGATTCAGTACGTAAAACTTCTACCGCACTGTCTAGTTACAGGAACATTACATTCGAAGACACCCACTGGTGTCGTTTAACTTTAACCTCTGCGCTCTCTCTGATGTGGACAGAATGTTTGGAAGTTTGATATAATTGCTATTATGTCTTCATTAACGTCAGAGCGAGCTGCTCTTAAAACAGAAGACAATTGGAACACAGGACAGAAGACAGATAGTACTTTATCTTTAATGGTACAGTTCATTAATTACTTACTATTCGTTAAAAGAAAGTCTACTGTTTAAAAAGAAGAAAAAAGATTATTTAGCAATGATGCTTTTACAAGACCCGTGGTTATAGGAGGGTCAATACAGGAAGGGGGAATAAACCCTCCCTCCTCCTGTTTTTGAGAAGTTTGTCTTCACAAATACTTTGCCTCCTCTCCATCCTCCGTGAAAAATTTTAAAATGACAGGCTTCGCTCTTACTAGTGGCATGAAAGATCAACAGGCAGATTACCTATAAAAGGAAGATATTGTTTCAAAATACTATATAGTGCACATAAAATTAAGTTTTTTTATGAAAAATGTTATTTCATATATTCATAATCAAAATTTAGAGAATTTAAAACGCAACATTTAAGCAATCGATTGAAACACAGCTTTTTCCCTAGAAAAATCGAACACTCTGCTCAATTCTGGTACTCCTTGTATGTAACTTTGCAGGGTTATTTGTCTCGGTCATGTGGCGATTTAGATGTGATATTTGTCAATCGGATACAATCTCTTCCACGTGACTGGTCGAAAACGACAGGGAAGAAGTTTGAACTGTTTCCTGAATAAACTTCTATACTAGTCAATAAGAAGGTTAGCAAGTAACTCAATAGTCATGCGGGAAGCATCTTAGACCTGAAGATGTGTCAATTATACGCTCGTCGCTTTCAGCTTCAAAGACCGTTGATTTTGTTCCTTTCCAAACAGCGTGTATGTTGTGTCACGGAGATATGGTGGATGAACTGAAAGAGGAAAAGGAACACTTCATTTTATGTGTGTGTGTGTGTGTTTGTGTGTAGGGCATGGACGCCGCCGCCTAGGAGGAGGTTGCGCTCGCGGAGACCCAGGACCGGGGGAGTAATTCCGCTCGTGGAGGCCTCCGGTCCAAAAATCAAAGGAACATCAATGCGGACAAGTGAGAGCAATAAGCAGTTCGTGATTGCTTAACAAAAAATTTAAATAAAAGGAAGAAGAAAAAAGAAAAGACAAAAGTAGATCAAGTCATACAAAATTAAAGTCTGAAAACAGGCTCCTTTTTCGCTGTTATTTTGCTGCAAAAATCATATTTTATGATTTAATCTTAGCAGGGAAAACTGAAAGATGCTAAACGAATCACAAGGCAATAATCACATTTTCTTGTCTCTTTTACCTTTTCTCTATCTCTTTACCTTTTCTTCGTCTCTTATTCCCCTAATTCCTATAATTTATTACTCGCAAAAATGAACGATGTACACACATAACCTGAAGCATCTTTTATGTAAAAATCACTTTGCTAAAATTATTAAATACGTAGAGATTCTAAAGCCTTTTGTGGAACAATATGCTCAAATATTAATCTCATAATGGAATTGAAAGCCAGCGCCATTAAAGAGGTCTCGACGTGGAATTTGCTTCGTATAATGGCCTTGGAGCACCATGTCAGTGGAGAAGCCAACGCACTCTTTATATTACTTCCATCTGAAGCGAATCAATTTGCCCCGAAAAAAATTCTCAGCGGGCTTTCCAGTCGTCCATAATTGAGTTTAGAGAATATCAATCTCCAGTCATTTATTCTTGGATGCGAGGGATGAGCTTGACTAGTAAATTCAAACTACTTAACATTTGCACACTGAAATAGTAGGCTGATGGAAAATAAGGATAGCATTTTCCTTGAATTGTATTATGCTGAACCGATCAAGGATTTACCAAAAAAAGAAAAAAAAAGATGTAACATGAAAATGACATTTACAGGAAAAACGGGAAATATAAAAAAACACAAAAGACGCAAATAAAAAAAAATAAAAAAGATTAAAAAGGGGAAAAAACAAAATACGTGAAGCAAGGACTGACACACGTCATCAGGGGGAAGGTCAGCCCCTTACTTCACAAACAGCTTAGCGCTGACCCTACAGTACCGTAAAGTAGGGCTACTTGGATCTGAAATTTCATACTTTTTGCGAGTTTTACACTGAATGCTTTTTTAAACCCATAATATGAACTGATGTTGAACTGAACCTTGTTTATACCACTTTTCAGACGCTCTGCTACCACCTAAAGCCTTTTTTAAACAACAATTTTAACTCTCTACATATTTTTCTATTTTTAAAAATTGGGTTCAAGTAGCCCCGCGCTGGGGCTACTTGATCCCACTCAACAATTCCATTAGAAAAAGCTGTAAAACAGGTGGTGGTATCACGAAGGACCAATGATTTTGAAAAATAAACTCAAAACGTACATTTTAGTGAGCAAACTATTTATATAAATTGTAAATTATTTATATAAATTTATATAAAATTAATGCATACATAAAAACATATTTTTAGGCAAACATAATTTCTCAAACGGAAACATAATCTAACTGCAGCCAAAATCAATTGAAATGCTCATTATTTAAATATTAGAAAGAATGAAAACCCCAACATTTAAAGGCTCGGGTTGTTGTTTTTTTCTCTGATATTATTTAATACCTGCTCTTCCTAGCTACTAAATACTACAGGCTGTCCAGGTTTGTTTTGTGAACGATCTGATGTCACTCTCTAAAACATTTCTCCGGAATTAGTTGAATCTGGACACAATTGTCATTTTTCCTCTTACTAATCCGCATTATTCCCTACTTCAAGGGGCTCTCTTTTACTTTCGGATCCTTTTTATCCCCAGATCTGCAAAAATCGGTTATAAATAGTAACTAACCTCTTTATTTTAAAAGATTACAAACCTCACTTAACATAATTTAGTGATGAAATGTGGTTTGGGGCTGTTTGAACTCTGGGTTCAAGTAGCCCCATTTTAAGGCAATTAATGCACTTTTACTAACTTAAATTAGTTACTGTGTTAATTATTTAACTATAACCTTGAAACACATATTTTATTAAAATATAGAATGCAAACATATAACTATCTTGCCCTTGATGAAATCAGATGTTTCCATAAACTCACATGTGAAAGTTTTCAGGCACAAAAAACAACTGTTTAGAAAACTTGCAATCACAACCACAATCAGAAAAGGCGGGAATAGCAGAGACTTTGTTTCATGCTCCAGTCTCTACCTAGTGTACTGCTACCTGTCATGGAGAAAGTTTTTTAAGTCTGTACAATCAGTTATATAGGACCAGGACGGATTTTAAACACTTTTTTCTCATGGGTTCAAGTAACCCCACTTTACGGTACATATTCAGTTGTTTTTTACGTCGTTAAATTCTTTCAATTTTTGAAAAACGATTATTTGAAATATATTATTTGTATGAGATTATATATATATATATATATATATATATATATATATATATCATTTTATCCTAAATTTAGAGCATTAATAAAAGTTAAAGTTGCAATTTTTACTGATATTAAAGATACTTTTAAAAATAATTAAGGTTGAAATAGTTTTATGAATAATTGCTCATTTTTGTATGCACAAAAATGCAGTAGAAACTGTGATCAACCTAAAAATTGACGAGGAGACGTTTTCAATTGTTTTCTGTTTCTTAAGAAAAACTTTTGAGAAATTGCAAGCAGTTTTCAGTGTTCCAATGTCAACGTCATGCAATTACTGGAAAGAGGTGCACATGTAAATACGGTATGATTTAATACTGCAAGATAGTGTAATAACGTAAAAAATTTGAATAAATAGCAATTAAAAGAGAGTAGTTAAACATAATTTTGGGTACATTATTTGCCCTCGTGTCTCTGTCATCGAAATATGAGTGTTTCAAGTCCATCGAAATTTCGAGAAAAGTCACCAAATTTAGCAAATTTCGGTGAGTAATGGAAAATATCTTTCGCACGCTTTCAATTTCTCGCCGAGAGTTTAAAATTTTGCACTTTTCATTGAAATTTCGGCAGAATTTAAGACCACATATTTCGATAAAGGGGACACGAGGGCAAATAATATTTGCGTCAAATAATGTCTCAATATATTCTTTCGATTGCAGGGACTCGAGGGCAAATAATTTTTGCGTCAAATAATGTCTCAATATATTCTTTCGATTGCAACCTATAGAAATATTTTTCATTATTATATAATTTGTGTGATTTCCTGGTAAATTGACGGCTGGCGCACAAAAAAGGGGATCCCCACCCCCTTTTTAGCGGGGAGGTCAGAAGAGATGCCGCAATGGAGGGAGGGGTGTGGTCAGCTCCCGTAAACATGACTTTTTGTAGAAAATTAGGCTATATTATTGGATTTTAACATCATTATTGACTAAATGATCTTCTCAAATAAATTCGGGACTCGGTCGCAAAAATCGGGAGATATGGCCACAGTAGACTCCTTATTTCCAATTCAACGGTCAATTTTAATGTTTATAAAATACCATGAGAAAATTAAAAAAAAAAAAACACTCGAGTAAAGTATTCTAATTACAAACATGTGAAACGATCAATACTATCATTTTTCGTCATTCATTTTTATACTTTGTATATAATAATGTTAAATTCAACAAATTATGGGATAACGTATGTGAAAAATTACAAACAACTTGCATGGGGATGATGAAAAAAAATATATGAGAAAAAAAAATAAGAATATTTATTAAATGTGATAGAAAAAAAATATATGAAATAAAATAAAATAATAAAAGAATTAATTAAAAAAAAAGTCCAGTTCATGTTCAGTTTCAAACAAAGAAAAGTGGCGGGACAAACCCCCTTTAGTTTTGAATGTAAGGAGGCAGCCACTCCCCTTGCCCGCCTGTACGAGTGGCCAATGCCCGACAAAATAGGAAATTGCTCGGTAAATTCAAAGTTATAAGGATTACTCACAAATTTAAATTTACGACTTGGGTAATGTCTTTCGCTGGGGGGCAACTGTGTCACAAATAAAAAATTAATTCCTTTTTCGCGAAAGGGAGAAAAACATTAGAATAAAATGTGAATAACCTACGCAAACCTTCGTTTTTGATACATCTAAACCATTAAAGTCCGTCGAGTGGAAAAGAGCCCATAACATTGAAATTTGGTTTGGAAACAGCCCAAAGCATGAATGTGTTGAAATGAAAGACATTCACTGTTGCTAATGATGCTAGGGCTTAGACGAAAGCGACGCAATTTATATGTCAAGAAGACGTATTTAAATGAAAACAGCCGCAAGCGGGACGGGGTTTACGTGCGAAAACTAATGCATTAAATTACTGCCTTGTTAAAATACGGTAATGTAACTGAAAAGACTTGTTCTTGTGCTGTTTCCAGGTACAGATAAATGTCTTAGAATATTTTTATTCTTAAACCGTCTTGTATAACAAAAAAAAATTCATCGTATCCATATAACCTTAAGTCAAATAAATTACTCGACATGTGTCTTTAAGGCACAAAGATTTTGGGAATATATAAATAATGTGTCTGCTAAATTCAACATCATCCTATTGCGAAAGTGTTGTTTGCAATTGCATTAATATTTAAAGTTACCATATACAATAAATATTCCTCTGTGAATATTCGAAAGAGTTTATAAACTAGAAAAATATGCAGTAAAATTCTAAAGCAAGTAATCTCAAAAGGGAAAATGTCACCCCAAGGTCTGATTTAGTATGAAACCTTAGTAAACAGTTTTATGTTCGCCTGAGTCATAGCCTACGAGGACGCCTGCGTACATATCTTTTTTTTTCTTTTACTTTATTTTCTTACCAACATTTTTTCCAAATATAAATACAGTCGAAGCTGTTTCATCCGGCCCTCGCTTATGCGGATCCCCGGATTATCCGAATCAAATTTGTAGCCTTTCAGAAAATTTTATGTTCGCATAGATAATCTTAAACTAAAAGCGAAAGAACAAAACCACAAGGTACGCCAACTATTTGCTTTTTATTTTGATTAAGTGTACAGCCAGGGCCGTGCACAGAAATTTTGGGGCCGATCACAAATGACTTTTCCGGGATCCCCTCCACATTGTTTACCTCTACATTTCACGCCTAGTTTTGAAAATTTTGGGCACCCTTCATGCTCAGTCTCAGGTCAACAGGTGTACCTCCGCCCCCCCCCCCCCTGTGCACGCCTCTGTGACAGCTCCTGCTTAGATTGTACAGTACATAAATTATAGTAATCGATAAAACCCCTGCAGATGAACTGTAATGGTAAGGCTTTTGAATGAGTGTGCTGTACTCAAGGGCCCTTTTACGGTAATTTAGACATTTATGTAGAGTCTGTAAAGTGACCTTCTTTTGCCATAACTTTTTAATTTACTGTTTGATTAGCATATTATTTTATTTTAAGCTTTTCCTACCAACACACCAACTCAAATTAAAATAATTTGCAAATCAAATGGTAAATTTAAAAGTTATGGCAAAAAAATGTCACGTTACGGACTCGACATAAATGTCAAAAATACCGTGAAATGCCCCTCAAACATTATACAGTCATACGTGTTTGAAAAAGAATAAAATTGACTAATGCCTTGTCAAAATTAAAAAAAAAAAATGAAATGAAATGAAGCAATGTTGACCGTCATACTTTAAAGTTACTCCAAATGTCTATAACACTCAAAATTCTATTTTGTATTACATAATATCTTACGCGTTAATATTTCATCCTCACTATTCACCTGCAACCGTTCCAAAGGTTAAGCACAGTTTCAGATATCTGAGTTTAGTACGATATCCGACTGCAGTAACCCGTATCTAATTTAATATAATGTTGATCATCCTCGGTTCCTTCCCTATCTAATTTGATAGCGGCACACCCCAAATATCGTGTATTTTATTTTGCGTGGGCTTCACCTGGAGCTAAAACGCGACTAATGATCCGCGAATAAAGGCAGAGGTTCCTGAAATACCAAATTGAATGTTCATGCGGAAGATTGGGAAATTGATCGTGAAACTAAAAATTTTTGGGAAGCTTTTAGTGCTGGAAAAACTTTCAGTTGCAGAGAAATATTATGCCTTTTTTTTTTTTTTTTTTTTAATTGCTGACAGAAATATTTGATTTTTGTGGAATCATTGAAACTTC
Source organism: Uloborus diversus (assembly GCF_026930045.1). Lineage (NCBI taxonomy): Eukaryota > Metazoa > Arthropoda > Arachnida > Araneae > Uloboridae > Uloborus > Uloborus diversus. Next base: position 176,967,078 of record NC_072732.1, on the reverse strand, counting down.
ATGTGACTGTCTTTGTAAATTAATCCAAAGTTCCACGTTTTTATATTTTTATATTGAATGCAGTTGCATTAAGTACTTTTAAGGATTTCCAAAAATATTTAAAAAGGGAAAAAGAGCAAACTTTAAACGGAGGGTGGAACTTACAGTCCTGGCCAAATTATTAGACTAAAGAGTTTTTTTTTTTTTTTTTGTACACTATTTGTACAAAAATACTATTTATTTTACTGTTAAAGTACAGTACATACTGTACACTGATTATAACGTTATTTTAGCACAATTTAATGTTTGCAGGTGGCAGCACTGTCTGCTTTGTTTATCTACCTACCAGGAGCATAACCTCAATCAGCTTAAACAGTTCACTAGTTATTTTTATTAGTGTTATATTTAAAGTTAGTTTTAGGTAATTAGTGAGTATGTGTATGTGAGTATATATAATAGTGAGTATAAACAATTTTTTACCTCCTTTTTTAAAAAGTTAAGAAATTGTGTAAACCTTGTGAGAAGTATGCCAAAAAGACTTAAAATGATCATCAAGAACAAGGGAATGCATACTAAATATTAGATAATTATTTCACCGTTCGTTAATGTGTCTATAGTCATGTAGTCAAAAAAGAATTTTGTTTTAAAACAGTCTTAGTCTAATAATTTGGCCAACACTGTAATTATCATTCATAAATTAAATAGCAGGAAAAGACTAAGAGTACATGCATTACCTAAACAGGAGCTCTAAACACTCTCAGTGTCTGAACACGGATGTAAGAATACGCCTCCTTCCCCCCTCCCTCTCACCATATGTGGTCACTACTGGAAAGAATAATCAGAATTTGAAACTGAAACTGGTTAGGATAGCTGAAATAAGTTATTGAATTGCAGGGTTCGGGACAGAAATGTGACACAAGCGACAAGGAATGACTTTTCGATCAAAAATTTTGTTTATCGTAACTAAAATTGAAAAAACCGTGGCAATGGATTATGTCATTTGGAGAGAAACATATCTGGTTTTAGTATAGCAGAATATAGAATGTAGTACAATGCCTTTGAAAATTTGTCTACAAATATTTTTTATAAATTGTAAAAGTGACTTACTAAAAATTCACATCATGTGGAATGTGACATTCTTGCCCCGATCCCTTCCACTATTATATAGACTATGATGCTTCACCCCCGAGGAGGGGTTAGGATACCTGAGACTAGTTATTGAATTATTATATAGACTAGGAGGCTCCACCCCCTACTCGTTTTGCTCGCCATCCTCCGGTATGTCACGGCTCATTTTGAAAAATTTTCACCTAACTGGTCAAAACAAAGAGTTAATTTGTTCGTCAAACCTTCCCGAAAGCAAAATTGTTCAAATTTAAACTTTTATGCTTATTTTGTATTATTATTATTATTATTATTTAGCAAAACAATCAAATTACCTTACAAATGGTTACATTAAAGTGAAAAAAATTCCACCAAATAAATAAACTTTTAAGCCATTAAAATCAATGAACTTGGGATTTGTCCGAAGTTCTATGTAACTGTGATGTGTTTTGTTGTGTTCTAATTTTCTTGGCAACAATAGCGGCCACTGTACTATTGAAATTCGGTTTCTAAGACTACTTTTGAAAAAAAAAATGGCAACAGCAATTTCAACCATAATTTCACAAATCGTTCTAAATGAAAGCAATTACGGTATAGTTTGAGTAAGAAAGAGCAAGAAAAAAAATCTCCTCAATTATTGTAAGTACGCCATTGCATTTAATTTCTCATCATACTCCTTCTCTACTTTAAGTAATGTATTCTAAAATTTCAATTTGAAAAGGATAACACATAGTATAAAACAATAAAGCTCCATCCCGAGTTTGTAAAGTATTCTTCACAAAGTGGTAAAGTTCACGCTGTTAAACATTACACCAGCTTTATTAAGTCACGTTCGGAGACTCTCCTGTCAAAGTATGTTTAGATGCGAAGGCTTATTGATCAGGTTACAGGCTTAATGAGTTCAAATTATGTTAATTAAGGACGTACTCTGGAAGCTAGGAACTACTTATATGTAGAAGAACGGAATAACAGATTGAACTCTCCGCCGCACATTCTATTAAGGGTGTAGTATACACAAGGCGAATAATACGTTGCCTGGGATTAATTTTCTCTTGTGGAGTTAAAGTAAAAGTTCTTTGAGTGTTGTAGAGAAATTTAAGAAACGTAAAACTGTATTCTCTAAAGAGGATGTTTGCTGTAAAATGTTTGACATAGAATTTTGATTGAAGAGTGCTTGAAAAGGAAACACTTTTGTATGAGGCGTTGTGATAGTAAAACGCAACATCATTTTGTTTGTGTCAAAAATTGGAAAGTTGTTGAAGAAATGTTATCCATTTTGATGAAACTTTACAATAATATAGCTTATACATCAGAATAGGGTAGTTTTCGTCCCGTTATGGGGGGGGGGGGGCAAGACCCCTTTAGGGGGGGAATAAAACACAATTTTCGTATAAATTCTCTAATATGGGGATGAAAAAATACTTGCACATACTGTTTGACCATCGATTACATGGAAAGGCTAATATCCGGTTTACAGGCGGAAATGGACGTATCTATTAGTTTATAGGGATGTTAGTTGGTTTATTTCAGATGGGCACTTTTGCCTCTCTATTATTTAGCCTTAGTTTTGAACAAATGAAAATTTGCTCACAGCAGCATTTTTTAAATCTAAAGTACATTCGATCCATATTCTCACGGCAAAAATTAATTTATTTATTTATTCACAACAAAGTTTTGAGCTTACCATTTTGCTTTTACGTTCCTGAACGAAATGAAAATATTTTATTTTCTTTTTGTTGTTTCCATGGTAACTACTTTTGTTTCCCCTTATTTTATTTTTAAGACTGCAATAAATGAATAAGGCACTAGTGACATTATAAAACGCGTGCATGAAAATCCCATCGTTATTTTCCCTTCTCCCCTGTTAGATTCATTCAGATGGAATCGTCTTTACTTGGCACATTGCCGAATTACATACAATACGTGGTCAAAACAGTATTTACATTATATGTCCATCGAAAGCTCTGATTTTTCTGCTGAAGCTGACACCTGTTCGAAATTTCTAAGTAGAATAAAAAACGAGTTATGAGCTTTTTAGATCCATGTTCGAAGGCTTTCCACAACTTAATACGGTATTTAGTGTATCATCTCAACTCCCTGTCGATAGCGACAATTGTTGATTATCTTTGCTTTTCGTGACTGTTCAAGGCTTTTCTCAAGTCAGATCATGAAAAAAGATTTTTGCACAAAATTGGCAAATAATACATGGATTTGGCTGATTATTTTCCATTTTAATGCAATTTTGAGGCAATTAATTCGTTTTTTTAAATTTATTTATTTGTGTTGACTGGGTATTTAATCGATCAGCAGGAATCTAGCCAAACTTTTTTTGTGGAATCATTTCAATAGCTAAGGCATTTGGCAATTTTTTCAACTGTCGCTGTTTGTGAAGCAAAAGAGTACGCAATACTGTTTCTCGGTTTTCACCATGCAAGCAAATATCGCCATTTCTTTAATATTTCTTTCTTTAAATTTGTTGACACGTAAAATTATTCGCCAACTAAATCAAGCAAATCCATAAACAGCACAAAAACTTCCATAAATTTGTCTTTGCGCACAATTTCAAACAATTGCCAAATGTTTACTATTTATTGGAAACATTTCGGGTAGCAACATTTTATAATCACCAGAAGTATCTCAGCATTTGGCGACACTATATCTTCGATGAAAATTAGTAACACACAGTTTTACAAAGTAGGGAGGGGGAGCCTCATTTAAGGTATCCCAATATGATTAATGCAAATTTAATAACATTTTAAATCGCACTCACGATGCTGCTCCTCTAGTGAAAACCGTCTCCAGGTTGCGTCAATATCCTACACTTACACACATGCATACACGCACGTACACACACACAAACATACACACAACACACACATACACACCTATACACACAAACACACTCAAACACATACACAAACTCATACATACAGATACGTACACATACATACAGATGCCTACACCTACACACAACTACCCACACACTCATACCTCACACAGACACAAACACACATGCCTACATACACATACCCCTTATAAACAAACACACATACCACCCCCCCCCCCGCACACACACATAAACACACACGCCTACATACACACACACACACACTCGTGATTGCGAAAAACATAATTTGAATTTAAGAAGTCAAAATTCAAATTGATTTTTTTGGGCAATCACCTTTGCTTATTGTTCTCATTTAACGGTTTTGATGTTCCTATGATTTTAATTTATTATTATTGCTTTTTTTTTAACCAAATAGTTAGTTGACAGTTATTGTGCTATAGAACAGTTACAGGAACTAAAAAGACACAAAATATTTTATTTTAATTTAAAAGAAAGTTTAAAATAGTTTTTATTCATTATATTAGTCTTTATGAGACTTAAAAGCAATATATAATAATAATCTTTACATAATAAATGTTATTTGTATCTTGTGGTCTTATAAGTTTTTTTTTCTTTTCTTGTCTATCCTGTGTTCAAAGCACGCTACACAACTTAAAACTTTATAGAGAGCAGGGTTACGGGTGATTTTCTCAACACGTTAACTTTTTCCAATGACAAATATAAAAAATTCATCTTATTATTAGTTGACAGTTTTTAATTTTTTACAGAAAAGATATTTAAGCAAGTGCACAAACTAATGATCAGCAACAAAAAAAATTCAATTTAAATTTAATGAGTTTTATATTTAAATTTCATAGAAAAATGTCAATGCATGCTGTCTCCTAACTTATCTACTTCGAAAAATTATGAAGATGTTTTTAAACTTATATTTTATCAACTAATAATAAATAAGAAAACAAAATACATCTTTAAAAATATTACTTCATAAAACTTTTTACAAAGCATAAAAAACAAAAGATATCTTGAATTTTGAAGCAATGTTTGGCATGTCTGTATGCAGAAAATTTCGATTTTTGAACAGGTCGTATTGAAATGGGTCGCGCCGAAACGGCCGCGCCGAATAGTCCCATTCCGTGTCCAGTTGGGTTACTGAAGATTCTACAATGTGGGCATTGTACTGAAGTGGGGGCAGTGGCGGATCCACAGGAGGGGCGATTGGGGCGATCGCCCCCCCCCCAAAAGGTTTGTAAATTCGAAAAATTTTAGGAAAAAGGTCATCAAACTCTCTCTCTCCGCCCCTCTCCCCCAACACATCACAAAAAAATCGTCTACAACTGCATTTTTACGACTTTAATTCTAAAAATTTTCCACGGGAGAGTTTTCCCTCAATCCCCTCTCTCCAATGTCAGCGAGGATCGTCAAACATTTTGAATTTTTGGAGCTTCAAGTTTGAAAAAATCGTCGGAATCGGAAACCTTTTCGAACATGTCGTTAATTGGGGCCTTCAATTACGTTTTTTAGAGCTTCAATTCCGAAAAAATTCCTAGGGAGCGCCCCCGATCTCAAGTCCTTCCCCTGACATCAATGAATCCGTAAACATCATTGCGTTTTTGAAACTTCAATATTGAAAAGCTGAGGGATAACTCCTGACTCCATCCCTTTCCTTAATGCTACCAAAGATGGCCATCCATCGCATTTCAAGACTCCAATTTGGAACAATTTCCGATGGAAAGTTCCAAACCCCGCTTCTTCCCCCTACGTCATAAAAGATGGCTTACAACTGCGTTTTCAAACTTCAATTTCGAAAAATTTCCCGAGATTAACCCCCATGTCTTTCTTTCCTCATTTTTGAACATCATTCAAAGATCGTCTAAAACAGCGTTTTTGGAACTCCTTCATCGAAAAGTTTCTGGGAAAAAGTTCTGAACCCCATATCTTTTGCTACGTCATCAAAGATGACCTACAATTGCGTTTTTAGGACTTCAGTTCACAATTTTTTTCCGGGGGGGAAGCCTCCAAACCTCCTGCTTTTTAGCGTCACTAAAGATATCTAAAATTGCATTTTTGAAGCTCTAAGATCATAAAACAACTGGGGAGAATTCCTGAATCTCATGATCCTTTCCCATCAAGAAAACAAATGTAACAAACAATTGTGTTGATTGTGTTTTCGAAAATATACCCTTAAATTTCAAAAAATTTCCGGAAAGGGACCTCCAAACCTCCTTTCCTCTTACAACCTTCCTCACCAAATAGTTTTAAAAAGGCGTTCTTAATAAAAAGTTTTGGGGGAGAGCCTGCAAACACTCCTACTTATGCGCGAATATTAAACAACTCAATCTACAAACAAATATATATCTATCTTCAAATTTTATTTACAGACGCAATTGTAGTATTTCATTATGTTCGGTACAAAAATAGGTGATGCTGCAACCTTTGTTTTATATAAACCACCTTTGCAACCTTTGTTTTTATAAGGAAAAGAGTACAACTGAGGACCTGAACAGCTACTGAAAATACTTCACGAGTCCTCAAATGAATCAAAAGTTGAAGAGTTTAATTTAGATAATAGAAATTTTTTTTTCAATTTTTTTATTCTTGTGTGTGTGTGAGTGTGTGTGAGTGTGTGTGTATGTGTGTGTGTGGTACTCGAAACACTTATAACTTTCATTCAAACTCTTTGAACGATAGACATTATTCGAATTTTTTTTTTTTTTTTTAAGCGTCAGTTCCCTTTTTTTTTTTTAATTTTATTTTCATTAGACACCTCCCCCCCCCCCCCTATAATGCATTACTCAATCGCCCCTCCCAACAGGATTGTCTGGATCCACAACTGAGAGGGTATCTGGAGATAGCCGATTATGCTGCGGACCCTCTTGAAATTGTGTGAAATTTACATTTAAAAATAAATTTTATCTCACTTATCGGAAACGGGCAACAGAAACAGAAAAACTTCCCCACTTCCGGATGTTTCCGTTTCGGACCGGCAGAAATCTGGCAGAAATGCGACAGAATCAAGAGTAGAAACATTTTAACTTATTCTGGTTCTGGCAGTGGATTCCATTTTCTGACAGCCAATAGGAACTCGTCTTCGAATTGCAAACATTCAGCAATGGCGACTGGCTGCAATAAGTTTGACTTGGAAATTTTAGAAGAAGTGAGGAAGGGGCCGTGGTAGCCCGATCGGTAGAGTGTTGGATTCGGGGTCGGAGGATCCTGGGTTCGAGCCTCGATGGTCGAAGACCCACCGTCGTCATTAAAGGGGACTGGGCGACGTTAAATATGCTCGTGGTCTCAATGTCCTCCAAGTGAAACGATACCTCTGGGGGTGCTAGTACTAGGTAGCTATTAGCTCCTGGACTAGTTCTAAATTCTTATTAACTGTTCGATCCGGTGTTGGTGCTGCCATCTGTCGGAATATAAAATAATGGAGGCAAGGCACTTAGTATGCAGTCCTCGACATAAATACAGTTGTAGTCAGTTGTGACTCTGAATAGGAATAGAAGTGAGGAAGTATCCTTGTCTTTTAGACAAAAAAAGAAGAAATCACAAAGATACGGGATTATGAAGAAAGGCATTTGGACGGTAGTTGGGATGAAATTCGGCATAAGTGGTGAGTCGGACATTTTTGCTGGAAATTTATGTTCCCAAATGGACCTTATTTCATCATTCATCAGATGGAGGAAAAGTTTACTCATCGGAAAATACAAGGTTAGTTTTTTGCTGTAGAATTTGAAGATTTGTCTTCTTTTTTCATAATAAAGACATGAATATTTTTTTTTTCTTTTTTTACATGCAAAAATTTGTTTTAATTATAAAAAGTTTAAATCATCATTAATCTGTAATTTTCACCGTTTAAAAACTGAAGGTAACTTACTAGGGAGAAGCAAATCCTTTCTCTCGGGGAGCAAATTCATTCATTTAGTGTTAATTTCTTAGGTTGACATTTGATTTCAAACCTTGAAGAAAGATGCATCAAGGTGGCATTTTCAATTTTTTTGCCATGCCTTAGAAAAGTTGTAGATTCAGCATTATCAGTTGACACTCACCACGTAAAACACAGTGAAACCTGTATAACAATAACTCTTTAACAACGGTTTGCTCCGCATGAGGCCGGAAAAATTTATTGCGACGGGCTCCCAAACTTAAAAATATCTGCCACTTATGCAGAAGCTGCGATCTTTTGCGTGTGTGAGCGATGTATTTACCGATCCGTGCTTAGCGAATAATATATTTATTCTACATCAATTCTTCTTTCTCAAGTATTTAGTTCTGTTATTTTCTGTAATATGCACAAATAAAAAAAAAATCAGCGATTTTTTTTTTATTTTTAATAGTCACGCAGTTGCCAAAAATCATTAAAAATTCTAATTTGAAGGAAAAATAAATGGTCGCCTCAGGTATCGCATCTCAACTGATTGTGTGGTGCTCATGTCAGTCGAAATGAATTTCTACTTTCTATGAAACTTACTGCAAAAGTACCTACCCCCCTATGAGCGAGGGCAACCCCCCTCTCTAAATATCACGAAAACCCCTCCAAAGCAAGAGCTCCTCCACCCCCAAAAAAAAATAGTGAAAATTCCCCTTAAAACACCCCCCTCCCCAAAAAATTTCAATGGCGCAGCCTGCGCCATGATCCCAAGGGCACCCCTGCTTATCTAGGTGGGCACCCCTGCTTAATGCTCTTCATGAACTGTCCCATTCTACAACTCAACTTACACTCTGTAATATACTACATCGTTTTTTTTTTAGAATACCACAAACAATGGAGTAGGGCAGACGATCGTAATGGCTGATCCAGTTGTTGATTGTAGCAATCACGTCATGTGAAAACGTTTACTTTCTGAGTTATTGACTGTAATAACATAGATCTTTACAGTCCTTTTGGGAAATTTATGGCTCAGAAGCGTTAGTGAAAGTTGACACAATGGAGGTTTTGATAAGAATTATTTTGTTTCCGAGGCTGTTTTGAGGAAATGGTTCTCCGAATCAAGTCTTCCTTCTGTTTCCTCGATACGTTTGGAAATAAGTTTCCAAAACTAAAATGGGAGTACGAAAAGGTCTCCATGCCATTTGGCATTCGTCAAATAATATAGTACTGCTCTCTCGATTTAACGAGTCAAGTGTTGTTTCTGCGTTGGAAAGAAGTTTATACAAATCATTAGGTCACGGAAAAATGTTTGTACGACGTATTTGTGTTGGGACAAAAAACTAGTCCCATTTCGCTATCTGTATAATTGCCTAGTCAAAACATTATTAGATTGCAGTTAGCATTATTATAATTTATTTTTATTTTGTTAGTTTATTTATTTATTTATCATTTTATTTTTACTTTGTTTGTTTATTTATTTATTTATCATTTTATTTTATTATTTTATTTATTTATTTATTTTTATTTATTTATTTTTGTTTATTTATTTATTTTTCATAAATCTACAGTTTTAGGGGGGGGAGGACACCAAGATTTTTAATTTTTTAAAAACATGTTCGCAAAATTTATTTTTGAGGGATAAATTTTAGTATTTATTTTTTTAGATCATTTTTAGGATTAATAATTGACAAAATATAATGGTAGTAAATATTAAAAAAAAAGTAAATTAATGTTAAGAACAATAATTTACATGATGTTGGGTTTTCTTACCTTCTTGAACCCTATGAGCCCAATCTTGTGTCTTGCGAAAGATTGGCAGCCTTTTGAGTGTTGCCTTTTATCATGCCAGAAATTTTGGGGCCACGCACAGTTGTCGTTTTTTATGCAAAGACGTTTCAGCAACTCAACTCTGATCAAACTGCACAGCTGGAATGAAGCAAATAAATAAAATTTTAGTCCCTTTTCAGAACAATTCGGCCCTCGATGAAATGGATCTCTAAATATTCAGGATCAAATTTTTAAATTTTTAAAAATTATTTTATTCGCATAAACAAAAATTAAAAATTACGATATCAACAACGTAACTCTAAGTATGTCAAATATTTGATTTTGTAGATTGTACAGCAATCTAACTAACATCATGGCGTAATTGGAGCTTCAGTCAGGCACTACTCTAGCTGAACATGACCTCTATTCTAATCACAAAGCATCTCATTCAAACACCACACATGGGTGGCGGCTCGTGCAGGGGGCCACCTCCCAGATGTAACAACATCCAACATCGCATGCTTAGAACGTAAGTCCAACGCCACTGCAGCTGAACTATAAACGATAAAGTGTTTGCGAGAAACAAACCCATGAAATTTTCATTTTAAACATTGTTTTTTGCTCAAATAAAAGATAAGTCTGTTTATTTAAGAAATAGTGGTACCTAAACGGCTTTGCCCGTAGTAGAAAATTAAAAGGTCTTTTGGTTCGCCTGTATATTTACAAATAATGGATGATGAATTTCTCACCAATTGACTTGCGGATTTTACGGTTCCACGTTATGATAACTTGGTAATTTATTCGTCCATCTTATGAAAATTTTTCTTGAGAAAATGTTCTTAAAATTGGAATAGAAAAATAACAAAATCGAATTTTCAAAAAATCACTTCCAGGTGCACATCCCCATGCTACAACTAATTTTGTGCCAAATTCATGAAAATCGGCCGAACGGTCTAGGCGCTATGCATGTCACAGAGATCTTTGAGCTTTATTATTAGTAAAGATAAAGAAAAGATAAAGAAGATAAAGATGTGTTCCCCTTGTTCCCCAAGTTAACAGGATCATCCGGAGCTTCGTTTATCCAAATTGCCTATATTCTCAGTCAGTCTGTATAAACAAGATTGTACTGTAATAAGATTGGTAGCTGTATTATACATTGTATTCAAACGTTGGCATAAAGTAGCTGTCTGTAAATTGTAACTTAGCTTTTGAACCGTAGTTATTGGTTTTTCTCTTCTTTTTTTTTTCAAACCTAGTTTTAGGTTTTCACTTCATATGCTGTTGGGATCTCCGGGGTTCAAATTTCTGAAGCGGTATCTGTATTGTACCGTATGTTTGTCTTTACTAATAACTAGTCGACCCGTGCGGAACTCCGCACTGTGCTTCGAATCGTTTCATAAGGCATTTCGCTCTTTAAAAATTTCAAAAGTAGAACATTATGAAGAAGAACCGAAAAAAAGTAAGCGCAGAAGAGAAGGCATGTAATTTAAAGACATCAGTAACAAAACCTCGTTAAATACAACGTTGTGATAATTTGATCATCGCTCACCTTTTGGTCGTACATATTTTCAATGCAAACATAAATATCATTAAAAGTGGCTAAGTAGTGACTCGTGAAAAAGCAATAATTGTGCATGTGAAAAAACAGGTTGTGGCAAATACAGTCCTGCCCATGTGAGCATCTAACAGGAAAAAAAAAGAAACATTAAAGAGATATTTATTGGCACGGATTCGAATTGGCGCCATTCTGATTAACAGCCTGACACCCCAACAAACCTAGCAATTGTGCCTTCCTTTTCGAAAGCTATTCATTGAAGGAATGCGTAGTAAAAAACAGCAAAAAAGCTTTTTGCCCAAAAAAAAAAAAATTATTAATAAGATCATGCTTCTATATTTTGTCATTAACCAGCATGATACGATTTAAAATTATTCGTAAAGCATGGAATTTGATTAAAGAATAACGAAAATCTCACGTAGCGATTGAAATAAGCGTTCTAGAGAAGTAATAATTTAGATTGAAAATAAGTGTTTTTATCTTTGAATATTGAACTATTTCACATAGAAGATTGCTTTAACCGTTACGGCATAAATGCCCACACACGTTTATCTTTTAATCGAACACTTAAAATTCAAAACCAAAACCAGTTTAACTGAGTTCGTTTTTTAAGTGTAATTTTTCGAACGTAGACAAAATGTTTTTTTTTTTTTTTCAGCAGAAAGCAGAGGAGTAGAAGATGATTTCTTGCTAATGAAGTTGATAATAATTTTAATGCTTTATATCGTATTTGCGCGAATAAAAAATTAAAGGTTCACTGGGTGAAACTCGTAGTTTTAATTTGGCGTTGTATTTTTACTTTCTTCTATATCTAATACAGTAACCCCTCGTTATATCGCGCTTTTCGGGGGACAAAGAAAAAGAGCGATATATCCGAAAGCGCGATATAACGGAGGGGCATTAAAAATAGTTATGTCTAATACACAAGTAAATTGGCATTCGTTCTTTTTGACATTAGTTTCTAATGGTTTCTATGTGGGTACTATCACACCTATTGAAATTTAAATAAGATTGAAATTTAAGTAAATTTTCACCGTCAGAAAGTTAAAATCATCAAATGGCGAATGAAGACCATCTTTCTGAGCTACCGCGAGATAAGAATGAGCATTCCAATACTCTCTTATTCCGAGTAGGTTTTCTAATCCGTTTTACTTGCTGTCGAAATTATGTGAAAAGGGAAAAAAAAAAATTGTTTCCAGGAAACTATTTCGCCCGTCCAGATCATTATTCCCTTCTTTGATGCAAATCCTGGTTTGTGCAACCAAGTACAAATCTTTTCTGTACTAAAAGAAGGGCGTATGTTCTCTTCTACATGGGCTACTATGACACTTGCTTGATGTCTCTCACTCCTTGTAAAGGCAATGTATCAATACAAAAGATGTCAAGTAGTTTACAGATCATCTTAAACTGAAATATACTGTGCGGGTATGTACATTTGGATGACAGGAATTGCTGCTGCTTTTCCAGCGAATTCAGAAGAATTGCTTCCTTTTGTTCATTGACAAAATAGAGAAGAAAGAGACCTTCTCGGTGCAATACCATATGTTTTCAGAAATGGTTTCAAACTTAAAGCAAAGTTTTTTTCTTATTTTAGGCTTTAATATTTCGGGAGACAGAAGAAAAGGTCGATATATCCGAATGAGCGATATAACGAGGCGCGATGTAACGAGGGGCTACTGTATATAGAAGAAAGTATTGGATTCGTGCAAATTTTCGAATTTCGAAGGATTCGAACGTTTTGAGGTGTGCTGAGTCCATTTCGACTATGTTTGGAAAATGTCTGTCTGTGTGTATGTATGTGTGTGTGTATGTGTGTGTGTGTATGTGTGTGTGTATGTGTGTGTGTGTATGTGTGTGTGTCACGTCTGTGTGTGACCAGTTTTTTGTGGCCGCTCTACAGCAAAACCTACCGCATGAAATTGAACAAAATTTGGTACACATATGTGCCCCTATGTAAACTTGTGCCCATTGGAGTTTGGCGCGAATTCCTCTAAGGGGGGTGGAGCAATGGGACGTTTTTTGAGTTACGCGTGCTTGCTATTCCTCAGGAAGTAACTGGTGGAATCGAACAAAATTTAGTCCTGTTGAAAGGTTGTGTAAAGCAGAGATTCAGACAGCTGAACATAAACAAATACGTTTAATACGAAACATGGGGACACACATACAGCAAGACATAGAGAAAGTAGTGAAGGACCCTGATAAACATACTGCGGCTCTTTAAATAGAATAGAGGGCAGATTTTCAGTATCCAATGATGTTTCTTAAATAGCAATAAGCTTTCTCCAAAGTCCGATGGTGGATTAAAGAAGAGATTTTGCGAACTCCGTGGAAAGCTGCAAATGTCTCTTCCAATAAGAAATAAGCACAGTTCTTTCTTTTAAACCAATGGAGAAAGCGATTACATTCAACACCCGCCCTTAATCGCTTATTACTAAACAACACAATGACATAAGTTCATGCAATTTAAATTTAGGAAGAGCCTTAGTAAACATATCAGCAATTTGCTTATCAGTAGAAACATATTCAATATATATATTTTCAACATTTAAAATATTTCTAATAAACTTTAACTTAACATCAATATGTTTCAATCTACCAGAACTATTTTCATTTGATTGCAGACTGATTATCTTCATATATGACAATGTTATTTACAGTAAGAAATTCACATGCAATATTTTTATAATACACTAGATCTAATAAAGACTTACCAACTGCAAGTACCTCAGCTTCAGTAGAAGAAACAGCTATTGAACTTTGTTTCTTCACGCTCCATAAAATTGGACACTTTTTATAAAAAATAACGTAACCTGAAACTGATTTGCGATCACGCGGATCTGATGCCCAATCTGAATCAACATACATAGATAAATCAACATTAGAGTCACAACACTTACTATACACAATTTTATAATCCAATGTACCTTTTAAATATCGCAGAATTCTTTTAAGTCCATTCCAAGCCGATTCTGTTGGATTCTCCTGTAATTGATTGAGACAGTTCACAGCGAACAGTATATCGGGTCGTGTTGTCATCGCAAGATACAATAAAGATCCAACTAGTTCACGGTAAGGTCCTTTGAAGATAGTTCCTTCCTCAAAGTCAGCTGGAGTTGACTTTGCTTCTAAAGGTGTTGCACTCGGCTTGCACTCACTCATGTTAAATCTCTTTAATATTTTAAGTATATACTCCTTTTGATCTAGCACTAATTTAGTAGAAGTAAATTCCATACGAATTCCTAAAAACTCAGAAGCTGGTTCGAGTTTGGACATCTGAAATTCATTTTGAAGAAGTTTAATCACAATCATTATTTCTGAAACATCTGATCCAGCGATAAGAATATCATCAACATTTAAACAAATTATTATTTTTCTTCCATTCACAATTCTGATAAAAATACACGGTTCCGAGTTTAACTGCTTAAAATTAATTTTTAACATAAATTGCGAAAATCTGAAGAACCATTGTCTAGGAGCTTGTTTTAATCCGTGTAAACTTTTATTTAATTTGCATACTCTGCCAGATGAATCGTTGAATCCTTGCGGTTGTTCCATAAAAACAATTTCTTGCAACTCACCATTCAGAAAAGCTGTTTTCACATCCATCACATAAGCCTTTAAATCCTCTTGAAGAATCGAAACAAGAACTAATCGTAAACAAGGCATCCCAATGACTGGCGAATAAGTTTGTACGTATTCCTTCTGCTGGTCTCCTCTGGCGCAAAGTCTGGCTTTGAGAGTTCCATCTCTTTTCTTCCTAAACACCCACTTACACTTTATGGGGGTCGCGTTATCAGGGAGATCTACCAGTTCCCAAGTTTTGTTTATCTGGATGGAGCGCAATTCTTCCCCCATCGCGACTTTCCACTCGGCTTGTTGTTCTTCCGGTAGTTTTGAGATGTCGTAAAAGGTCAACGTCTCTTCTGACGTGTACATTGCTTCAAATCGTTCTGGTTTTTTTCTTTTTTTCTGATTGTCGGGGTGTATCTGCCGGAACTTCTTGCTTTACATTGGTTTCGTTTTCTCCTAACTCTTTATTTTCTTCGGTGCTGTGTTTTTCCTCGTCTGGTGAATTACTTCTATCTTGCACATACACTTTATTTTCATTGAAGCGAACATTACGTGACACAATAACTCTGTGCGCATCAGGATCCATTAATCGATATCCCATGCTAGAATATCCAATGAAGATCATTCGTTTAGATTTCGGATCTAATTTTTGTCTGCGAGTATCAGGAATTTTTGCATAAGCATCACAACCAAATAATTTTATTTGATTTAAATCCGGTTTCTGGGAATATTTTAGTTCAAAGGGTGACATTTCATTTGTGCTTGAACTAGGGATTCTGTTATGAATATATGCTGCAACTTGAATAGCATATCCCCAACAGTTCTTAGGTAAATTTGCATCATATAAAAGTGCACGGGCTTTATCAAAAAGTGATCTGTTCATCCGCTCTGAAATTCCGTTCAATTCGTGAGTATAAGGGGGGCAGGGATCTATCGTAACTCCAAGTTTATTTGCTATCACTTTAAGTTCACCTGAAACATATTCCTGGGCATTATCACAACGAATTTTTCGAACGCTTTCATTCAATTTGAGAAACTTTTTGATTTCCACGGGAACATCACTTTTCTTTTTAAGAAGACGAACTTCACAAAAACGAGAATAATCATCAACTAATGTTAAAACATACCTTTCACCCGCTTGAGTTGGTGGGTTGACCGGACCGCATAGGTCAGAATGGATTGTCATCATGGGAGCTTTTTCTCTTCTTCGGTTTCCTATTCCTATAGGGTTCGCGGACTGCTTCGCTAACACACAGTTTTCACAAAATTTTTCGCTTATTGGTAATCCTAGTTTGCTCAGAACATGGTTTCCGGAGTGTCCTAACCTGCGATGCCACAGTTCACCTCCATCTTTTTCTGCAACAAAGGAATTTGAAATGAAGGGAACAAAATCACTTGCATATTGACCTTTTGAATTCAGCTTGCACAAAACGAAATTTGTACTTCCCTTTTCAATGACTGCTTCGTCATTTTTGAAGCTCACAGTGTATCCAGCTTTTTGTATCTGTTTCACTGAAATGAGGTTTCCACTTAGTTCTGGAACATATAACACATCTTTCAGTAGGATCTCTTGCACACCGTCACCTAATACACCGCGAATAGTTCCTATTCCTTTTACTTCCAGTTTACTGGTTTTTGCAGCGCATGACACAGTTCCTGAGGATGGTTTTAACTCCTCAAACCATTCCCGATGTGCACACATATGAGCTGTAGATCCGCTATCTACTATAAATGACCGATGTTCTACTTCGCCAACAACGAAAGTCACTGCAACTGCTCCATCCTTTGATGATGTATTTTTTTCTGTCTGGACTGTGCAATTCCTCTTAAAATGTCCTTTTCTTCCGCACTGGTAGCAAACTATGTTACTTCTACAAAATTTCGCAATGTGCCCTGTTTTGCGACACTTGTTACACACTACCCGATGATTTGTAGAAAAGGCTGCACCATTCGATGACTCTGTTTTCCACGATTTGGGCTCCGAGACTCGACGATCTCTCATCAGCGCTTCAGCATCCAGAAGACGACCGCAAACAAACTCTAAAGTCAAGTTCTCCGAAGGCTGATTTTCTATTGCAGATTTCGATGCGTCATACTCTGCTGGAAGAGACATCAAAAGATAGACAATACTGTCCATGTCGCTCACTTTCACGCCACACGATTTTAGTTGGGTAACGAGCCTGTTCACTTCATCAATATGCTCCTGCATAGATGAGTCCTTTTTCATTTTCAAAGTTGAAAGTCTCTTTCTAACCAATATCTGACTGACCGCTCCTTCTCGAACATAGATCGATTTCAATTTTGCAATTACTTCAGCACAAGTCTTTTCTTCCGAAAGCGAAACCAAAACTTTATCACTAAGAAATGATAACATCAAGGCATAGGCCTTCTTTCTCGCTAAAAGTTCATTAGCTTTCGAAGAATCCGCTTCACGTTCCAAAAACATCTCTAAATTCTTTGCTGCGAAAACCGCTTCCATTCTCCTGCACCACAGAGAGAAATTAATTCCGTCAAAAGGCTCAACGGAATATTTTATCTCGTCCCCCATGTTACTCCGCTACTGCAGTGATTTAGTAGCTGGGAAAAACTTTGAACTAACCACGCTCTGCTGTTGAAAGGTTGTGTAAAGCAGAGATTCAGGCAGCTGAATATAAACAAATACGTTTAATACGAAACATGGGGACACACATACAGCAAGACATAGAGAAAGTAGTGAAGGACCCTGATAAACATACTGCGGCTCTTTAAATAGAATAGAGGGCAGATTTTTAGTATCCAATGATGTTTCTTAAATAGCAATAAGCTTTCTCCAAAGTCCGATGGTGGATTAAAGAAGAGATTTTGCGAACTCCGTGGAAAGCTGCAAATGTCTCTTCCAATAAGAAATAAGCACAGTTCTTTCTTTTAAACCAATGGAGAAAGCGATTACATTCAACAAGTCCACATGTTGCCCCTAGATAGCCGAGCGGGGGAGGAAGGATGTCAAAATTATCCGATCCAACTAATTACGACAACGCCGTTTGCACGGCTGGAAACAATGAGTCTATTTCCCAGTCAACGAATCTCCCGCCGAGCGTTCCAATTTTGGGGCCTTGTACGGAGGTGAGTTCTGGTTCCTTTAATGATCCTTGTCTCATTAAAGATTACTTAACTAAGATTAATTTAATTAAGTTTGAATTATATGATAATACTGAAAATGCTAATTATGAAGAAATAATTAGATTTACCAATGATGCAATTACAGCAAATTTTGACAACTCTTCCTTTAATAAACTTAATGATGCTGATAAAGAAATACTTTATGACTTACAAACAATCAGATATGATGCATCTCTGATTAGATACAATAAACTAAATGAAATTATGTTAAAATTACAAAGTAACCTTGACGAACAGCACTTACTTAACGGTAAATTGCAAAATAAGATAATTGCGGCCGAAAAAAGGCATAAAGATGAATATAATTTCCTCATGGAAAAAATTAATGAAAATAAATTCTCAGAAGTTGAAAAACTTAAAAATACAATTGATTTACTCAAATTACAAGTAGAAAAACCCCCTGCAGAAAAACAGGCTAAATCCCTAAATGCTAACTGTAAACCGCAGGTAAATTCCGAAACAAAAAACACTGCCAACGGCAGTAAAAAGAAGAAAAATAAAAAACAAAAAGCTCAAAAAGCAAATGAAACGGTCTTGACTACCGAAACCAATAAAATTGATGAAACTGGGTTCTCAAACATCATTAATGAAGAAAAAGTTCATTTACCAGTTTTAACTGAACAAAATAATACAAATGACAAAATCACTCAAATTAACGACATCCCCGGGGTCCAAAACCTTTTAGAAGGGGAAAAATCAAAAGATGATACTGATGATACTGAATCATGTATAACTAATAATGACAAAACTGAACTTGATTCTAATACATCTGAAAATGTAAATTCTGATAGTGAAACTTGTTCACTCCAGGGTTTTGAAAAATTAAAAAGGACACAAATCCCGCCCATTTGGGTTGATGACATAAAAAACATTGAAGAAAAACTAAAAATATTCTCAAACGCTGTTAATGAAATCATTACAGGGAAAATTAAAAATGATAAACTATTATGCTATGCACCTAATATTGAAGCATACCATAAACTTAAAAATTTTCTCACAGAAAACAAAATGTCACACCACACTGTAAGACTAAAAACTGAAAAAATCATGAAAATCATCCTAAGAGGTCTCCCAATTAATACCGACCTTGACTGGATTAAAGAAAAACTCGAAGAAAAAAATTTCTCAATCTTACACCTATCTCAATTACATAAAGGACCAGAAAAGCGCAAACTACCACTGTTCCTAATTCACCTAAATGAAAATAACTCAAATAAAAATATTTGGGATATTAAAAATTTGGGAGAAATTCCAATCTCCACAGAAAAACTGAATACTAATAACAATGTCAAACAATGCTGGAACTGCCAGCAATATAATCACTCTTCATTCGGATGTAATCGTCCCCCAGTTTGCTTGGTATGCGCTGGGGAACATAAAACATCACATTGCAGCAAAAACAAAACACAAATAACCCCCAAATGCATTAACTGTGGTGCACAACACACTGCAAATTATTCAAATTGTCCAGCTAGACTGGCAATCATTGAAAAGATTAGACTTAAGAAAAATCAAACAAATAAAAATGAAAACACTATTCCCAGGACTTTAGAAATTTCTCAAACTGAAATCACTAATAAAGTCCCAAATATTCCAGAAAATCCCCTTCTCCAAACGTTAACTACCACTATCAAAACAATAATGCAAGAACTTGGAAAAATGAACATCACTCCAAGTTCTAATAATATTGAAACAGTACCATACTAAATTATGATATGGTAACTCGACTTCTCACTATAATTACCATTAGTAATAAATAAACCATTAATTACCGATTTTTCATTTAAAAATCAAAAAAAAAATTTATATTTAATAACAACTCCCTGAAAAGAGGCCAACCGGCTTTGCAGCCAGCCAATGAGAGCGCTTCCCTGTTCATTGCATTCTCCCAATCAGAGAACTTGAATTTTGTACTTAATGAGATGCATCATACTTCGAAATTATTTAAATTTTTTTAAATACTAAATTATCCCAATAGTTAAACATTTTAAAAACAAATAAAACTTTACTGAAGCAGTTCACTAGATGGCGCAAGCTTAACTTGTGACCGTGAAGATACAGTTTTAAAGGTTCTTAACTTTAAACTGACTTAACAGAAATTTTAAAATGAGACAAGATAAAGGGACCAGAAATCCCACGATCTATCCCCCCATTCGAAGAATATATGTTGCCCCTAACAGGAGCAGGTGCCGATTCAACTTTGGTGTCAATAGCTCAAACGGGGGTTGAGTTATAGAACGTTTTTTGTCGTCGAATGTGACTGCTGTATCTCAAGAAATAACGAACGGAATCAAACAAAAATTTTTTGACAAGTAGCCCTTAGTGGGTATAAGAGCTGATTTTATTTTGGTGTCAACAGCTAAAAAGGGGGTAGCGCAATCGCCCGTTCTTTTTTTCCATTGTGAGTGCCCTATCTCAAGAAGTAATGCTACGTTCTGGCTGAAATTTGGAATATATGTGAATCCATACGTAAACAGGCTTTGGTTAAATTTTGACTCCAATCGCTCCAAGAAGTGTTGATTTTTTTTTTTTTTTTTTTGCGAATAAATATAGCTTTATTAATGCAACAATAAGAAAGATAAATCGTAATAGATTGTCATCTGCGTATTTCTCGTGATTTTAATAGTATGGAAATGATCGGAAATATTATCTCAATGAGTTAAAATTTTTAACTGTTGCCATCTTATGTTTGTTAATAAATAAAATATTTGTAATTATTTCAAGCAAGGCTTTTAAAATAACTTTAAATTTTCGCTCTTTACTTTGCTTTTACAATAATTCAGATATTGGGATGGTCGTCAAGTTTTTGCATGTGTAATTTTGTTTTTGTTAGGAATATTGCTTCCTCGTCAAGCATGGGGAGGGATCAGAAAAAGGAAAAATATAGAAGAAAGTTTCGTGATGGCCACGACATACTAGTTTCATTTGTACAAAAGGTTGAACACAGCTATTAGAAACATCTACATTTCAACATACAATGAAAATGTTTTTCTGCACAAAAAGGATTTCCTTTAGGTAAATCTAATACTTTTTTATGCTTATATTATGCTGAGTGATCTGGATGTAGTCAGAGCTTAAAAAAAGGAAGAACACCCTTCGATTAACAGTCAACTTATCTGAATGATAACTGTAGCCTGCATAAAGGAGTCGAAACACCAAGTAGTATTCCCACTGCATTTATTTTATTACGTGTGTATGTTATGAGTACATGTAATGCGTAATACTAATATAAATTTGATATTATGTCGGAGAGCCCAAGCTTGCCCGAAGTCAGATAGTTTATAGCCAAACGCTCTACCGAAAAAAAACCTATCATTTTAACCAAACAACTAATTCCAGTGCTTTTAAGCTTTATTAAAATATGAACACACACACACAGGCTTTTTTTTGCCGAAAGCGACGTAAAAAATTGGAAAACTGCATTAGAACTTTGCAAAAAAAAATGCATAAGAACTACAGGCTGCATCAAGGTTTTCAAACAGCAAGGGGCGTTTTCGAAAACTTGATTTTTTGATCGTAAGTCTATTTTTCTTCATTAGCCAGCCTGATAAGTTTTAAAATGAGAAGGGAATAATATATAAGATAAGATATTGAAGAGAAACGTTTTTATTTTTGAAAATTTTTACAATTCGTTACCGCAGGCGGCTTGAACCGTTATGACTTAGATGGCAGCACGTGTTCATCATTTAACAGCACGGTTAAAATACAAAATAAATTGAACTATGCTCTATTTTAAGCGTAGCTTTTCAAATGTAGTAAACATGTGATAAGCTTTTTTTTTTTTTTTTTGCAAAAAGAAGAAAAACTATATATTTTACCCTTCAAATTGAGGTAGTAAATTTTTTATTTGTACAAAGAGTCAAAACTCATTAGAAGAATATATATTTCAATATACGATTTATTATTTTTTTCTGAACAAAAAACAATTCTATTGTAGTCTGAAATCTTAAACCTGTTACTTATATTTTCGCTTACATTATGCTTTAATTTTCTTACCAGAGTCAAAGCTTTAAAAAAGAAAAAAAAACGTACAATTCAGAAGTAATTTAGCACAAAGTCACATCAAGTTTTCATAACAGCAAGGAGCGTTTCCTTCTCATTTATTCTGTTCAATCACATTTGTATTCACTTAATTAAGTGTTCATGCAAAGCGTAAAATTTCTCTAATTTTTTGCTGCAAATTGTCCGGACGTGGGCCCGAACACTCATTCTCCTGGTTGCGAGGAGAACGCTCTGCCGATCAAGCTATTCAGCTCTGTCTGTCATAGTGCAAGTTAAAGTTATAAGTTTAACCGAAAACCTCATTCTGGTTCTTTAAAAACTGGTTTTTTGGCTGAAAAAAAAAATTTAGACCGTGGGTCTATTTTTCGTCAGTAGCCAGCACGATAAGCTTTAAAATAAGATGTAAATCAAAGAAATCGATCAAGAATTGAGGAAAATCTGGCGTAGAAACCAAAAACAGGCTACGGAAATAATATATAAGGATAAAGCTGAAGGTCTGGATCTCTGTCTCTCAGTATCTCTGTCTGGATGTCTGTTACGCGCATAGCGCCTAGACTGTTGGACCGATTTTCATGAAATTTGCCACAGAATTAGTTCGTGGCATAGGGGTGAGCACCTCGAAGCGATTTTTCGAAAATTCTATTTTGTTCTTTTTCTATTCCAATTTTAAGAATATTTTACCGAGCAAATTATCATAACATGGACGAGTAAATTACCAAATTATCACAACGTGGAACCGTATCATGGGCGAGAAAATTTACGTAACCAATTTTCGAGAAATACATCATCCATTATTTGTAAATATACAGGCGAACCAAACGAACTTTAAACTTTCTACTGCGGGCAAAACCGTACGGGTACCGCTAGTTCATAATAAATTACGTTGCTTCTTTTGTTGTTGTTCGTCCCGGCGTACTAGACATTAATATTTGATTTGTTATTATTTTGTAAGTAATAAAAGTGTCTTAATCTCAAATTTATTCAAATTGTGAAAAAAAAATTAATTTTTCAAAAGAAATTTTGGCTTTATTAGATTGAAGGAGACATGAGATTTAATGAAGAAAAAAATATATTCGAAATAAAAAAATGTTTTAATCGTTCAATACAAGCAAATAAAAGAACTAGTTATAAAAATGGAACAGCATACCGGAAGTTGGAGTGCAAACAAAAACATGCAGTATAAAAGTAATATTGAAAAAAAAAAATTATGTTGTCCATTTTTCACCATTTCGTTGGCATAAAAATAATTTTCAAATTATGCGTCTCCTCAAAAAATGTGTGACCCTGAATATAGAAGGATTTTATTGCAATTGGAATAAAAAGGAAAAAAAAAATGCGCTATGAAATACCTCTAAACTCTACATTTCAAATTTTTGCTCTGATGATTGGAAATGAGTTTTTTCGTTCTAAAGTATTTCTTTCCTTATGATTCAGTACTAAACATAACTACTGAAGCAAAAGAAACGATCTGTACTTTCTTTAAAAAATACTACTAAATAAAGAAAAAAGTCTCAGAAAAAATTTCAATTTACCAGCAACTCAATTCAAGTTTAAAATGTAATCTTTTCGTTTCACTTTTGTGGAACTTTTCGTTTTTAAGGGCTATTCAACGTCAAGTTACTGAGTTTTTGAAAAGTTTTTTTCTCCTTTTTTATGAAACGAAACGCAAATAATGAGAACTGTATTTGAATATAGTCGAATGGAGTTTTCTAAAATACTGTTCGCTTTTAAACGCGACTTAAAATTGTTTGTCTGTGGTGAGGTTGCAGAAAAACAGAAAAAAAATGGCTTGCGTGCTTTCAATTTATTTGAAGTGCATGCTGAATAGTTGTGGCGAGTAGTATTTCCAGACTTACGATAAAACATTAACTCATTGAACTTCGTTCTAAGAAAGGTTTGTGTAAAACGTAATTTAGCCATCTGTCTTAAAGTTAACTATTTTCTCAAATTCAATTTATTTATTATACATAAGTAGAGGATTTTTTTAATTATTATTTCTGTTCTTCGACATACGTAAAGTCAGACACTAGCAAAACTGCCCCCCAAACAGAAAAAAAAAATTCGCTGCTTGCAGGGCAACATTCTATCAGTTGCTACAAAATTTTGGTTTTGAGCCCCGAAAGCCAGAAACCTATTCTGAAATTATGAACTCTTTCTTTTTCGGCAGGAAACAGAATGAAATCTGAGGCGAACGCGTCAATTGCGTCGTTGTGTGTGTGCGCCCGCGAATGTTTTTCACATATCTTATTTCAAAAAGCATCGTTAATAGCTTAACATGCTAGGGTAAACTGTTGCCTAAAGTGCAACACAGTCAGTGCCGGATCTTCGATTTTACCTAGCTGGTGCAAATCTTGAAACTGCTGCAATTGCTCGCATTTCCTTCAAGTTTTTATACTGAATAGTTTCAACGGAAAAAAAAACCCCTCTGAAATTGAATAAATTTGCCGAACCCCAGAAGTTGCTGTTTGGGGCAAGGGGGCCAGCCCACAGTAGAGAGTGACGTTGCCCAAAAAGGTTGGACATGTTTATTGCCTGCTCCACTTTGGACCAAGCCCCCCCCCCCCCCCAAGTGTTGGATTTTCGAGGGCTGGTACCCTTAGCAGCCTTACTATGCATGCAGGACATTACAATGATTCAGTGTTTTCCAACCGCCTTTAGAGAACACGGCGGGTTTTAGTCACGTCGAGGGCGTAACACACCGATCACTAGCTCAGCTCTAATTCGACCGTTCTACCACCTGTTCTGTTTTTAGTAAAAAGGTAACTCCAAGAATCCTAAAAACAACAAAAATGTACGTACATATTTTTTAAGAGGGGTTGTGTATTATCTCTTTGCTATTTTCAGACCATTCTTTCATTTGACATCACATTCGTAGATTACCATTTCTATTTGATACTTTCGGTGCTCAAGTTCCCACGATGCGAATCTACACGAAGGACTTAATTTTGCCGAGAGTACTCAAGCCAAACGAGTACTCAAGGTATCTTTTATAGGCCGGAAAATGAAAAGTCATTCAGAATCCTTCTGACAAAATGTGTGATTTTGGTTACAACTCACTTTATCTTCGGAGGTCACGCTAATTTCCAGTTTAGTTAATTAAATTATGTCAAGCACCGACGTTCTGATTTCACCAAAAACGCATTTTATTTCTTTATCTAGGCGCTACATTTTTCGGACTTCCGTACGCATAACTTCCTTTATTTAAAATGAATATTGAATGATAAGATTCAAACGTTGCATTTATCAGATGGATCCGTGATGGAAATGCGTCCACCAAATCAGCTAAAATCCGAAAGCTGTCACTTCTCCCTGAAACTCATTTCCCGAAAAGGGTAAACTAGTTCTAGATTTGTTCCAAGAAATTTATTCATTGCCTAAATGCATCGGCGTTTTATATTTTTCTGTGTGTCCCTTCCCTTTCTTTTTCTTAAGAGCGATAGATACACTATCTGAATTTTTAAACTTAGTGAAGAATGTAAGAACGCAAAAAAATATATGTGTCGATGGCATGCAAAAAATTTTCTAAAAAGCGTTGAATTATTTCGCGTTTTCGTGGTTTTTATCAAAATCAAGAAAGAAAATGTGATAGAGTGTGAAGATACGTGGCAAAGGGCTGTTGATAAACAATGTCACGCTTTTTTTTAACATACTTGTCCCCCCTCCCTCCCTTTATCACAAAGTGTCGCACTTCACCTTGCCCCTCCCCTCCCCTTGTTGCTTGTCACGCTTTATTACAGAAATACATTTTATTCCAAAAAAGTTTTTATTTTAGCCAAAGTGCATGTGTCTTTTTGTTAACTTCACAAAGCACCTCCTCTTAGAAGTGGGACATCATTTGTGGACAACCCCTAAAATAAACCTAAATTAGAACTATAAATTAGGATTTTATTTTAAGCTAGCAGTACCCGCACGGCGATGCCCGTGCTAAGAAGTTAAAGGAAGTCCGTTGAAGAAAAAAATTCAACCCCCCCCCCCCCCCCCGCTCTATTTGATGTGAGATGATCTTTTTTTTTTTTTTCAAATAAAATGCGTAACACCTTTTCACAAGACCTATTCAAATCTCTATGGAATTTAAAACTATTCGCCAAAACACATAAAAATAATCACAGTAGCTTTAAAACGCAAAATAATTCTTCAACTGCATAGTTCATCGCTTAAAGCGCCAAGCAACCACGCTACCATAACCCTGCCCTTTGGCGAGTGAAGCGGTTTTCTTCCTCTGGCAATTTAAAGTGTTCCACCAAATAAACAATGCTATAAAAAAAACGTTATAAAGAACGATCGCAATTAAAAAATACGACAAATCAAATTATTTTTAGTTAGATAAGTTATTATCTTCAACTATAAGAACAAAAACAAACGCCGAAGAAATAAGGAAAACAAAACTCAATAAAAAAAATCCTACAAAATCAAATTATGTACCTGAACATCGGAAAAAAAACGCGTTCAAAAAATCTGTTCGCTGATCACAACAGCGTAGCATGGGCATGGTTCCTCGCAGCTATCGACAATGTCGGCCAGCGCCTTCTCGATGAGTTAACTCACCCCGCCATCTATTAGGAATTCATAGAACTAAACAATTAAATAAACATTTAACTTGCATTTACAAATATTTCGGTCAATGTAAAATTAAAAAATAGCCTATAGCCTTCCTCAATAAATGGACTATTCAACGCAAAAAGAATGTTTCAATTCAAACCAGTAGTTCCTGAGATTAGCGCATTCAAACAAACAAACTCTCCATCTTTATATTATTAGTTAATTGATAAGAATTGGAAGGTCTTTTGGTTCGCCTGTATATTTACATATAATGTATGGTGCATTTCTCGCCAATTGGCTTGCCAATGTTATGATAACTTGGTAATTTGCTCGTCCATCTTATGATAATTTTGCTCGGGAAAATGTTCTTAAAATTGGAATAGAAAAAGAACAAAATCGAATTTTCAAAAAATCACTTCGAGGAGCACACCCCCGTGCTACAAACTAACTTAACTTTGTACCAAATTCATGAAAATCGGCCGAACGGTCTAGGCGCTATGCGTGCCACAGAGATTCTGACAAATATCCAGACAGAGAGACTTTCAGCTTTATTATTAGTAAAGATTTGTTTTTTACAAAAAAATTTTTAGCGTTGTTTAGGATTTTCTCTGAAAAGTACCCTCGAGATTTGCCTCATGGCTGACTTGAACCAACGACCATTGCATCGTAAAGCCAGTACTTTGAGGTCGATTCACCGTGGCTACGCATATCCTGCGTTCCAAGCATTTTATATTATAATACGAAAATAAGCATCCTTACGTTGAACCACTTTCAGTCAATATATTTTGATACACATTTCAGATTAAAGTTTGATGTTTTTGGCAATTTTCTCGCGCAGTCTGACTCTGTTAAGTTGTTCATTTGATAAAATGGGGGAAGGAAAACCGCTCTCAGCATTGTGATAACGATTATTGGTGTTTCTCTAGTTTAAGAAATTCTCCACTTTCAAAACAAACATAAATAAGCTCGTCCATCCTGGTAAGTTTTCCATGACCAATGAAAATAAATAACACCTAATTACCAGGAAAGATTTATTACTGCAAAAGGAACTGCATTATATTTCAGCCGCTCCTCAACATAAGAACTACTAGAGTTGTAACACTTGCCAACCGTGGGAAAGTTTTTGTAGTCAGTTATTATAGCAGTCTGACTCCTGTAAATAGAGATCGCGTATGCCAAACTACACGCCTGCATGCAGCAAATCCCACCAAAAAACGTTCTACAGAAGTTTCCTTGTTTGTTATTTGACTATCCACCCCAGGGGCGTGGAAAAAAATTTTGGGGACCGTCAGAAATGACTTTTCCAGCACCCCACCATATTGTTTACCCCTATATTGCATCTCGAGTTTTGAAAATATTGGGCCTTCTTCAGGTTCGGGCCTATTCCAACAGGTGTCCCTTCTCTCCCCCCCCCCCCCGCCGTGTACGACTCTATAGTCCTGATCCTACTCCCTGCGACTTCTACCCAGGGACGAATTAACCTTTAAGCGAAACAAGCTTATTAACAAGCTTCGTTCCCCAGCTCCCAAAAAATTGCATGATTCGTTCCTAAAAATTGATAAGTACTTTAAGAAATAAATTTCATTTTCAAGTGCTTAGAAAAATTAAATATTTATTTGGGAAAATGAACCATTATTAAAAAAAAATTTCTAACTAATTTTGCTAAAACAAAACCTTTTAAAGCGGTAGGGTAACGGCACCAGTAACAGACATGCATAAGACATCTTAGACTCTCAGGTTAACTGAATTTTTTGAGCCTTTTAATGTATTTAGATTTTTTAAACTACTTTTCTCTCAGGCAACTACGTCTCATCTAACGTTTGGCGGCTTTTGGATCCTCTGATTTAGTTAATTCTATTTTTAATTGATCAATTTCGAAAAACGATCCGACCCCCAGTAACAGACACCGACAATTCTGATGATACTTAGTAACAGATAAGATGAGGAAAACATGAGTAATGGACAAAATTCCCTTTTTCTCTTCAAAATGTGCAAACGTTCTTTATTTTTGGATATAAAACTTTATTCAGTTCAAATGAACATGAAACATCGGCAGACTTCGTGGTGGCTGTTCTTAACCTTCCATCACTGCCTTGTAATACCAACTGGCTCATAAAATTCGCTCTGATAACACTAGATGGTTGCACCGTATTCATCGGCCCAGCAATATCAGTTTTGCGCGTCTAAAATTCATATTATTTAAATCTAAGCTTTGTGACTGTCTGTTACTGGACCCTTGTCTGTTACTGGTGCAGTTACCCTACATTATTAATAGTTTTATGTAACCCTTTTTATGTTTACATTTTTTTCATCTTACGTAATTTTAAAAGGAGAAAAAGGCTATTTCCTGATACGAGTAATCATTTTCGTGTGCTGATGAAAAAATCTCTGAGTAACTCCAAAACACGGGTGGATCATTCTACGTCAAATCGCCTAAATTAAATAGTCGGCCGTGCCGTCATGTATCCGATTTTGTCCATTATTTTTTTACGAATAGATACCTATAAGAAAGCCCAAATTATTTTTTTTTTTAGATTTTTTTTGAATGAAAATTACGTTTTGGAGAATTTTTTCAAAAATTCGATTTTTGATCATTTTTCAGCGTCACCGTTTTGGCATGAATTCAGAAAATCTCTCTAATTTCTTTATTTTTCAACCAATTAAGCTGAATTTGGTATCAATTTCAAGCTAATATTTTTCTCTTTCAGTGTGAACGGCAAGAAAGTACTCTATGAATACATGACATACACCGCCAGCTCAATCAATTCCAGCCGAGGACTGCAGTTTCGTGCTTATTAGCACTCATCAGCCCGGCGTAGGAGTGACTGAGCTGGAGGTGGAAAACCTCTTAAGGAAGTCAAAAGTACCCAACAAACTGGTAGCTAATACAGAATTAGCACTGACCAGACGAGTGACCGAAGCACTGGTTCAGTTCAACTCGAATACTGAAGGCAAGGCCTTGCCCTCAATTTGCGTAATTTTCATTCAAAAAAGCTAAAAGAAAATTAATTTGGGCATTTCTCATAGATATCTATTTGTAAAAAAATAATACACAAAATCAGAGACATGACGGCACATGGCATTAGGCGATTTGACGTGAAATGACCCGTGTACGTAGTTCATCACTGTAATTGTGATTGTGGTGAATTTCATGTGGATATTTTTGTTTTTAATTGTTTAAGCAAAATTAAGTTTCTTGTCAAATATCTTATTATCTATCTCAAGAATAATACAGATATTAAATTTTGACCAATCAAATTTAAATCATGAGTTTAATTTTCAATTTATTAACTTTCACTTTGAAACGAACTTATAAAGTATGTAAACCGAAGTTCGTTGAATAATTCATCAAACTTCAATCCATACTGAATCACGAACTCTCATTGCTTCATTCTAAATTTGACGAAGTTATTTAAAATCATTAGATTCTTTAAAATTCAGAGGAACTCCAAGTTTAAACAGTCCTGGAAGTTCATTATAATTGCAGTTTAAGAAGAGAATGAACTTCCTATACGTCATTTGTCGCAGTGAATTCCTTTTGCATATAACTCGGAAACTCATTCATTAGTACAAACAAAAGACATTCTTAAACGAAACTAATTGATTTGATCGATCCCAGCTGTAACTATATTCTGACATAAATACTTGATTCGTATTTAAAATTTAATGTGCACGGAAATCCGTGAAGATAAATTTGCTTCAGTGAAGCTATACAAGTGCTTAATAAAGGGTGCGATCGGAGAAGTGAACTAGAGTATTTAACTGTTAACGCTCGAAAGAACACGACCGGAAGTTTAAAAGTGGTCTTCATGGAATTCAATCGAATAAATTTTTTACCTTGTGCCAGCCGCTTGAAGAATCTTATTCCCAGTCTCCACTTTCATTCCGAAAGCATTCATTTTATCTCGAGCAATAATTACACTAGTCTACAAAAAAAAAAAAATTAATTTGAATTTTGACATCTTGAATTCAAATTATGTTTTTCGCAATCACAAGTGTGTGTATGTAGGCGTGTGTGTTTGTGTGTGGGGGGTATATGTGTTGTGTGTAGGGGTATGTGTGTTGTGTGTAGGGGTATGTGTATGTGTGTGTAGGCATATGTGTTTGTGTCTGTGTGCAGGCATGAATATGTGGGTAGTTGTTTGTATGAGTGTGTGTATGTGTTTGTGTGTGTGTGTGTGTATGTGTACGTGTGTGTAGTTGTGTATGTATGCGCGCGTGTGTAAGACATGGATGCAACCTGGAGACGGCTTTCGCTATAGGAGCAGCATCGTGAGAATCCGGTCGACGGTGATGGTGCGGAGGGTGGCGGTGGGAAAATAAAATCAAAGGACATCAAAACAGTCAAGTGAGAACAATAAGCAATCGTGATTGCTCAAAAAAAAAAAAAAAAAAAAAAAATTCTGTTACACGGAAAAAAAAAACCTGATCTTAATTAAAAATGATGTGCTGAATTCAAATATGCAAACAGTTTTTCTCCATCACCCACAGATTTTTTGTAACAGTAGACAGAAGTTTGAAAGAAATGTGCAAATTCACATGCAGGACTAACACTAAAATAATGACCTAAAACTTAGCTATTGTTCTTTTCTTTCTGTATTTGGCATCAAAAACATCCCTCTTAAGTTTCTATCATTAATCAGCAAGAATTTATTCACTTTGAAAATGCGGGCCTCTCCAAAGATGCGATTTTTTTAACTTTACTTTGATAATACGTAGAAATTCTCGTTTTAAGTCTATTCAAATTCAGTACTAATGATACAAAGTCTTAACAAAGTTTATAAAAAAGACCTAATTTAATATAAAAGGCCAGTAGAATAACAGGTCCAGTCTTTTTTTTTTTTTTTTTTTTTTAAATTCTTCTTGCAATTGCTATCCTATTGCCATTTGCGTAGGAGAAAACAGCATTGTATTAATAAAATTTAGCAGTTAATAAAATTTGTTTAATTTAATTTTAGGTAAGAAATAATTGTCCCATGATATGTATTAAATTTTATCTAAAAAAAGACTAGATATGTTTCATTCATTTTCGATTGAATATGCTAGTGATACCCGAGGGCAACTTGTTTCAATCATGCAATAGTATAGCTTTTAAACGAGTTTCGAAAGAGTTAATACTAAGTGCCATCTGTTTGATATTAATATACAAACATATCTATTACAGAGTCAATAATATTTCAGAAAACTAAATCATGTTCCTTAGAGCAAAATCTATGAATTCTTTGTTTGCATTCAAATTTTAAAAACACAGAAAATGATT
The DNA here is from genome assembly GCF_026930045.1 of Uloborus diversus. Classification (NCBI taxonomy): domain Eukaryota; kingdom Metazoa; phylum Arthropoda; class Arachnida; order Araneae; family Uloboridae; genus Uloborus; species Uloborus diversus. Next base: position 176,935,427 of record NC_072732.1, on the reverse strand, counting down.
CAATTCAGGTAGCGTATACCCCAAAAATGGGGTGCCATTAAGACTGACTACTATGTTATCACTGCAATCCCAGCGAACCTGACTATCTTTCTCCACATTTCTTGTCTTCATGACACAATTTTAGTTGTTGATTATGAGTTTTTATCATTACGTGATATAGGAAAAACACAGGGAAAAATAAATCACTTAAAACCTATGATTACACAAAAACTGTGGGTGATGGAAACATTTTGATCAAATACAGTGATCCCTCGTTACATCGTGCCACATTATATCGCTCATTCAGATATAGTTTCGCGCTTTTTTCTTTCTCCCCCGAAAAAATACACTTGAAAAGAATGTTTTATATTTAAAATCGCAGAAAAAAAATGTTATCATTTCCTCACAGAAAGTATATTTTTTCTTTTTAATCAATTAACAAAACTGGTATGTTTTCCATAGATCTGAATTCCTCGCAGTTGCCGTTTTCGATTCGTATTCCACCATAAAACTATAGAAAGATTTAATATTATTTTTCATTTCATTTTAAAAGAGATTTTACAATTTGAAAGCTAATTCTCGTTTTCCTTTATTTTCCTAAGAAAATCGTCCCAATGTGAAAATACTCTAATCTTTTTGTAGATGCACAAGTCATTTGTACGTTTACTAAATCATTACTTTTAATAACCTCTGTTACATCGTACTTTCGGATATATCGCACTTTTTTGTTGTCTCCCAACAAGCGCGATATAACGAGAGGTTATGAAAAGCCCTAAATGTTTCATTTAACAATGTCTTTGTTTACCAGTCTGTTAGTTTTTACCATTACGTGTTATAGGAAACATTGGGAAAATAAATAACTTAAAACGTATAACTACACAAAAGCTGGGGGTGGTGGAAAAAATCTAAGTAGATATTTGAAATCAGCGTCAAAAACTACCCTAGGAACGCTATAAATGTTTCATGTACCAAAACCTTTGATTACCAGTGTTATTTGAGATAAGTTACCTTTTACTAATAATAAAGCTGAAACTCTCTCTGTTTGTCAGATTCTCTGTGACGCGCATAGTGCCTAGACCGTTCGGCCGATTTTCATGAAATCTGGCACAACGTTAGTTTGTAGCATGGGGGTGTGCACCTCGAAGCGATTTTTCGAAAATTCGATGTGGTTCTTTTTCTATTCCAATTTTTAGAACAAAATTATCATAAGATGGACGAGTAAATTACGAAATTATCATAACGTGGAACCGTAACATGGGCACAAGCCAATTGGAGAGAAAAATTCACCATACATTATTTGTAAATATACAGGCGAACCAAAAGACCTTTTAATTTTCTATTACGGGCAAAGCCGTGTGGGTGCCACTAGTTGTTTCATATAACAGTGGATTCTTAATTGCTCAACACCCAAGTCCGTTTCAAGGTTTTCTGCCATCTAGGCCCGTCATTTATGGAGGTCAGAGGTCAATTGTCCCGTCCCTGAGCTTTGAAAAATGAAAGTTTTTAGTTGTTGCAAAATGTTTTGATATTTCGAAGTATAAATGAAGCTTTTTCGAAGTTTACTAAAGCTTTAACTTGCATAGAATTAGGCTTAACTGAAAAAAATTGAGAGAGGAAAGAAATTTTAATTTCATTAAAGTACTTGTGCCAAAAATCCTGTTGGACAAGAAAGCAGAATCAATATTGTTTTATTTTCTAATTTATTCTCTTAAGGGTTGTGACAAATTTTATCTCTGTATCTCTTCTCTACTATTAATAAAGCTGAAAGTCTGTCCGGATCTCTGTGACGCGCACAGTGCCTAGACCGTTTGGCCCATTTTCATGAAATTTGGCACAAAGTTAGTTTGTAGCATGGGGGTGTGCACCTCGAAGCAATTTTTCGAAAAATCGATTTTTTTCTATTTCAATTTCAAGACCTCTTTCCGGAGCAAAATTATCATGAGATGGACAAGTAAATTACGAAATTATCATGACGTGGAATGGGAGAGCGAATGAGCATAGCCAATTGGTGAGAAATTCGTCATCCATTATTTGTGAATATTCAGACGAACCGAATGAAATTTTAATTTTCAACTACGGGCAAAGCCGTGAGGGTACCACTGGTGAATAATATAAGCGAGAAAATAAATAATGAACAAGTTTTCAATCAGAAAATCTAAATTTATTTTTAAAATCTCAGGAGAGGAAGCGAAAGTATATTTCTCTTCACTATCTAAAGAGCTTTTCCCCATAAATTGGGCATGCTGAGTGTGAAAACATTTTTCAGACTTCATTTTTCTCCACAGCAATGAATGCGTCTTTGAATCAATACAATAGCTGAATATTTCCTCCGATTTATTATTATAGAGTAAGAAGGCGTTTCGAATGACCTTCACAAGACATTTCAAATCAGAACTGCCAAATTTCACTGCAGTCGTTTACAAATATCAAATAACTTTCATAACTATACTTCATACACGTTTTGTCTCTTTAATAGCAAAATCCCGAATTCTAAAGGAAATGCAATACATATTTCCATTCTGGGTAACTTAACGCATCCAAATAACGTGCATTGTATATTTCGGAGAATATAGTTTTCTGATAAAAGCGGAAAGGCTATTTCTATTCAAGTATTTTATTTTACAGAAGAATGTGACCTTTTATGAATGAACTGCGTCCACATAACTTTTATGTGCATAAATGAATTTTTAAAAATCACGTGACTTAGGCCAGATTTATCTAAATATTAGCTGTGGAGTTTATGCTATGCCCTAATAACAAGATGCATGTCCTGAGGTGCGCATTGCTAAAGATAATTGAGTTTTATAATGAGGCATTAAGTTTTTTAGAGGTGACCAAAAAAGTAAACATTTCCTTTTTCTGAATCTGTTTTAGAGAAAAACTCACAGTGAAATTACTATAGTCGACACCCCCCAGTATCATATTATTCATTCATAATCATATTGTTCATTCATATGATTTTATATTATGTTTTTCGATGCTATGCCAGTGCAATTTTTTTATTTATTTTTTCATTCAAATGTGAATGCACAACGATTGTGTGGGTCCAAATAGATACATTTTCTTGAAGTAGAATTGACAAGGTAACTGTCAATAGCTGTGCTGTGTATTGTTAATAGCTGTTGTGTATAAGACCATCCCATGTTAATATTGCCAGATCTCCAATGATCCTACTTTTTGACCTGCGGTAAAACTCTAAAGTTTTGCAACTTACAAAATTAATGAATGGCATTACGCGTAATATATCTATTGAGAAATATATTTTTAACGCTTCTGGAAGCGTATTTCACGCAATAAAAATAGAAAATATACCTTTAAAAATATTCAAGTGTTTTTACTTCCTTTTACAAAAAAAGAAGTATTGTATTCGCGAAGAAACTTTCACTCAAAAATCGGCCTTAATTTCCATTTTGCTCACCCCTGAATGAACATTGATTTTTTTTTTTCAACCCGACCACACGTGGATATATGCCTAAGAACGTATAGACGCCTGAAGAATCCATTTTGACGATCCCCGAGTTAATTACAACGAGTTTTCTCGTGACGTCCGTATGTACTTATGTATGTGTGTATGTATCTCGCATAACTCAAGAACGGTATGTCCTAGAAAATTGAAACTTGGTACATAGACTCCAAGTGGGGTCTAGTTGTGCACCTTCTCTTTTGGTTGCATTCGGATGTTCCAAAGGGGGTCTTTTACACCTTTTTGTGGTAAAATCATTGTTAATTTCAATGTAAACTCAAGCGGTGCTATAATTTGGAAAACACTTGGCAATATATTGCCAAACTTTTGGTCGCCAAGTTTTGTTGCCAAAATGGCGACGAATTTGGCTTTTTTTTAAAATCCGGTTTTAATTTAGCCATATTTAGAGAGTTAACCATTGAATCACATTAAAACTGCCAATATTGCGAAAATTATCTGTATAAAACGTTTTCTTTGCTTCGGTTCGCAACAAACTTCGGGTGAAAATATTTAAAGTGTTTCTTTGTTCACTCCGAAGCTTTGAATTGAGTAAAAGGAAGTCATATGATGCACACATCAGCTCGTTTCACGCTATATATAAGTAGTATGTTTTGAAAAAAAAAAATAATATCTGAAAAAAAAAAAAACGAATTGAAGTGGACGCATCTGAATTTGTTAAAATATTATATTTGACGGTTTTGTTCCTTTTTTTAATGCAAAATGCCTACCTTCTAAACGTATGGAGTTGATCTCTGTGATGATCTTCACTAGGGCTTAATTTGCATGGGAGCTCACATGAGCTGTGCTCCTACACTTTACCATTTTATGTAAATTTTAACATTTCTAACGAAATTCATTGAATGTACAGACACAAATAAAATCTGAGGACTATAGGGCTCTTATTAAAAATTAAACCTTTAGTTAAAAATTAAACCCTGATCTTCGCTGTTTTCGTCTGTTTCACGCCTCTGAAGTAAATTTCACTCATGGAAAAAAAAGGGGGGGGGGACTTTTCACGCCTTATAAAAGTCCTAGCTAGACATCTCAACCTACATTATTCTTTTTTATTTTTTTTTCCTATTTATATTTTAAATTCTTATCCGGTGATGTGGCTTTTTTTTTGTGTGTGTGTGTGTGTGTAACGTAAGTGGTGAGGTGGGATGTATGTAATCCCCAACATCACATTTCTTTTGCTCCTAAAAAAAAAGAAAAACAGCAAGTTAAAGTGGGAAATTTCCCAATGATTTTCACATTACTTATTTAATATACAACTGAAGCAGTGCCGTAAGAACTTGCATATACATATAAGGCCATGTATGTTAATATTATAATACGCTTGAAGGCAGAAGTCCAATTCTTCTGGGGTGCAAGGCAACACAGCTCTCCAGCCAAAGGTTTAAATTCTTTGGACCTGAAAATAAAGGAGGGTGAGTTGAGGTGAAAGGAAGCATGGGATGATTGGAGACAAACTCTGTTGCCACGCTTTGCGTAATTTTTGAAACTAAACTGTAGGTGAATGAAGACTAGGTAACAAACAGAAGCCATTCTAAAAGTTCCGCGAATTCCTCAAATGATTATATAGGCATCATCATTGTTTGAATATGACACTATGAAAAATGCTTCTTCTTAAAAGTAATGCTCTTACATTTTCCTCTCTAACGGGTCTACATGCGCGAAATACTGGTTGCTACTAGTTTTGCTTTGAAAAGTTACTAAAAGCACTCATTTATGCATTTCACTTTCTCAGCTATTTTCGATGTGCATTTTAGGTGCCTCCATTTACACCGTTCATTCTGTACTCTGGGGTAAATGGAAAGAACTACGTTTTTTGTTCTTTTTTTATGATTAAATTCTGTTGTAAATTACACCCCTGTGTGTATTTTACATAAATGATGCATATAATTTAATTGTTTTGTGCGATTTTTCCTTTTTAAATGACTTACATCAATGTCGAAATGAATTACATTTGGAGGATTCAGTGGGTCGCATCCGAACTGCTGGCCAAAGATTGAGTATTGTCGTGTGAAAACTACTTAAACAGATTGTGTATAGGGAAAAAATTATCTACCTGCATCAACCTGAAGACGAAATAAATGAGGTGCTTCTATTTACTCTTTAGTCCCTGGGTATAAAGCAACAAGGTTTAATTCGCTAACTGTCACCAAGTCAAATTTTTCAAACTAAGTTACTCTCAGAGAGTGTAGCCTTAGACACAATCCACAGAGTTTTATGTCTCAATTCATCCATAAGAAAGGGAGGGATCTAAATATGAAACCTGAAACTCTTGTTTCCCTTTACCACGACCGACCCTATATCATAATCTACATACAAGGTGTATTGAAAAAGACTGACTGTTTTCAAAAGTTTATAACAAGAGAATGAAAAAGAAAAAAGAATTCTTGCAGAACATTCATGTGGTGGGTGTTAATTTTTTTCCCTCAGAGTTCCAAATTTTAGTTCAAAAATGTTTCAAAAGATGGCGCTGCACATAGTATGCCCGTAAATCAAAGAAGAAAAATTTAAATTCAACAATTTTTCTTCCGATTGCGACATGTGATTACAGTCAACGATTGGTTGAAAATATTGTTTTGCACTTTGGTTCATTATTTTCGAAAAATTATGATGTAATATTTTCTATCTTTTTTTATTACGGGCTTACTATCCGCAGCGCCATCTATTGAAAAAAATTTCAACTAAAAATTGGAACTCAGGTGGAAAAAATTTACGACCCTTCCACAAATTTTCTGCAAGAATTATTTTTTTATCATTTACCGTTTTCCTGTTATAAATTTTTGAAAACAGTCATTTTCAGAACACCCTTTATTTCTTTTACCAAATTCATCCAAAAGAAAGGAAAGAATCTGAAATTGAAAGATTACAATTTTCCCCCTTTACCACAAAACCTGATCCGATATCATAATCTACATTTTTCTTTTACACAAGAACTGTGCCTTACTACGAATGTAATTCGCCCCATAAATCAAGAGCATTCCAAAATATCAATTTCAAAGCCTTTCAAGTTTTCACTATCCAATTACTTGACAGTAAAGACTGATTTCGCATGCTAATCAATTTTCCCTCACTTGGCTTATTAGCGTGATTGGTTGATCAGGCCAATATCATTGCACCCGCTTTATGACAGTTGGCTTCATCAGTACACAACCAGATTGCTTCAGCTAATTAAAGCTGCGTCGTTATTGGACTTATGATTGACATGATATGAAGGAGATGAATTTCACACACGTGGTTTGTAGTGTAAGGTAACATTTTGTGCGTAGATCAAATACGTTATTAATCGTTCACCTACTTTTCATCCCATTACTCTATGTTTAAACTACTATTGCAACTGAAGTAATTTTTTAGTAATTTAAATAACTATTCGTGCACCTTTTTATAAATTCCTAACGCAGTAATATTTTTGCAGATATTTTGACAGTTTTATGACACTTAGATTTCGACATAAAATCCCTATTTTTCGAAGGCTTTCCTCCATTCAAATTATTATTCAGTGCTTCATCTCAACTTTCCACAAGAATGCTTTTATTAAAATTTATAGGGTGAAGAAAATTATTGAGACGAAAGATCTGTTGCTCTTTTTGTCACGAATGTGAGCAAATAAAATTCTAGATTTTGTTTTAAAGGCTTCTGTAATCGGGGGATTTAAAATGTTTACTTTTTGGTTATTTTTTCCGCAATCTGCCGCTTTTTTTTTGTTCAAGCCTGAGTGTTGAACACGCGTCACTAGACAACTTTTATTTTCGAGGTGGACCATGCAAAGCCGGGCGATGCAGCTAGTTGTATTAAAATTATCGAGACCGGTTCAACGAGCTCCATCTCAACCTATATTGTTTTGTAAATTCAAAATCATCACTATAACTCACAAACGCGAATTTGTGACTCCTGCCATTTCTTTCGTCGGAGTGCGACGTGGTACTAAAAATGCTCCGGCTTAGGAAACTATTAAAACAACAATTTGTAAAAATGACTGCATTAAATGAAAAAAATGTACAAAACATTAAGAATTCAATTGCTGCAAGTCCCAAAAACTTTCCATAGATGTTTTCGTGGTAATTTATTTCAAAAAAAAAAAAAATTTACAGAAAGTAATATGTTTTTCTTTTTTGATGAAAAAAACTACCTGAATAAAGTTTAGAGAGAGAAACAGAAGAGACTTATTAAGTAGGACAGATGATTGATACGACGAGAAAAAACTTAATTAATTCTGAACTTTTTTTTATTAGTTCTAATATTTATTGAAAAATTGAGTATAAGACAGATTTGAAATCTCCTCCCCCCACCTCCCCACACGCACACAAAAAAAAAGACACCAAGTTTTAAAACTTTACTTTAAGAGGATTGCCTTAACTTAAAGTTACACAATGTAACACGAATTTAATTTCTGAGTAATCAATAACATTTTCTCATTTTTCTTTTGTCATAAAAATAAGAAAAACCTTAATTTTCCTGAGTGGTTGGACAATAAAAAAAGGATTAAAGAAACATAAAAGTTTACAGCTATTTTAATAGCACTGCAACAGCAGCAAAAGCGAAGTTTCATGGTTATAACTCCTCTTTTCTACATTTGTTTTTTTTTTTTTAGCAATCCCGAATTGCTTAGTGTTTTCATTTGACCGTTGAATCACGTCCGTCCTTCTTTGATTTTTTTTCTATGCTTATAATGCAGGTTTCCATTTGCCTCGGAATCGAATTATTTATAAATTACCTTCTCGACTTTACACAATCCTTTTCATGGAGAAACATTATCCAGCATACAAACATCCTTACATCCAGCCCCTGATATTCATTTGAATTTTGAAGTCTTGAATTCAAATTATGAGTAGGGTTCTATCGCAATTCATAGTTGCGAAAAACATAATTTGAATTCGAGATCTCAAAATTCAAACTAAATTTTTTGTGTATTATTTTTTTAAAAACAATATAGGCATTTTACCAGTTTTTACAGAGTGAGTACGACAAGGTACAGATGTACCACCTGAGTCCATTCAACCCTTACTTTTATACACTTGAGAATGGTAATATGTTGAAGTATATTTAAAATGGCGACAAAACTAGAAAAGCATTTTGTACTATCATATGCACAGCACAGGAAAAATCTCCGAATCAATAACCAAGTTCAAGTTAGTTACGATAATTCTTTAAAGAAAGAAACAGCTTTATTTCTACGAGGTGGCATGGTTAAGAAGCAGCTTCATGACACAATTAAGATAGCAACAATATAACTTTTATATAATTTTAAACTACCAGACCCCGAAGAGTTCCTATTTTTCCTATTTTTTAGAGCACTGTCCTTATTTTCCTACTTTTTCCTTTTTTTTCCTACTTTTTCTTTCTTTAGTATAGCACTTCTAATTGTGCATTGATTATTATTTTTACCATGCCGCCCCCATAATTTTCTGCATGTTTCAAATTTGAAAAACAAAAGAAACAAGCGGTTCCTGAACTGACTACATTGACATTCCTAAACTGACATTGACTGACTACAGTAATTTCTTTAAGGATTGCCGCGGCGCGGCGTCTGCGTGTTTAAAAGTTAAATGTTCGAAAGTGACTTTTTTACCATTGCTCCGTTTATGATCGACTTTTCTTTTTATCGCTCCGACTTCAGTTCTACTGTTTTAACGAAACAATAAAGAAGTGGATACCGACACATTCTAATGCTATTGCGGGAAAAGCCGAATTTCCTATTCACCATTTTTTCGTATAGATGATTACAAGGGAAATGGAGCTCTATTTAAACAGAAAGGCAATGTAAAACCTTAAAAGGAACGTAAGGAAGCAAAAATTGAAAAACCTGTACACAGTACATATTTTCTTGATATTAGTACAGAATAAAAGCGACATATAACAGAAATTCGCAAAAACGGAACACTTCAAAAATAATCGCAGAAACTAACTTTTTTCATACATAAATATGATTATTGTTCATTTTAAATAGGAAACATGATTATAAAATTTATAAAATTTCAGTTTCTTTCTTTGGAAAGAGTGTATTTGCAAAAAAAAAAAAAACTCGGCAAAACCTAGATGGGCAAAACGTTCCCGATTTTTGGAGAAAAATCGGAAATCAATTTAAATGCAAGATACCGTTTTTATTTCTTCACATTTTTAAAAGTTGGGGGGGGGGATAGAGCCACAAGCAAATATGTACTGTATTTCTTTTTCTTTTTAATAGATATTTTTTAATCTGATATATCATCAATATCCGAGGAGTTGCTCCCCCCTCCCCCCATCACTCTCAATTTCGTGAACAATTTCCGGATGAATGTTTTTGTTGTATGGTGAGGAATGAATTGTTTACCATGCATGATTATCCCTTTTTTTTTCCGTGACAAAAATTTTGGAAGAAGGAGGTAAAAAATCATCAAACCAATAAAACAATATTCGCTTTTATTGCTTGATTAAAATTAAAACTGGCCCGTCATTTTGATTTTTCCACCGGGGATGGCTAGCGAAGTATGTGTTCTGAATGCAAATTTTGTCTGAATAGTTAAGCATTAATTTTCTAAAGCCGGGGAAGGTAGAAATTTTTCTCACTGACCCCCCTAAATGACGTTCCTGAAAGAAAAATTTTCTTGTATGCTAAAAATATATAACATAATATAAACCCTTTAGTTTACTAATTTCGTTATTTATTTAGTTTAATTATTTCATTATGAATTTTATGTCCCATATTTAAGAACAAATTTATTTTAGTTCTGCACTTATAATCTATTTCCTTTTTTTTTCAAACTCAAACATCTGCCCCTGCTTATGCAAAACCGCATGTCAGTTGCTGATTATTTTCAACTAAACTAATTTAATATTTGCTTTGCTTTTTGTATCATAGTTTATGACAACAGGAAATGAAAGTTAGTATTTTCAAATGATAAATGGATGCTCTCGAAGGAATGTTTTCGTTTTTGACAAAACAAATCTTTAACAAAAATGGTTTTATTGCACCAAAATATGAGTTTTATTATTATTATTATTATTTTTATTTATCATTATTATCATTATTGCGATCGCTATATTGCATTTTATTCTTTTCTTCTTGAAATTTTTATTACTGTATTGTTGAAAGGTGTTTCTTTGTTTGGATTTTATTTTCATATTTTTGTATTTAATACCTTTGTTTCCACTAGTTTATTTTTCATATTGAAAATTGTCAGTTTGTTTCTTTCGTTTTGTTATTTGACTCGGTCTTTCATTAAATCCCTTTAATAATTCAAAAGTACTGTTAGTTTATTTTTGGGACAGTTTTAAATCAAAAATACTGTTAGTTTATTTTACATTAGAAATAAAGTTTACACAAAATCTGTTTATTCTTATCTCTTCCTATTTTTTCCTACTTTTTTAAGTGATTTTTTTCCTAATTTTCCTACTTTTTTAATTTTTAATTCCTTATTTCCTACTTTTTTCCCCCAAAAAACCACTTCGGGGTCTGAACTACCCTCCCGCTAAATTACTAAAATCACGCAATAAACCCGATTACAAGTTAAAATACATTTAAACACAAAAACTTCACACATTTTGTAAAATAGCATCGTAATAACACAGCAAAGTAACACAATTGCACAAATTGAAAGATCTTACGTTAAGTCCTTAAAAGTACACACAACAGATGGGGAATCATTCGAAAGAAAGCACGACATGCTAAATATGCCGTTAAAAGGGAACCAATCCGAGGAACCGCCTTGTTTCACATCTCTAGAGTGGACGGAACGTTTTGAGAATTCGTCAGCAACACCAAATTCCAAATCGAGCTACAATGTTCTCGGGTCACACAACTCACCTTCTAACCATCCATTTCGCTCTCTGGCCCAATTCAACATGCACAAGTGTGGTTGGTCTCCACTTCCGATACCGCCATAAAAGACCATCTTTTCATCCACCGCTGGCCGTTAACGAACATTATATGAGCAGAATTACGAGTGGCAGTTTCGGCCACGCACACAAGACGATGTCTTATGCGAAAAATTCCCCTTCAAACTCCTTCGTACTGCCTTATATCCTTTTTCTTCATTTCCAACTGTTGCCATTGCGCTTTTGGGCAGTACAATTTTGGTGTGTGCGTTAACGTCCTGGTGGCGTCCTGCGTAAGTGTCGACGAGAGTCCATGTCAGCCTATTCAGATACTAAGAGCCCAGCCCTTTGGGTGGCCCTGCTCAGAATCAAAGTACGTAGCGTTAATCTTATAAGTTTTATATGGGCAGGGGGACCCGGCAACCAAACTGACAAGGAGCCCGTCTTGGCTCTCTCGGTGGCCCTGTCCAGAGTCATCTAGGCATAGTCATCATTGCAGCATGAATGCTATTCTTAAGTTCTTCTACGCGTTTGGTAGAGGTGGTACTGTCCACCTCTGAGAAGTTGAGCTATGGCCTTGAGCAAGTCCATTTCTTTCAAGGGAGAGCAATCAGTAAGAAGAGGAATTGTAAGGCGCAGAGTTGGGCTACCATTAAGCCTTTTGAACTCCAGCAGTTTTTTTTCACCCCTATTTCAACAAATGGAATCGTTTGATCGGCAAGCCAGCGGAGTTCAACTTGCCTGCAGGGCCGGATTTAAGGGAAGGCAGGCGGGGCTACTGCCCCCAACAAAGGGGCCCCCACAATAAAATTTTTACAAAATATCCTAACTTTCACGGGTCGAAAATATCGAATATACATATATATCAAAATATTCGGATATATATCAAAGTATCGGATATTTTCGAAAATATGATGATCTTTTCGAACTCTGATTAGGGGCCTCCACACTTCCAAATCCGGCCCTGCTTGCCAGAGGCAGACAGTACATACACCAGGTTCTTAATGTGTCCCCGAAGCACCAGAAGCGCAGATGAACATAGCGTATATTATAACACGAAAAACAGAAAACTATTTTCTTGTTTTGTCACCATTTGAAAAATGCTACACTCATATTACCACCTGGAAAACACAATTCGTGGTTATTTGCACATATTCGTCATCGTCAGGCCTGACGAGAAGCCGGTCAGCCTAGTCGGAAACTAGGAGCACGGTCTTTGTGGGGGCCTGGCGAGACTGACTCAAAAAAGGAAGAAAGAAAAGAAGGAATGGAAAAAGAAAGAAAAAGAAAGGTAGAAAGAAAATGGGGGAGGGAGGGAAACTCCGAATAAGAGAGAGAAAACGTAAAGATAAAGTAAAATTTACTCTTTTGGTATTTACTGTTTTGGCACGTAAAATAGAGTTAATTGTTTCCTGGTAAGCAGTTTTGATTTTTTTTCTTTTCCCCCCTTTTTTTCTCTTTTTCCCCCTGTTCTTTCTTCTTCTTTTTTTAAATGCGCTAGGGGCCTGGCGACATAACTGACAAGGGGCCCGCCTTGAGGCGTTGAATCTCTGCGGCCCTGCTCATCGTTGTACCAACGCCCACCCCTCCCGACGCAATACTACATGTCTATCGTTTTCTCGCTTCTAACATAGAGCAAAAATTAACTCAAAGCGAGGGATCGAGGACCCGTCAATGTTTGTACGGAGACCAACGTCAACTATTGTAGATATTAAAAATTAATAGCGTAGAAATTAACAATTGGTTAATTTCTAAATTTAAACTTTGAAATTAACAATTTGGTTTGATTTGTTTGGATCCATCGCCATAGCAACGCCTTCGTTGGATGGCAGCTGGTTGGAGTGCTGCCCTCCGAGTAGAAACTTGTCTTTCTTCAGGTAAATAAGATAAACGTAATTTAGTATTAAGGGGTATTGGCTGTACTTTTGGTCTGGTGTGGTGTTTCGAAAATGAATAAATCACTTTTAGTAACCCTGTAAGATTGTCTTAAGTTAACTTTATTAGTATTCTTTCGCATGTTATATCAAAATCTCAAATAGCTTTGATTTTGTTTTTGTATTATTTTCATACAATCACAGTAGTCGCATTTCGCAAACATAGCTTTTTGATGCATCACATGTAGTAAGAGCAGAAAAATGCTTCGTTGCTGTACAGATGAAAAGTAAAACAAATACGAGAAGTATAGATATTTCAGAAAACTGTAAGTTACTAAAATGTTCTTTTTTCTTAACTTATCCTGCGAGATAGTAAAAGGAATGTGCCAGGCAGCGATGTGTAATCTCTTACTACCAACAGCATCACAAACTTCGTTTTGCATTAAAAAACGCATTCTTTTCCTATAGAAAAAGCAGATGCTGTAAGCAAAGCTCAGAAAAAAAGTTAGACAATCTGAAAGGAACCTAAAGAGCAAAACACTGATCTATTTATTCAAAGCAGTAAATACATGCTATGGTTCCAAATGAACGTCAAAAAAAAGTTCTTTTTGTTGTGCTTGCAAAGATACAGAAAGCATAATAAACATGGAGCTCTGTGTCAGCAGTGGTCTTTTCGCTGACTTAGAATTGTTATTTTTGTGAAAATAAAAATGTTTTATCAGACGTTCGACTGATTTGCAGTAAAATGTATACAAAAAGGGGAAAAAATATTTGCATAAGGTTAGCGTGTACCATAAATCTAACTCAGTTAAAATTTCAAATGATAAAATAGATTTATTTGTTTCAATCACGGGCTGCAATAGTGGCACATCTAAAAAAAACAATCCAACCATCCAATAGGAATTCTTTTCTTTTTCTTTTTTGTTTTTTGCAATATTCATTCAATTTACTAATTTTGACTTGCTTTATCTAATGACATTGCTACGAGGTGTTTAAGCCTGTTTTTTTTTTCTTTTGTTAAACATCTTTTAGTTTATAGAAAAAAATTTAACATCAAGAGAGATTTGAACGAGAAACGCTGCACTACAGTGGGGTAGAATGCAAACAAAATTAGGTTGCTTGAAGCTACAGAAAAATTAATTAATTATATACTTTGTCAAATTTGTGAAGGTAACTTATTTTAAAAATACATATACTATGCAGAAATTTGTTAAATAAATATTGAAACACTATTACATCCTGTCAGGGCCGCGCCAAGCCTGATCGGCGCCGTCGTGCAAATTTCTTTTGATCGCCTTTATGCTCTAACGTTCGAGGAAACTATAGTTAACACCTGGAGGGAGGTTTTGTAGACATATATAATACGTCTACGTTTGGCATTTAATTTATGCAAAAAATAATATGGTGTACGTCTTTAATTTATATCTCGAAATTATTTCGTGTTCAGCAGCTCCTCTGATATGCTAATAATGCGTTTTGGACGAAGAAAATATTTCAATATCAAAGTTAAATCCACTTTGAATATCTGTCTAATCTTAAGTGATCAACACTTAACAAGACTTTTATGTCTTTCAAAACATGGCAACAGGAGCAGTGACGCAACTAGAAAATAGTTTTAGGGGAGCTCAAATTCAAAAAAAAATATCTCTTTTAGTAAGACGGGTCCTGGGGTTCTTCCCGGAAAATTTGTGAAACTTGTAGTTTGAAAAACGCAATTTTAGACTGTCTTTGGTGGTGTTATGGGGGGAAAAGGTACAAGGGGCTCCGAGGAAATTCATAGAAGTAGGAGTCTTGAAACGTGATTATAGGTCACATTTATTGACGTTAGAATAAATGATGGAACTCTGAGATTTCTACCCGATTTTTTTTTTCTTTTTTCGAAAAATAGATAGAAATCAATTCTTTTCTCCTCCCCTCCAATTTTTCGAAATTGAACTTCCAAAAACGCAATTGAAGACAACTTTGAAGATTTCTACAAGAAGGGAATCCTGCAGCTCTAGAAACCTTAAGTCCGAGAAACCTAAGCAGTATTTTATGATATTGAGAGAAGTGGTTCAGAGGCTATTCTAACTTTTTTTCGTAATCATGCTTGAAAAACCTAATTTTTGATGATATTAAAGGAAGGAGGTTTGGAGGCCCTTGTCCGAATATTTTCTGAAATTGAAGTTTTAAAGACGTGATTGACCATATTTGGTAACATTAGGGCCGGTAATCTTTCGAAATTGAAGCTCTGAAAACGCAATTTTAAGTGATTTTCGAACTGAAGTTTTAAGCGATGTTTCATATTCAGGAGCTTTCATGAATCTGAAGATCTGCAAACGAAATTTGAGATGCTCCGGAATGCTTTTGAGGGGGGGGGGGAGAGAGATTCGGAGAGTAGCATTCTGAAAACTTTTCTATTTTCAGGCGAACTATATATATATATATATATATATATATATATATATATATATATATATATATATATATATATATATATATATATATATATATATATATATATATATATATATATATAAGGGAAAAAAACGAAGTAGGACGGGGAGGAGGAGTTGCTGACCAATTAGCTGAAACTAATAAGAATTTTTAACTCGAAGGTTTTTTTTTTTTTTTTAGAAATAAAAGTTTTACCCAAACATCATTACTTTTTTTCCCCATTAAAATCACTTTGTTTTCCGAAGATGCGTTTTTTCCCCCCTTCAATAGTAAATATTTTTGAAAAACATAACATAACTAAGCATTCTGGTAAAATTTGCCGGTAGAACAAATAGTTCGAAAGTACGAAATCGTTAAAAAGGCATTGAATTCAATATCTAAAACAAACACATTGTCCAAAGCGCTTTCTTTAATACACAAATAGTTGAAGAAAAAGGGGGTGGAAGAACTGAGTAATTAGGATCAAGTCGTTACTTTTCGGAACTAAAAAACTAACCTAAATTATTGTCTACAATATATGTATTTTACGCACAAGTAAATAACATGAAATTGTGCTTACCGTATTTTTTAATGTATGATAAGATGATGCAGTGAAATTATCACGAACAATAATTAAAAATCACAAAAATACATATTGCACGAGCTACCTATAATCTAAAGTACTCACCGCAAGAACTAAAATGGGGAATTGCAAATTTCTTGCGCTGCTTCGTATGCTCAATAGAGATGAGTTCGAGTTCATTTTTGAGAGCACGGACCCGCCCGAGCCCGAAAATTTGTAACCGAGCCCGGGTGATATTGTCTCGGACCAAAATCCCGAGCCCGAAGGAAACTTCTTGTATCAAAAACCAAGCTTTCTACGGTCTGATATAACCTCTCTGTTAATGAAAAATGTTTAGTCAAATGTTCTTCATTAATAGACGTTTCTAAATTTTCTCAAAATGCTCCACTTTAAATGCATAACTGTATGACATTGCAATACGAATTGCAAATAAAAAAAATTAAATGAAAACAAAAAACTCGACTGCGTAAAAACCAGATAAACTAAAAAGAAAAATGTTATACGCCCAGTAGTTTAGAATGTTATTAAGTACTACTGAATAACTACACCGTTGAATAGTTTTATAACCGCACACAGATAAGACAAATCATAAATTCAAAAGCAGAATAGAATGATCAACAGTCGGAGCCCATTCCTTTCTGATTCAAGGAACCCCGTAAAATTTGAATGAGCCCCGACTGTTGATCATTCTATTCTGCTTTTGAGTTTATGATTTGTCTTATCTGTGTACGGTTATAAAACTATTTCAATAGTGTAGTTATTCAGTAGTACTTAATAACATTTTAAACTACTGAGCTTATACATTTTTCTTTTTAGTTTATTTGGTTTTTACGCAGTCGGGTTTTTTGTTTTTATTTAATAATTTTTTATTTGACACCTTTTAGTTAATTTTCATTGACTCAGTTATTCTGATTATGATACGGTACATTTCGCAATCTTGTCATTTCATTGAGAGAGTTTGTTTGTACTGTGAGGTCTATTAAGTAACTTGCGGTGGTCAAAAACTTCTGATAATTAGTCCCTCTAGGGACCTAACTCCGCTTAAAGCTACACGTGCTTGACCTTCGGCAAAAATACGCGAACTTAAGTCAACCACAGCACAGCTATATAAACAGCCTGTATAACGCATGGTGACCAGAAATCGGAAACGTCCGTCAGGTCAAATCTTTCTCGCAAAACTAAAAAAGTCTGTCGAGAAAGTACACGTCGCGAAACTCAGTCCCTTGAATCAAGGCAAAAACAAATGCAACATGTTAGAAATGAAAATCGAATTAGTAGACCTTCTTTCTTTTGGTGCTTATTGCACGGGTTTATTTTGATGAGGACTACAATCTGAGTGTCTTGCCTTCGTTACGCATAATATATTTTTTATTAAAGTACAGAATACATATAAAAAACACATGAAAGAATTTACACCAGAAAGAGGGGAAAGTACATCCGGAGCGAGAGTGTCTTGACCCACCGCCTCAAGTGGGAGAAGCAATCGCTTAGACCACTCAGCCTCTGAGATCCCAATTAGTAGCCTTTCAGTAAACAAAAAAATTCAGGCAGCGAAAACTACCTGCATTTGTCGCACGCACGTCCATTTCAGCCTGTAAACCGGGTGTTTACCTTTCCATACAATCCGTGGTCAGAGAGTACACATGTAATGAAAATAGAATGTTTTCATTTACATAAACATTCTATTAACTTTAGCTACGATGAAATCAAATTCATTCAGTTCACCTTTGAATTAATTATTGCTTCATTTATGTGAATATCCACTATGGGGTGCTCCCGGCCGCCCCGAACTTAAATTTTTGAGAGGCTGGAAATTATCAATTTGCCGAGTGGAACTCCTATTGTTATCAACCATAAAATACGGATATGCACACCAGAGGCGTAGCTAGACCCCCTTTAGGGGGGGTTACTTCTTATATATATATATATATATATATATATATATATATATATATATATATTGTTACAAATCCTGTAAATAGTAATTATTGTAGTAATGTAACCTGTAAATAGTTTCCCGTAATGAATATACAACCCCTTAACATATGGCTAAAGTATACAAACCCCTAATTCTTTTTTTTTTTTTTTTGTTCATTGATAAAATTTGATAACGGTCTACTATTTTCTAGAAGCGTTTGGAATATTTGAGAGATTTCTTCCGGTGTGTATATAAACCGTTACGCTGGATAAAGAGTTGAGTTTCGATTGAGAATTTGTACTGAGAGTGTGTATTAGCTCTGTTTATAGCGAGGCATTTCGCTGTGTTGTTTTCGTATTTGGAAATAAATACGTGTGTAACCGTTGAGTTTACGGTGTTGAGTGATATTTGCTTAATTGCTGATGATTATTTTAGCAGTTGTTAATGATTTCTCCTGTACATAGTGTAAATAAAGCTCCTATGTTTTTATCAAGAACTGTGTCTTCATTTCAAGAAAGTGGAAGTCGCACCGAATCCGTTACAATTGGCGCCCAACGTGGGGCTACTTCAGCATAGGCGGATTTAGGACTGAGTTCCTGGGGGGTTAGGATTTTTTTTTAGCAACTTTTTATTGCCCCCCACTCCTATGTTTTTGTCTGTTTCCTGTGATGCATAAGTCCATTCTTTACTTATTTGTGTCTATTAATGTGTGTTTTCATGCTGTCCTTTTTGAATTGACCTTAAGAGAGGGAGCTGGTACCAAGAGAGTGACACAGGGCTCCCTTTTAAATGGGAAATAGAATAATTCCAATTTTAGGGGGCCGGGGGTTTCTCCCCCGGAGGAAATTTTGTAAAATGGACATAAATTTCTGCATTTTGACGCCTTATAAAGATTAATTGGATAGACATAAAAATAGATAACTAGATTATACAGTTGTACAGTACAGTCCAAACTTTGTAAGAAACATCCATTTTAAGTTTGAAAGGAAAAATAACTAGATTTCTCATTACAACAACCTTTTTTTAATTATAAATAGTGCAGAAAACGAAAAGGAATAGAAGTAGTGTATCACTTTTTTTCCTGGCTAAACAGATTAAAAATATGCAGTAGAAGTAATTGGAGCCTACTTTGCTTAGGGTTTTCAAAGACTTATCCAGTGGTTGGAAGTAGCGCGCTACAAATAGCGACGCTAGTCTAGTAGCTACATTTTATAGTAGTTTGTAGTGTAGCGTACTACTTTTTAAAAAAAGTAGAGTAGCGAGTAGTTCGCTACAAAAAAAAGTAGTTTGTACCGATTTCTTGAAACTACTTTTGAATAAAGTTTCAAAAAAAAAAAAAAAAACGCATTTTTAAACAAATCTGACTAGTTCAAGTCTTACGCAAGTAAAACTCGCACCTATCAGATTCGTAAGATTGAAAAATACGAGCTGACCTCTGACATATTATTTTGATGCCATACATTGTATCTGTTTGACGCCATTAGTTTGTTTGACATAGAAACTTTCACATTTTCCCAATATTCGCCTTGAATAGAGCATGGCTTAGAAAGAAAGAAACGAATTTTTTCCGTTTCATGAAAACTTTGCCCGTTAAGCAAAAAGCTTTCGGTATCAATGCCATTTGCACATGCAGTCGAACCTCAACTTACGCGAGGGATGCGTTTCAAACTTTAGATAAACAGCTCGCTTATGCGAAATTATATTTCACTAACTTCATATTTAGAAAGAAAAAAATGCTGAGCGGCGATTTGTACGTTAACAATCTGATGTTTCGACAAGTACGGTGCAGGAAATTTTGTCTTTCAGTGATGCTAAAGGGAAATTCCATTCACCAAACTAATATACAGTACCCAAGAAACAACGTGATATAAGCCCTGCGCTTCCGCTCCAAAAATTTTCGTGTTGCGGGTGAGGAATTCGCGTCAACTGCAAAATGCGTTTCTCGAGCAAAACTCGCTATATAGACATTTTGTGTTAGTCGAATTGCGTTGTAGTCAGAGTCCACTGTTGTTTAAAATTGCACATTGAAGTAAAGTAAGTATTTTTAGTTATGTTTCATGTTTCGAATAATTAGTAGCACCGTTTAGGATATTTTTCCTTTTTTTTTCTTTTTCACTGATCGAGTATTGATATATTGACATATTAAAAGTCAATGAGATGGTGTCTAGGTCCGGAACCCTAGCTTGAAGCTCAAAAGCAATTAATTCCTACGAAATATAAGTTCCTTTAAAATTAACTCATATAATGAAAATTAAAGTTTCTCTTTTGTTTAAAAGATGCTTCTCATCATCTAAATCACTTTCATGCATATGTATGTCTATGTAAAATTTAAATCAAATTAAGACTGGATTTATCTCAATTTCAAATAGCCGAGTTACACTTCTTGAATGAAATGCTACTTACTGTCAGGAAAGGATTAAAAAATTGAAGGTTGAATTCCTTCCACTTCTTAATCCTTTCTTGCAGGGAATATTCGTGCAAATGGTAAAAAGTGTTTGGATTGACGAATTGTTTCAGTAAAGGAAAGAAAGAATAAAAAACTTATTGCAATATTCCATGTTTAAATGAGCCAATATATAATCTGAACATTTTTTTAATTTTTTCATTCAATCCTCAAATGGTGTGTATGTGTATGTTATTTATTTATTTATTTTTTAAAAAGTAGCGAAGTAGCGACACATTTCAAAAGTAGTTTGTAGTTGCTACATTTTGAAAAAAGTTGTTGTAGTTGTAGTTAACTACATTTGTGTCAAAGTAGTTGTAGTTGCAGTTCGCTACAAAAGAAATGTAGTTTTTCCAACCACTGGACTTATCTAATTATTTTCAAGGACTCTAGAATAAATAAAATTATTTAACGCACTTCATTTGTACTTTCCAGTGTCTGGTATTTTAGTACTTGATTGTAAATTTTTGCAGTCCTGTTCTAACTTGGGGAGAAATAGCTATTTTAACTTTAAAAGAAAAAAGAAATCATAGATTTCTCATGACAACAACTTTTCTTCAGTTGCAAGTGGGGCAGAAAACGAAAAGAAATAGAAGTAGTGTGTATTTTTTTTCCGTGCTAAACAGATAGACAATATGCAGAAGTAAGATAAAAGCAATCAATACAAAAGAATTTCCAAAATACTGCATTCAGGATTGAATAAATAGTAAGATATGAAACATGTGAGTCACAAAAATTTATTTCAAATAATATGTTACAAACGTGAGAACCATGATTTTTACATTTTTTATACAGGATGTGGCAAGGAGCTGAATTTGACATATGTTGGCATTCCTCCCCCTCTACCATTTATTAGAAATTTTAAAATTTAAGGTTTGTAGCCACACGTTTCCAAATATTCAAGGTTTTCAAGCACTTAAAAATGAAATTAGTTTTTTCAAGCAATTTCCATTTTTTAAGAAACGAATCATGAATTTTTTGGGGGGATTTAGGGACCCACTTCAAAGCAGGGGCCCTAAGCAACAGCTTGTTTATCTTATAGGCAAATTCGACCCTGTTTGTAATTCACTCTTACCTGTAAATTTTTGCTTGATGTTTTGTAATTTTTACGAAAATTCCTCAGTTTTTACCGTTAAAGGATTTTTACGATTTTACCAATCTTTGTTAAGTTTTTATAGACTTTTATAAAAATTTAGCAAATTTTTCCAAAACTTTTGACGACTCAATTATTTAGATTTCAATAATGACAAGGACTGACTCACTTAGACTTAGATTATTATGACTCACCTTACTTTTTAAACAGTATTTATAAAGTAAGCAGGGCCGGACTAATACTCCGTCAGTCCGTGCCCCGGCACGAAGTAAAGATTTTTGAGGGGCGCAAAATTGCCAAATCAAAATATGAAAAATATTTGCAACTGAGCTGCTGAAAAAAAAAAAAAACTAAGTTCTCTGGAAAAAATACTGGCACCATCTATAAATGAAGAGGGCGCATCGCGATATCCCTTTATCTATTCTATAACCGTAGTCTGCACAAGTTTGAAGTAAAAGGTGTTAGGTCTTTTATACTAATTACAGAGACTTTAAAATCATTTTGTCATAAGTAGGATCAACACCAGCAGGGGCGCCTCGAACTTAAATTTTTAAGAGGAGAGAACTTTTCTGCCGAACGGAGCTCTAAACTTTGCAGAATGATAAATTATGGATATTCACACATGTGCTTACATCTTTAGTAAATAATTACATTTAGGCATTTTATTATTTCAACTAGTGGTACCCGCACGGCTTTGCCTGTAATAGAAAAATTAAAAGGTCTTTTGGTTCGCCTGTATATTTAAATAATGTATGGTGAATTTTCTCGCCACTTGGCTTGCACCCATGTTCAGTGGCGGATCCAGAGGCCTGTTTTGGGGGGGGGGGGCGATTTTATCCATGGGGGGCGATTGGTCCACAAAAAATTTGGGGGAGGGGGCAGAGAAGTCACGGGAGGGGGGATGCGGGCAGCGTCCTTATTTATTTATTTATTATTTTATTTTAAATTTTATAAAATTGGGCTATGGTATTTTTGTTGTTGGTTAAATGATCGTCTCAAAAAAAAAAAAAAAAAAAAAAAAAACCTAGGGACACGACCTGAAATCTCGAGACAATTATCAACAGTAGAATTCCTTCTTTTGATTCAAAGCTCCAATTTAATCTTCACCAAAAAACGTGACAAACATTTAAAGTACCTTTATTAAGTCAATTCTTCTTTCTTTAAACACGTGAATCGATCAGCACCAGCATTTTCCAGTCGATCTATAACTTTGAAGTTAGAAAAACGGAGGGGCAGTGCCCCTGTGTTTTTGAAAAGGAGGGGCAGTTGCCCCCACGAGCCGCCTATGATTCCATCCCATCCGTTCTCACATGCGCTCAAAAGTATCGGACGCACAAAAGCTATTTCGTTGCGAAGATCATTCATGAGCTTTTAAATTGAGTCTTACAAATAAAAGAAATACATTACTTTATATCGCCATTTTTTATATATTTTCTCTCATCCTATTATGGAATGAAAAAAAAAAAAAAAAATACCATTCTAATGTAACGTGGGATTTTCAGAGATCGATATGACATGGATTTATGAGACATTTCTATGAATCTCCTCGGTTAAACATTTTTGAATAAAAATAATGTCTAATGATTGCAGAAAAAATGAAAACAAGCAACTACCAAACACACACAAACACACATTACAAAAGCAAACGATTAAAACTGCTGAGTTGGACTTATTTACTATTTACATAAAGTTATCTGAAATATAAAACATCTATGACGCGGAGATGACTGAAAGTTCTGACTATTGTTTATTGTAAAATAACGTTTATTGTATTGTAAAAGTTTGTATTGTAAAGTATTAACTGAAGTTTCACAAATAAGTCAAAATAATAACAGTAATAACAACGATAATAATTTTATTATATTAGCAATAGTAACAATAATTTGTAAAGTGAAGAAATTTAAACTGATAACGAGATATATAAAAACAATTAAACAAGATTAAGTTTAAAGAAGAAGAAAAAACTACAAATAGCGGCAGTAAAAAACGCGAAACAAAAGTTTAAATAAAGATATATCGAAATAAATCTTGTTACAAAAATTGCTTTTATGATAGAACCAGAAGCAAATAAAGCGGTTAATTTTCGTTATACAAAACATAATTTTCCACTATTTAACCAGTATTAAAATAAATTTAGGATCAAAATAAAACGTTTTAAGTGTAGTTTACTTTTGTTTGAATAAGATTTTACTAGGAAATGCGAAATACAAGAGACAGAAAAGATCTTTTAACAATTTAAAAAAAAAATGATCTGTTAAAAAACCATATTCTGTTACAGCATTGTTAAATTACACTTAATCAGTGGCGTAGCAAACTTGGATGTCAACCGGGGTGGTAATCTGAGCTATCACCCCTCACCCCTCCCCATCAACCGAAGGCGAAAAAAAAAAAAAACCTTATTCAATGTTCGATGAAAGAAACGAAGTTCATACAATATTCATAAACAAAACGAAATTGTCCCCCCCCCCCCCCCGAGAGAGGGATATCATCCGAAATAAACGTTTCCCTGGTATTGATACCAATGCATTTGAGAGATTATAAAACATATATGCGAATTTCTGTTGGTATTTACATTTTTCCGGAACTCTTACATGCGTTTTGGGAGTCTCCGCGTTTTGGGAGTCCCCCCCCCCCCCGCCCCACTCCATATGAGTACCAGCCGCCTCAAATGCCCTTCTAGTGAGACCAATATGTTTGATAGAAAAAAAATATTTTTTTTCATGTTGGAAATAAAATTCAGAATTGAAACATCGAAATTTCTCATATTCATTTTAGTGTCACACTCTAGGGGGTGTCACCCGGCTTAGCCCCGCCCTGCAAAATAATTTTTAATATAAATTGAAATGTTGGGAAATTTTTTTTAGAATTGAAGTATTTAAATTTTTCAAAAAAAGTTGGAGATCAATTTCGGGTGCCACCTGGGGCAAACCCATCCGCGCCACCGTAGCAATGCTACTGACTTTTATATGTAAAATAATTAAATTTATCAAATAGATAAAGGAGAAAAAAACCCGTATTTTCATATCAATCAACTAAAAAACCGCAAATTAAGGGAATATGTAATATCCCCCCCCCCTGGAGCAAAAATAAAACGTATGTATGGCACCAGTTATAAATATGCAGGAATGATTACACCTTCGAACGATATAAAATAAACGCTGAGAAGGAAATACGCTTTCAATTTTTAACATTTATCATTTAAATTTTGAGCATAAATAAAAAAATTTAATGTATAAATTTTGAATTTGAAAAAAAAATAGATTATTCTTCAGAAAGTGTTCAAACAAAAACGATTTATTTTGGTATGCAACCTAATAGTAAAAAAAAAAACACGAAGTCTGTTGGGGGGGGGGGGGCGATCGCCTAAATTGCCCCCCCCCCCTGTGGATCCGCCACTGCCCATGTTACGGTTCCACGTTATAATTTAGTATCTCGCCAATTGGCTTGTGTCCATGTTACGGTTCCACGTTATGATAATTTCGAAATTTACTCGTCCATCATATGATAATTTTGTTCTTAAAATTGGGATAGAAAAAGACCACATCGAATTTTCGAAAAATCGCTTTGAGGTGCACACCTCCATGCTACAAACTAACTTTGTGCCAAATTTCATGAAAATCGGCCGAATGGTCTAGGCGCTTTGCGCGTCACAGAGATCCAGACATCTAGACATCCTCCGGATATCCAGACAGAGAGACTTTCAGCTTTATTATTAGTAAAGATTATGTCTCCAAATTTTCAGAATCATCAGGCAAAATGTCCCGAATTATGAAATTTTTGGAAGATTACAGTGACTTCCCATCGGAAAACAAAATTTCGCGGTTTTTTTTTTTGCAAACAGAAGCGAAAATTGAAAAATCCGACGTAAAAAGATTTTTTACAAGGTTTAAAAATTTTTATTATGACGGGGTTGCGAAAATTAAAGCCCCGCGAAAAAAATGCTCTTACAGTATTCAGTGCAATTTGGAAACTCATGGCACGCTTTAGACTAAAAAATGTATAAATTTATAAATAAACAAGATAGCGTCTGGGGTGCTGATGTTTTTCTGTTTCTGTTTTTCTTACTTTCATTTTTTTCTTACCATGAAAATCTCAAAGCTGAATGCTGAAAAATGTATATGCCGTGCCGTTAAAATATGGTTCAAACAGATAAATCAAAGTAGAGAGAGATAGAGAGAAGTGAGATTTAAACGATTGATATGAAAAGTCGCACTAGAAGTTGTTAAATGGTTGAAGGGAAAAAACGAAGGTTAAAACAAGTACTCTGCAGGAGATTAATGAGACACGATATTTAAAATGAAACATAGTAGAAAAATGACCATAGTTATCACACAAAAGTCAAAAGTAAAATAAAATAATAAATAAATAAAAACACTTCCGTCCAAATCAATAAAATATACTTCTGGGGCTGTAAGCGTTTGAATTCAAACATGTTAAAATGTAAGGTAAGGGTGAAAATTAAAAGTTTTAATATTTCCGGTTTTAGGACTGTATTCTGAAAGAGTTCCCAGGGTTAGGTGAAACCCTAGAACCCTAAAACCTGATCCCTATAACATCATCAAAGATTGTCTAAAGTTGTTTTCGAAACTTTAATTTTGAAAAATTTCCGAAGAAGTCTCCGCAAATCTTACCCGTTACCCTAACGTCATCAAAGATTGCTTACAATTTGCGTAATTATAATTTCAATTTTGAAAAGTTTTCACGGAAGTTTTTGCAACCTTCCCTTTCCACCTTTAAAGGTCGACTTTTGTTTAAACGATTTCAATTTCGAAAAATTCCGAGGGGAGAGGCACTAAATTCTCCTCATCCTAACATCCCGAAGATCGTCTAAAACTGCGATTTTGGAAATTAAAACTTCTGACAATTTACTAATGAAGATTTCTCCAATCCCATTCATTCTCTTACAATTACTTACAATTACGTATTTTGGACGAAAAATGTATGGGGGATGATCCCAGATCCCATTCCGTTCCCTTACTTTAACAAGTGTTGCCTGCCGACCGAGTGGTGTAATGGTTAGGCGTTGGCATCTTACGCCTGAAGACAAAGGTTCAAACCTGGCTTTAATCGATGGATTTTCAAGATGAATAAAATAGACAGCGCCCGGGTCGTATGATTTTGCGGCATGTGAAAGATTCTTCGATTATTCGTTTGGCTTGAAGTACTCTCGGGAAAATTAAATTCCCAGCTCAGTTTCGCATTGTAAGAGCCCAGGTACCTCCATCTGATACGGATGCTACATCGGGAGATCGCACTAGGTCTACAAAAGTCAAAGCCTCTAACACAGTCCCATTAGAAATAAATAAAAAAAGACAAAGATTGCTAACAACTGCATTTTTTTTTTCTTTTTTTTTTGGAAAATTTTCCTCTCTAGACGCTTTGACAACCTCTTCTTCCCTTCTCTTTTTCAAATTTTGTGTACAGAATTAAAATTTTGAATCGTTTAAAATTTTGTTTTGAGCCTCAAGTTCGAAAAATTCCAAACTAAGGTCCCCTTAACATTCCTTCTCTTCCATCATCAAATCATCAAAGATTGTCTAAAATAGCGTTTTCAGAGCTACTATTCAGAAAACTTTCCAGGGTGTAACCTCTAGACCCCCTATTTAGGCGCAAAATTTACCCATGACGCAATGTTCACATTGCTTTTTTTTTTTTGAGCAATCACGAATTGCTTATTGTTTTCACTTGACCGTTGAACGACGTCCCGTCCCTTGATTTTATTTTTCTATTATAATGCAAGCGTCCACGTGCCTCGGAATCGAATTATTTAGAAACGACCGTCGATTGTACACAATCTTTTTTTCGCGAAAAAAGTATTCAGCACACAACATTCAGCACATAACAACCAGCCCCTGGCATTCATTTGAATTTTAAAGTCTTAAATTCTAATTTTTGTTGCGATAAGAGCCATTAGTAGAACCCAAGGAGTAGAGTCCTATCGCAATTCGTGATTGCAGAAAACATAATCTGATTTCAAAATCTCAAAATTCAAACTGTTTTATTTATTTATTTGCACATAAAAAAAGGATTAGTAATATGCATGTAACACATAAGCATAATTCTACTAATTCTAGATTCCACATAGATAACACAAGTCCCATGATTTGTGAGCTCATAGCGCTTCGCGCCCCCACGCCACAGGCCCGGATTTCTATTTCCGGGTGGAGCATGGTTGAACTCAGCCGTTCATCCCTTCAGTGGGTCGATAAAATGAGTACCAAGTGCACTTGGGAACCAAACACTGGGGGTTCCGCGTTAGGCTGACCACCTAACCGGGTCGTATGCCTTGCAACCCAGAGCCCCTGGTCAGGAAAACTGAGTTGGGTACAGTAGGCCTCGGCCCTCATGGACTGTCGTGCCGCAGGGTTTGGCTTTTTTACTCCCACTTAAGCCACAGATGTTAGATCTACTCTCTCTCTCTCAGATCGCTGTCTTATGAATGGAGAATTTGAAATCACCAGAATCAAATCTGTCAACCGATTTGAAAATTGTTATTTACAATTTACATTAATTGCCAAGTTACTTTGACACATTTTATGTGTTTGCCAAAAAATGTAAAAAAGATCATGTGTTTTTTTCATTTGTTGGGGGGGGGGGAGGGGGGGCTCTTTATACATGCAGTTCAAAAGGGGCGCAATTTTTCCCTTTTGCACGGAGTGGTTCAAAAGCTAAATCCGGCCCTGAAGTAAGTAACATTGTACTCTCCCTCTAAATAAAAAGATTCATTTAATCAGAACACTCAGATAATAGCTGAAAGTTATTCCGTTTGCGATAGTATTTATTCTCTCTCTCTCTTTCTCTTAAAAAAGAGAGAGAAGGAAAAACACTTATGTTTTTTAGAATTTCTCAAAAGTCCAATTAATATACTGAGAACATAAATATTATGCACAAATAAATACTTGAAATGTGGACACAAATCATAATGAATAGATCATTCTGTTAGCGCAAATGGGGGAGGAGGAGTTTTTCCCCTTTGCTTTAGGTTCTAATTTGTTAAAATAATCGTCAATTATTATAAGTGTTGCAGCTTATTGTATAGCTCGTTTAGCCTATATTTTCATTCATATACCTGCTCAAATAGTTTTCAGTCCAAAACAGTGAATTTAGACACATTTTCAGCACCCCAGTGACAGCTGTACTATTTGTATTTAATGTTCGTTTTTTTTTTCTTTTCTTTTCTTTTCTCCCATCAGAAAAGGACATTTGCTTTTCTCTTCATTTTCATTGAACTATTCAAAAAAAGAAAAAGTCATGATTTTTTTGTTTTAAGATTTTGGAAGATGTGTTGTTACTACATAAAGTCCGCCCAAAACTGGGGGGCATCGCCCTCTATGTCCACCCTATAAATCCACAGATGCCCTTCAAAAAGAAATATATATATATATATATATATATATATATATATATATATATATATATATATATATATATATATATATATATATATATATATATATATAATGTTACAAATTCTGTAAATAGTAATTATTGTAGGAACGTAACCTGTAAATAGTTTCCCGTAATGAATATACAACCCCTTTTTCATATGGCTAAAATATACGACCCCTATTCCCTTTTTGTTCATTGATAAAAGTTGATAACGGACAACGCATTTCGAGAAGCGTGTGGAATATTTGAGAAAATTCTTTTCGGTGTATTTAAGCCGTTAGCGATGGATAAACAGTTAGTTTCGATTGAGATTTTCGAACTGAGTGCATTTTTGCTCTGTTTATAGCGAGGCATTTCGCTGTGTTGTTTTCGTATTTGGAAATAAATACGTGTGTAAACGGTGAGTTTACGGTGTTGTGTGATAATTGCTTAATTGCTGATGAATAATTTAGCAGTTGTTGAAGATCTTTCCTGTATATAGTGTAAATAAATCTCCTGTGTTTTTATCAAGAACTGTGTCTTCATTTCAAGAAAGTGGAAGTCGCACCGAATCCGTTACAATTGGCGCCCAACGTGGGGCATCGGAGCTGTTTTATCCCAAGAAATTGACGGAAATGAACATGTCATCGCTTACTGGAGCAAATGCTTATCAAAGTCGGAGCGAAATTACTGCGTCACCAGAAAGGAGTTACTGGCCATAGTGAAAGCTGTAGAACACTTCCATCATTACCTCTACGCCCGAAAATTTCTGCTTCGGACAGATCATGCCTCATTAACTTGGCTTTTGAACTTCAAAAATCCGGAAGGCCAGATAGCCAGATGGATACAGCGGCTCCAGGAATATGACATGGAGATCAAGCATCGAAAAGGGTTATCTCACGGTAATGCTGACGCTTTATCAAGGAGACCCTGTCCTGAGAACTGCCACTATTGTTCCCGAATCGAGAAACAGTATGGAACGACTAGCCCTACCGCCTATCAGGTGACAGTGACTCCAACATCTTCAGAACCTGATCCATGGAGTGACGACCAAGTTCGAAAAGATCAACTTGAAGACCCCGACATAAAACCAATTTTGGAGTTCATGGAGAGTGACAGTCGGCGACCTAGCTGGCAGGACGTTTCCATCTTTAGTCCTGCAACAAAAAGATACTGGGCTTTATGGAACTCACTCCATTTACGGAACGGCGTGCTACACCGGAAATGGGAATCTGATGACGGCAAAGCATCTAGGTGGCAGTTACTACTTCCCCGATCAAGGATTTCAGATGTTCTGAAAGAAATACATAGTAGTGCGACTGGAGGACATTTTGGTGTCTTGAAAACCCTCAATAAAGTTCGGAAGCGCTTCTTCTGGAGCAAGGCGAAGGATGACGTGGAGAAGTGGTGCCATTCTTGTGACGCCTGTGCTGCTCGTAAAGGACCGAAGAAGAGAAGCAGAGGGAAGCTACATCTGTACAACGTTGGAGCTCCTTTCGAACGAATTGGGATCGACATCCTGGGTCCTCTACCAAGAACTGCTGATGGGAACAAATACATTCTTGTTTCCATCGACTACTTCACCAAATGGCCGGAAGCATATCCCATTCCAGATCAAGAGGCTACTACCGTAGCAGAGACTCTAGTCCAACATTGGATCTCGAGATACGGAACACCTTTGCAGATTCATTCCGATCAAGGGAGGAATTTCATCTCTGCTGTGTTTAAGGGCCTATGTCAAATTTTCGGAATTGAGAAAACTAGGACAACACCACTACACCCACAATCGGACGGCATGGTGGAGAGATTTAACCGCACAATCCTGAATAATCTCTCACTTGTGGTATCCAGAAATCAACAGGATTGGGACAAGAAGCTACCTTTGTTCCTGCTGGCCTACCGCAGTGCTGTCCACGAGACTACCGGATATGCCCCATCTCAGATGCTCTTCGGACGAGAGCTTCGGCTACCTTGTGATCTCGTCTTCGGTCGTCCTCCGGATGCGCCTTCGTCGCCTGAGGAGTACATCCAGGATCTCCAGGCCCGGTTGGAAGGCGTTCATAACTTCGCACGAGAGCGAATCAACATCGCGGCGGAGAAGATGAAGACCCGATACGACACAAGGTCTACTGGACATGAATTCAACGATGGCGACAAGGTTTGGTTATGGAATCCCATCCGACGGAAAGGTCCGTCACCCAAATTGCAGTCGCATTGGGATGGACCCTACAAAGTCCTTAACCGACTGAATGACGTCGTAGTGAGGATCCAAAAATCACCTAATGCAAAACCTAGGGTTGTACATTATGATCGGTTAGCCCCATACTATGGCCATAGTTCATGAGTATTACGTAAACAACCATGGTTGATAACATAAAAGTTGTAGATAATTTTTGCTTTTAATGTTTAGTAATATTTCTTGTTATTATTGTGTTTTTTTGTATCTGTTAGTTATTAATTAATGTGTATATTTGTAAACTTGTTATAGAAGTTTGGCACCCTTTCTGGGGATTGTACTGCCCGGGACGTGCAGTCCTTAGGAAGGGGGCAATGTTACAAATTCTGTAAATAGTAATTATTGTAGGAACGTAACCTGTAAATAGTTTCCCGTAATGAATATACAACCCCTTTTTCATATGGCTAAAATATACGACCCCTATTCCCTTTTTGTTCATTGATAAAAGTTGATAACGGACAACGCATTTCGAGAAGCGTGTGGAATATTTGAGAAAATTCTTTTCGGTGTATTTAAGCCGTTAGCGATGGATAAACAGTTAGTTTCGATTGAGATTTTCGAACTGAGTGCATTTTTGCTCTGTTTATAGCGAGGCATTTCGCTGTGTTGTTTTCGTATTTGGAAATAAATACGTGTGTAAACGGTGAGTTTACGGTGTTGTGTGATAATTGCTTAATTGCTGATGAATAATTTAGCAGTTGTTGAAGATCTTTCCTGTATATAGTGTAAATAAATCTCCTGTGTTTTTATCAAGAACTGTGTCTTCATTTCAAGAAAGTGGAAGTCGCACCGAATCCGTTACAATTATATATATATGTATTTTTTTTAATTTTTGGAAAATGTGTTGTTACTACAGAAATTCTCCCAAAACTGGGGGGAGGGCATTGCCCCCCTCTGCCCCCCCCCCCATAAATCCGCCTATCTTCAGGACTTTCTGCAGTAAGTGTGATTTTGGACATTTTTTCATAAAGACTTTTTAAATTTGGACTGTATTTTTATAATGATTACTCGCGCAATGGATGAACAATTAAAACAACTGCTTGATGCAATCAACTCTGTGAAGAATGATATGGCGGCTAATCAAGACCAGTTAAAAAGCGATTTAACGGTGCTGAAAAAGGACTTGACGTCTAACCAAGAAGAAATTAAAAACGACCTTATTTCGGTAAAGACTGATGGAAAATAAATTTAATGACATAGAGCATCGAGTTGATGCTATTGAGAAAAATTTGATACCGTAGAAAGCCGATTTAATGCTGTAGAAAATAAATTTGAAGAAGAAGATAGAAAATTTCATCTGCTTAAAGAAGAGATCTTTAAAGATATGGAAAGGAGATTGGCGACCGCGGAAAGCAGCTCTGTACAGTTTGGCGCTCCCACATCGGTTGCTCGACCGTCCATTCAACTTGCCACATTTGATGGGAAAACTTCGTGGCAGGTTTACAAAACTCAATTCATGATAGTAGCGGAAGCGAACGGATGGGACTCTGCTACCAAGGCCTGCCATCTTGCAGCATCCCTGAGAGGTGACGCAGCGGACATTCTCCAGACCTTTCCGGACAGCCAGCGCCTGGATTTCGCCGCCCTCACATCTGCGTTGGAGCTTCGCTTCGGTGAGAAGTGCCAGAAAGATTTCAGCCGACTCCAGTTGAAGTCACGTCGTCAGAAAACCGGGGAAACCCTGCAAGAGCTAGCGGCGGACGTCGAGAGATTGTCTCATCTTGCTTTTTGCGACTGTCCTGCGGATGTTCGAGACAACCTGGCACTCAACTACTACATCGACGGGGTTCGAGATCCGGAAATCCAGAAAGCTCTACGGATGGCGGATGTCAAAGACCTGAATTCTGTTGTTGTGTTTGCGATGAAGTTGGAGGCCGCCCAGCAAGCAACCCGCAAGGAACGCCATTCAATCCGCGGCGTGAAAACTGATGAGCCTAATTCGGTTTTGTCACGCTTTGCTGAACTGGAAAAGCAAATAAAAGAAATTGCAGGAACCCTCAAAAGGATTTCGGCCCCCAAGGACCAAAATGGACAATCACTTAAGTGCTGGAAATGCGGCGGCGAGGGTCACTTACGAAGAAACTGAAGCTCGCCAAGAAACCAGAGGGAAGAGCACCTCTCCCTCTCAGGTCCAGGAAAACTAAGCCATGGCAATCTCGTGGGGCGGAGGTCGCCAAATTGGAATGAGCCCCATCTTAAAGTTTTCCAGATTTCATCGACGAGTGGCGGCAGTAATGGACTGTTTGTTTACGCATATGTAAACGGGTTTCCTTGCGAAATGATTATTGACACTGGAGCCAATGTTACAATCATTAGAACAGATGTGGCTCGTCAATTTGGACTCAACATTCTATGGACGCCGCCCTGCGTTACCTTCCAAACTGTGACAGGTGACAAGATCGAGATTGAAGGTAAAGTAAACTTAGAAATTGTATTTGGAAATGCCACTTACCATCATACGGCATTAGTTGCTGCTATCACAGACCCCTTCATTCTCGGATTGGACTTTTTAAAGAGGTATGACTTCAACCTCGACTTCAAGACTAATGAGCTGCACTCGATAAGAGAAGACATAGCCGTTTTCCCCACAGAAAGTGATGTAAAATCCGCTCATCAAATAATAGCCCAAACAGATTTATCGATTCCCTCAAGGTCAGAATCATTAATACCTGGCTCCATTAAAGAAAGCAATAGTTTTCGATTTGGACTCATTGAATACCCTAACCTAAGCAATAACCTAAAAGGAGTGCTGGTAGCATCTACGCTTGTGGACCTTTCTATGGATGTAATTCCTGTGATAGTCGCCAACGTGAGTGAAAGACCAAGGAACCGACGGCTGAATGAAATCACCAAGAAAGACAGTTACCCTCTTCCACGGATAGACGACACCTTGGACACTCTTTCCGGACACAAGTGGTTTTCGACCCTGGACTTGAAGAGCGGCTACTGGCAGGTTGAGATACACCCTGATGTCCGAGAGAAGACAGCGTTTACAACTGGACAAGGCTTATGGCAGTTTAAAGTGATGCCTGTCGGCCTCTGCAATGCACCTACTACGTTCGAGCGTCTTATGGAGACAGTGTTAAGAGGACTTTCCTACGAATCCTGTCTGGTCTACTTAGACGATAGCCATAGTGAAAGCTGTAGAACACTTCCATCATTACCTCTACGGCCGAAAATTTCTGCTTCGGACAGATCATGCCTCGTTAACTTGGCTTTTGAACTTCAAGAATCCAGAAGGCCAGATAGCCAGGTGGATACAGCGGCTCCAGGAATATGACATGGAGATCAATCACCGAAAAGGGTTGTCTCATGATAATGCAGCCGCTTTATCAAGGAGACCCTGTCCTGAGAACTGCAATTATTTTTCCCGAATCGAGAAACAGTATGGAACGACTAGCCCTACTGCCTATCAGGTGACAGTGACTCCAACATCATCAGAACCTGATCCATGGAGTGACGACCAAGTTCGAAAAGATCAACTTGAAGACCCCGACATAAAACCAATTTTGGAGTTCATGGAAAGTGACAGTCGGCTCCCTAGCTGGCAGGACGTTTCCATCTTCAGCCCTGCAACAAAAAGATACTGGGCTTTATGGAACTCACTCCATTTACGAAC
Organism: Uloborus diversus; assembly: GCF_026930045.1. Taxonomy (NCBI): domain Eukaryota; kingdom Metazoa; phylum Arthropoda; class Arachnida; order Araneae; family Uloboridae; genus Uloborus; species Uloborus diversus. Next base: position 176,900,633 of record NC_072732.1, on the reverse strand, counting down.
CGACGTACTGTACCGAAAATGGGAATCTGATGACGGCAAAACGTCTAGGTGGCAGTTACTACTTCCCCGATCAAGGATTTCAGATGTTCTGAAAGAAATACATAGTAGTGCGACTGGAGGACATTTTGGTGTCTTGAAAACCCTCAATAAAGTTCGGGAGCGCTTCTTCTGGAGTAAGGCGAAGGATGACGTGGAGAAGTGGTGCCATTCTTGTGACGCCTGTGCTGCTCGTAAAAGACCGAAGAAGAGAAGCAGAGTGAAGCTATATCTGTACAACGTTGGAGCTCCTTTCGAACGAATTGGGATCGACATCCTGGGTCCTCTACCAAGAACTGCTGATGGGAACAAATACATTCTTGTTTCCATTGACTACTTCACCAAATGGCCCGAAGCGTATCCCATTCCAGATCAAGAAGCTACCACTGTAGCAGAGACTATAGTCCAACACTGGATCTCGAGATATGGAACACCTTTGCAGATTCATTCCGATCAAGGGAGGAATTTCATCTCTGCTGTGTTTAAGGGCCTATGTCAAATTTTCGGAATTGAGAAAACTAGGACAACACCACTACACCCACAATCGGACGGCATGGTGGAGAGATTTAACCGCACAATCCTAAATAATCTCTCGCTTATGGTATCCAGAAATCAACAGGATTGGGACAAGAAGCTACCTTTGTTCCTGCTGGCCTACCGCAGTGCTGTCCACGAGACTACCGGGTATTCCCCATCTCAGATGCTCTTCGGACGAGAGCTTCGGCTACCTTGTGATCTCGTCTTCGGTCGTCCTCCGGATGCGCCTGCATCGCATGAGGAGTACATCCAGGATCTCCAGGTTCGGTTGGAAGACGTTCATAACTTCGCACGAGAGCGAATCAACATCGCGGCGGAGAAGATGAAGACCCGATACGACACAAGGTCTACTGGACATGAATTCAACGAAGGCGACAATGTTTGGTTATGGAATCCCATCCGACGGAAAGGTCTGTCACCCAAATTGCAGTCGCATTGGGATGGACCCTACAAAGTCCTTAACCGACTAAATGACGTCGTAGTGAGGATCCAAAAATCACCTAATGCAAAACCTAGGGTTGTACATTATGATCGGTTAGCCCCATACTATGGCCATAGTTCATGAATATTACGTAAACAACCATGGTTGATAACATTTTTGTAGATAATTTTTGCTTTTAATGTTTAGTAATATTTCTTGTTATTATTGTGTTTTCTGTATCTGTTATTTATTAATTAATGTGTATATTTGTAAACTTGTGATAGAAGTTTGGCACCCTTTCTGGGGATTGTACTGCCCGGGACGTGCAGTCCTTAGGAAGGGAGCAATGTTACAAATCCTGTAAATAGTAATTATTGTAGTAATGTAACCTGTAAATAGTTTCCCGTAATGAATATACAACCCCTTAACATATGGCTAAAGTATACGACCCCCTATTTCTTTTTTTTGTTCATTGATAAAATTTGATAACGGTCTACTATTTTCCAGAAGCGTTTGGAATATTTGAGAGATTTCTTCCGGTGTGTATATAAACCGTTACGCTGGACAAAGTGTTGAGTTTCGATTGAGAATTTGTACTGAGAGTGTATTAGCTCTGTTTATAGCGAGGCATTTCGCTGTGTTGTTTTCGTATTTGGAAGTAAATACGTGTGTAACCGTTGAGTTTACGGTGTTGAGTGATATTTACTTAATTGCTGATGATTATTTTAGCAGTTGTTAACTATTTCTCCTGTACATAGTGTAAATAAAGCTCCTGTGTTTTTATCAAGAACTGTGTCTTCATTTCAAGAAAGTGGAAGTCGCACCGAATCCGTTACAATATATATATAATATATTGCTAACCTCAAGAGGATAAATAATGAATCCAAAAAAAAAAAAAAAAAATCAGGGACCAAAAAGCAATAAAAGACTTTTTCTTGAAAAAGATATGCTTAAAGTTTCTTTTACTGTCAAAACGATTCCTTAAACTCGCAATAAAGCACTTAATAATGTAATAATAGAATAAATACCTAACAAAACTAATAAAGAGGAATTTTAATCAAGAGCCCATATTGTCTTTATTATCGATTTCAAATTTTCACCATCATATTTCAAATTTCTATGAAAAGTTTCTTTAAGACCCCGTATTTCAAAACCTCTTTATCTCGATTTTTTTCTTTAATGTGAAATTCGAAATATACAGATTCGACTGTATGCAATGAAATATGACTGTATTCCCACTGCGCGGCTCATAAAATTAAACATATTCAACCTCGACTTCAAGACTAATGAGCTGCACTCGATAAGAGAAGACATAGCCGTTTTCCCCGCAGAAAGTGATGTAAAATCCGCTCATCAAATAATAGCCCAAACAGATTTATCGATTCCCTCAAGGTCAGAATCATTAATACCTGGCTCCATTAAAGAAAGCAATAGTTTTCGATTTGGACTCATTGAATACCCTAACCTAAGCAATAACCTAAAAGGAGTGCTGGTAGCATCTACGCTTGTGGACCTTTCTATGGATGTAATTCCTGTGATAGTCGCCAACGTGAGTGAAAGACCAAGGAACCGACGGCTGAATGAAATCACCAAGAAAGACAGTTACCCTCTTCCACGGATAGACGACACCTTGGACACTCTTTCCGGACACAAGTGGTTTTCGACCCTGGACTTGAAGAGCGGCTACTGGCAGGTTGAGATACACCCTGATGTCCGAGAGAAGACAGCGTTTACAACTGGACAAGGCTTATGGCAGTTTAAAGTGATGTCTGTCGGCCTCTGCAATGCACCTACTACGTTCGAGCGTCTTATGGAGACAGTGTTAAGAGGACTTTCCTACGAATCCTGTCTGGTCTACTTAGACGATATCATCATCGTGGGACGCAGTTTCGAAGAACATCTGGCAAATCTTAGGAAGGTGCTGCAAAAGCTTAAGGAAGCCAATCTGAAGTTAAGCCCGTCCAAATGTAATTTGTTCCACCGGGAAGTGAAGTACCTTGGTCACATCATCTCTTCTGAAGGTGTACAAACCGATCCAGAAAAGGGATCTGCGGTCAAGAGTTGGAGTCGTCCCGAAAACATCCATCAGCTGCGAAGTTTCCTGGGGCTCTGCACGTACTACAGGAAGTTTGTAAAGGGTTTTTCCAACATAGCACGACCTTTTCATAAGCTGACGGAGAGCAAGCAAAAGTTTGAATGGTCCAAAGAATGCAAAGATGCATTTCTACGACTGAAGGAGGCTTTAACATCAACGCCTATCCTCGCCTATCCTCAGCCTGAAAAATCCTTCATCCTGGACACTGATGCGAGCAACGAGGGCATTGGAGCTGTTTTATCCCAAGAAATTGACGGAAATGAACATGTCATCGCTTACTGGAGCAAATGCTTATCAAAGTCGGAGCGAAATTACTGCGTCACCAGAAAGGAGTTACTGGCCATAGTGAAAGCTGTAGAACACTTCCATCATTACCTCTACGGCCGAAAATTTCTGCTTCGGACAGATCATGCCTCGTTAACTTGGCTTTTGAACTTCAAGAATCCAGAAGGCCAGATAGCCAGGTGGATACAGCGGCTCCAGGAATATGACATGGAGATCAAGCACCGAAAAGGGTTGTCTCATGATAATGCAGCCGCTTTATCAAGGAGACCCTGTCCTGAGAACTGCAATTATTTTTCCCGAATCGAGAAACAGTATGGAACGACTAGCCCTACTGCCTATCAGGTGACAGTGACTCCAACATCATCAGAACCTGATCCATGGAGTGACGACCAAGTTCGAAAAGATCAACTTGAAGACCCCGACATAAAACCAATTTTGGAGTTCATGGAAAGTGACAGTCGGCTCCCTAGCTGGCAGGACGTTTCCATCTTCAGCCCTGCAACAAAAAGATACTGGGCTTTATGGAACTCACTCCATTTACGAACCGACGTACTGTACCGAAAATGGGAATCTGATGACGGCAAAACGTCTAGTAGGTGGCAGTTACTACTTCCCCGATCAAGGATTTCAGATGTTCTGAAAGAAATACATAGTAGTGCGACTGGAGGACATTTTGGTGTCTTGAAAACCCTCAATAAAGTTCGGGAGCGCTTCTTCTGGAGTAAGGCGAAGGATGACGTGGAGAAGTGGTGCCATTCTTGTGACGCCTGTGCTGCTCGTAAAAGACCGAAGAAGAGAAGCAGAGTGAAGCTATATCTGTACAACGTTGGAGCTCCTTTCGAACGAATTGGGATCGACATCCTGGGTCCTCTACCAAGAACTGCTGATGGGAACAAATACATTCTTGTTTCCATCGACTACTTCACCAAATGGCCCGAAGCGTATCCCATTCCAGATCAAGAAGCTACCACTGTAGCAGAGACTATAGTCCAACACTGGATCTCGAGATATGGAACACCTTTGCAGATTCATTCCGATCAAGGGAGGAATTTCATCTCTGCTGTGTTTAAGGGCCTATGTCAAATTTTCGGAATTGAGAAAACTAGGACAACACCACTACACCCACAATCGGACGGCATGGTGGAGAGATTTAACCGCACAATCCTAAATAATCTCTCGCTTATGGTATCCAGAAATCAACAGGATTGGGACAAGAAGCTACCTTTGTTCCTGCTGGCCTACCGCAGTGCTGTCCACGAGACTACCGGGTATTCCCCATCTCAGATGCTCTTCGGACGAGAGCTTCGGCTACCTTGTGATCTCGTCTTCGGTCGTCCTCCGGATGCGCCTGCATCGCATGAGGAGTACATCCAGGATCTCCAGGTTCGGTTGGAAGACGTTCATAACTTCGCACGAGAGCGAATCAACATCGCGGCGGAGAAGATGAAGACCCGATACGACACAAGGTCTACTGGACATGAATTCAACGAAGGCGACAATGTTTGGTTATGGAATCCCATCCGACGGAAAGGTCTGTCACCCAAATTGCAGTCGCATTGGGATGGACCCTACAAAGTCCTTAACCGACTAAATGACGTCGTAGTGAGGATCCAAAAATCACCTAATGCAAAACCTAGGGTTGTACATTATGATCGGTTAGCCCCATACTATGGCCATAGTTCATGAATATTACTTAAACAACCATGGTTGATAACATTTTTGTAGATAATTTTTGCTTTTAATGTTTAGTAATATTTCTTGTTATTATTGTGTTTTCTGTATCTGTTATTTATTAATTAATGTGTATATTTGTAAACTTGTGATAGAAGTTTGGCACCCTTTCTGGGGATTGTACTGCCCGGGACGTGCAGTCCTTAGGAAGGGAGCAACGTTACAAATCCTGTAAATAGTAATTATTGTAGTAATGTAACCTGTAAATAGTTTCCCGTAATGAATATACAACCCCTTAACATATGGCTAAAGTATACGGCCCCCTATTTCTTTTTTTTGTTCATTGATAAAATTTGATAACGGTCTACTATTTTCCAGAAGCGTTTGGAATATTTGAGAGATTTCTTCCGGTGTGTATATAAACCGTTACGCTGGACAAAGTGTTGAGTTTCGATTGAGAATTTGTACTGAGAGTGTGTATTAGCTCTGTTTATAGCGAGGCATTTCGCTGTGTTGTTTTCGTATTTGGAAGTAAATACGTGTGTAACCGTTGAGTTTACGGTGTTGAGTGATATTTACTTAATTGCTGATGATTATTTTAGCAGTTGTTAACGATTTCTCCTGTACATAGTGTAAATAAAGCTCCTGTGTTTTTATCAAGAACTGTGTCTTCATTTCAAGAAAGTGGAAGTCGCACCGAATCCGTTACAATATATATATAATATATTGCTAACCTCAAGAGGATAAATAATGAATCCAAAAAAAAAAAAAAAATCAGGGACCAAAAAGCAATAAAAGACTTTTTCTTGAAAAAGATATGCTTAAAGTTTCTTTTACTGTCAAAACGATTCCTTAAACTCGCAATAAAGCACTTAATAATGTAATAATAGAATAAATACCTAACAAAACTAATAAAGAGGAATTTTAATCAAGAGCCCATATTGTCTTTATTATCGATTTCAAATTTTCACCATCATATTTCAAATTTCTATAAAAAGTTTCTTTAAGACCCCGTATTTCAAAACCTCTTTATCTCGATTTTTTTCTTTAATGTGAAATTCGAAATATACAGATTCGACTGTATGCAATGAAATATGACTGTATTCCCACTGCGCGGCTCATAAAATTAAACATATTTAACAATTTACAGAATCTATGACAAAGAAAGGCTGCATGTACGTGGATTTAACAAATCAATCTCATTTCTAAAGCGAAGTGTCAAATTTCACTCAGTTATCAAAAAAGTGTCGCAGCAGAGAGAGGCGTCTTATGCTTGAGGGTCACACATGGAGATTTTCAATGGCATTGGGGGGGGGGGGGGGCAAAGTGAATTTTTGACCTTTGTTACTCAGAAAAAAGTCGTCTTGATTTTTTTTCTTTTTTTTCTTTCTCTTCTCTCTTCTTTTTCTCTTTTTTTTTTGAGACTAACGTTTCGGGGGGGGGGTTGTACCCAAAACCCCCCCTTAGCTACGCCCCTGATGCACACATTAGTACATCTAGTTAAAAGAGACATTCTGGTACTTAAAATTAACTATATAAATTATATTTCCAAATCTGCCAAATCGTCAGACAAAACTTGGCGAATAAGTAAGTTTTCGGGAGGTCACTACAGCCTTTCGTGACCTTCGCGTGAAAACCATGTGAGAAAAAATATGTTTATGCCAGCACTAAAATAGCAGGAAACGACAGTGAATGCAAACTTTTGAGCACTCTGATAGGCAAAACGGTACCACTCTTGCTTGCTTCGCTTCAGGGTAAATGGTTAATTTTTTTTAACCTTGAAAAACTGCATCTTTTATAATTGAGGACTAATTTATCAAAAAGGAACATATCCATTTTCCAAAAATGTTCAGGAGGTGAAAAAAAACGAATTAGGGTAAGAGCAAAATAGTTTTATCAACTTCTCTGTAAAGTGCTGAATTGAGCACAAAATCACAGCAAATTATGGCTCCCAGTAAGAAATGTTTGTGTAAAAAAAATCAAGGAGATATCGCCATCTTAATTTTGGATATGTGCCCTTTTGAACGAAAAACTGAATGTTGAAAATTCCAATTTCACCAAAACTCGAATATTTCACCTTCTCATATTCTCTTATCGAAGTACATGAGCCTAAAAGTAGTGGATTAAATTTTGAGGATTTTGGACATGTGTTCCTTTGGATCTTAAAAGTCTTCGTACTACAGATTCTTTCAGGATATGTCCCATTTTGTTCAAAATAAAATGTGCAGAGGACGGATTTGTTACATTTTGATCAAAAAGTCACACTTTACCCTTAAATAAAAGAGAGTTTTCTACGTTTGGATTTCTTGAGAGTAAGTGATTCGATGAAGATCATCTAAAAGATTTAGAAAATGTCATAAAATGAATTTTTCTAAAAAGTGGATGAGTTTTCCCTTTTGATAAATTACTCCTCAATTGGATATTGTGTTGACATTTAACAGAAACATTTAATAGCATGATAATAATTTAAAAATAATACTGATCGATTTTGTTTTTCTTTGTTAAGATAATCTAAATGCAATTTTCCTTTCCCCATAAAGAATAATATTTTGAGTCGTTTTCGCTTGCCACACTAGAAGCTTGGTAATCCCTTCTAAATTCCAACGCAAACGAGCTTTTGTACCGCTATCTGAGTTTTCCTTTCCATCCTTGCCTTCTGCTCGTAATTCTACGGAAAATGTTTAAAGATGGAAATTTACAGCTCTGTTTTCGAAATTGATAGAAAGAAGACAGTACAATTCCTCTGAGTCGGCATAATTTTTTTTTTTTTTTTCTGTGTTGATGAAGGAAAGCAAAGCATATTTTAAAAATAGAAGTTATGATAAAACGATCGAAATCTGATGCAATTGTTCTTTAAGCTAAAAGTTATTTTATTTAAAAAATATATTAACATTGCAATAATCATCAATATGAGTTTTAAAGCTGCAGCAAGTAGTTTCAGCACACCTTGTTTACTAGCCAACTTGGGAAAACATTAATGTATAAAATAACGTTCTTTTTTCCAGGGCTGCGGAGTCGGAAGGAAAATGGCCGACTCCGACTCCGACTCCTGGATTTTGAAACGCCCGACTCCGACTCCGGATGTTTTTGATTTTTTAAATTGTATTTTTTCAACTCCCTCTCTCCCTTCAGGGGAAGGGGGGAAAACCTCTAAACAGAGATTGAAATATTGATTCCTTTTCATGAAAATTTCGCATTTTGTTTTTTATTGTAAACCCAAGACGCATACAACGTTAGAAATTCAATTTAAAAATCAAATTTTCCAACAGTTACGAGTTAAGAAGTGAGATGACTTAAAAATCCCTTTTAAAAAATTTGAAAAGGATTATCTGCAATTTGCCCCCTTTTAATGTTTAACAAATAGATATTGATCAAATCGTGTGCTTTCAATTTTTGAAAGCTGTAACTTGAGAGAAAAAAAGCTTTTTTTTTTCTAAATCCAAGTTCTTGAGAGGGGGTGGTTTTCCCTGGGTGACACCCATCAGGTAGATGACACCCAAAGTTAATTTCAGAGTTTATAAATATTTTAATTCTGAAAATTTTCGCGAATATATTTTAAATTATATTTCATCAATCAAATTTCAACGAAAATAGGGCACATATACATCAGGAGCTAATTTTACACAAAATGCGGCCGCTATACAAATTTTTACGAATAGCTTTTACTATACCTATATTTCTTCTTCGCTAAATTTTTAATTTAAATTTTATTGTCTGCTTTAGAATTAACCTTAATATTAAGATTTTAAGATTAGCTGCAATTATTGAGTGTTGCAATAAAGAAATCATTTACACTTATTTTGTTCCATACTTTTTAGTGAGAACCAAGCTTATAGAAATAGTCTTAATAAAGAAAAAAACATTAGATTATTTTTCATTGGATCTTTTGGATTCGTGCTTTCGCGCCAGAACGTTTTTGAATTTCACCCTTAAACGTTTCAACCTTAGCTACGGGCCTCGATTTATTAATTTGTTACGTTTCTTTCGCTATTTTATAAGTGAGATCGAACAAAACACTATATTTCTATTTTTATTTGAAAGTGATTACTTGAAAATGTTAGGCAACAAAACCGTTTGCTGACAGTCGCTATTAGTTAAGTTAAAACGCAAGCAAACTAGAGGACGGCTACAGTAAGTTCGGTAAGCATTCAGGCTAGCTGATTGCCATAATGGCAGTTATTTTCTCATTAGTATCTTTTTATACATGTAATTGAACCAATTGGTAGTCAGTTTTTAAAAAATGCAAGGAGAGTCAGTGAAAAGGAAAGAAAAAAAGAAACCCGGAGTCGGAGTCGGCAAGTTTTCTAACAACTCCGACTCCTTTACCCCAAAATCAGTCCGACTCCGACTCTTCGACTCCGACTCCGACTCCACAGCCCTGCTTTTTTCCACTAAAAACAGCTCGTCTTATAAATTCCACTTATTGATTGCAGAATTTATAAGACGAACTAGAAAAAAAGTAGGGGTTTTTTTTTTATTGCTTTCTTCAAAATTTTTACAACTACTGGAGAATAAGTTCCTTTATCCAAAGTAAACATTTTTAAGCAAGATATTTTTTAAGATATATTATTACTACAGCATTTTTTAAGGATACATCCTGGAAATGTTGGATAGAACAAATATTGTTAACAAAGTTTGAAGCTAATTTTTTATTAAATGAAAATAATTTCTAAGTCGTTGGCATGCACTTTTGATCTCAGTTAAAACTAGTATGTTGTGGCCATCACGAAACTTTCTTCTATAATTTTCTTTTTTTTTCTGATCCCTCCCCATGCTTGACGAGGAAGCAATATTCCCAACAAAAACAAAATTACACATGCAAAAACTTGACGACCATCCCAATGTCTGAATTATTACAAAAGCAAAGCAGAGAGCGAAAATTGAAAGTTACTTTAAAAGCCTTGCATGAATTAATTACAAATATTTTATGTTAACAAACATAAGATGGCAACAGTTAAAAATTTTAAATCATTGAGATAATATTTCCGATCATTTCCATACAATTAAAATCACGAGAAATACGCATACGACAATCTACTACGATTTATCTTTCTTATTGTTGCATTAATAAAACTATTTTTATTCGCCAAAAAAAAAATCAATACCTCTCTTGCAGTGATTGGCGTCAAAATTGAACCAAAGCCTGTTTACATATGTATTCATATATGTTCCAAATTTCAACCAGAACGTAGCATTACTTCTTGAGATAGGGCACTCACAATGGAAAAAAAGAACGGGCGATTGCGCTACCCCCTTTTTAGCTGTTGACACCAAAATAAAATCAGCTCTTATACCCACTAAGGGCTACTTGCCGATAAATTTTTCTTTCATTCCGTTCATTATTTCTTGAGATACAGCAGTCACAACTGACGACAAAAAACGTTCTATATAGCTCAACCCCCGTTTGAGTTATTGACACCAAAATTGAATCAGCACCTGTTCCTGTTAATGGCAGCATATGGACCAAATATTTTTTGATTCCGCCAGTTACTTCCTAAGGAATAGCAAGCACGCGTAACTCAAAAAACGTCCCATTGCTCCATCCCCCTTGGAGGAATTCGCGCCAAAAACCAATTTGCTCAAGTTCACATAGAAGCACATATGTGTACCAAATTTCGTTCGATTTCATGCGGTAGTTTTTGCTGTAGAGCGGCCACAAAAAGCTGGTCACACACAGACGTGACACACACACATTCACTCACACACACATACACACAGACAGACAGACATTTTCCAAATATAGTCAAAATCGATTCAGCACACCTCAAAATGTTCGAAGCCTTCGAAATTCGAAAATTTGCTCGAATCCAATACTTTCTTCTTTATATTAGATATAGAAGAAAGTAAAAATACTCTAAAAATCTTATTATTTTCTCCTCGCGTAGGGGTAAAACATTCAATTTCTTTAGACCACTATAACTGTACAAAAATTGCACTGTAAAAATTATTTATGCAGTATTTTTTTTTCCTTGCACGTCAATTTATGTCATCATAATGAGGTGGTTTCCTTCAGTCAAAAATTCTGCTTTTAGTCATTGAAATAGATAGAACGAGCCAAAAAAAAATAACATGGACCCAGAAAATACTTTAATTTTCCCCAACATTTTTTTTTAATTAATTTTTTAAAATGTCCGACTTTTCAAACAAGGCGTGGTCTTGATGACGTCACAAATGATGCACTTTGCCGCATCTTTCTACTACGTTTCCACGTTATGATAATCAAGCAGCGAATTAAATATTGCACTTTATGTTTGCTATCAACCATATCGTTGCCAATACTCGTGAAAAAGATGCGAATTAAATATTTTGCACTGTGAATGGCAAAACTGAATGACATTTCATCATTTGTGATGTCATCAGCAGAAGCCGTAAACATTGAAAGCGCTCCGATTTAAGTAATTTTTTAAAAATATTAAACGTAAATAAATTTATCAAAAAATGGTCAGATCCAATGTTTTTAAGCATGCTCTTTCAGAAAACAATTTTTTTTTTTAATTTTGGAAACGACCCCATTAATGCAGAGTCTTCAGCGTAGGAGTCAGTATGTGTAGGTTTTCTGTAACTATGTATTGTACAGTTGAGAACCCGAATTCAGCTAGAATATCAGATACACTTGGTTGGGACAATGTTAAATCTATGGGAGCATAACTCGCTTTTTACGAGCAAGCCTAGTTTAAAGCGAGCAATATTTTCGCGTTTGATAAAATTTCCAGTGACTTCCAGCCGCTCAGCTTAGCCTTTTTTGGTAGATTTTCTTGAACATTCTGAAATTAACCAAAGCTAATGATAAATCATAAATCCCGAGAAGAAGCGAGGACAGCACTTTTTTTAACTTGTGGAGTAAAGAAACGTTTAAAAATCCAGGGGCGCCCACCTGGGGGGGGGAGACTCATGGTGCAGACTGCGCCATTGAAATTATTAAGGGGTATTTTGAGGAGTATTTTTCTCTTTTTTAGGAGAGGTTCTTGCTTTGGGGGGAGGTCTTCGCGATTTTTAGGGGGGTTGCGTCCTTGCTCGAAGGGGGGGGGCACCCCTGAAAAATCACATATGTGTGTACATGTATATTCCTAAAAAACAATGACATAAGAAAGAGAAATTCACAGTTCAAATCCAAGTTACCAACTTCTTTGGAACATAGTGATTAAAAAAAAAGAAAACATCTGTGATGATTCTTTATGATTTTCATCGAATTCGTTTTTTGCGAACACTTGGTTACAACTAGCAAGTATCGCGGTCGGTTTTTAACGCTCGTTATAAGGAAGTTCGACCGTATTGAATTCCGGTTTGTTATTTCAAGCTCTCCACGTGTTTATACTCGTAAGCCTTCTTATCGAACCGCTTATCTAAACCTTGAGCTTACTGCAATGGCAACCTGTGCAAGGATGTGATTTAAGATAAACTTATTATCATACCACATAAATTAGGCACCAAATGCATAAAAACACTTTCTCGAAAATGGAGGCCAAAACCAAAGATTTTTCGTTGAGTTCACAAGTTTTGAAAAATTTCAAGTGGATGAGAGCGATTTTATACACGACGATTGACGTGAGGATCTTTCTTTCTCCCCACTGAGATGACGAATTTTTTCTTAAGTAGAGTTGTTTCTTTTAGCAGACTGTAAGTTAGGATTTTTTTTATAACTTCATTCGCTATAGGCCATTGATGTAAAAAAGCATGAAAAACTATTTTATGAAGCCTAAATATTTATTGCTTTCTTAATTTGTTTCTGTTCCTAAATATTTTCTGAAGTCCGTAACTGGTGAGACGAGTTGTCTTTTATCCAGCAAACATTTAAACTCTTAAATAATATTGTTGGACTTGACTAGAAAAAAAAATTCCACTAAAGTTATGACTTTTTAAAAAGTTTGGAACGAAAAATCTTCCCGCACCAACTCGTTTCATGTACTAAATGCACGATGCTGTAGTCTGTAGACAAGAAAACAGTAGAAATTATATTAATGGAATAATATTGCATCAATTCTCTTTGGACTGCCACAAAGCGTGCTTGTGTCAGTCTCTGCAGTATTTCCCCTGATAATTATATGTGTTTAAATTTTATCGTTATCAAAATGCACGTTTATACTGTACGTTATACAGAGTTTACTGTGTGTATCGACATCACGGATTACATTTAAGTTCTCGTAAAAATAACGCGTGATGTTGTTTCATAGATTATGTGTGATTTTGTCATTTCTCTGTCGTCTTGTGTCATTCGAAACACATATTCACCAAGGGAGTGATGAAATTTTATTTCATCATTGAAAAATGCTTGGTTATCGGGGATGTGCGCACAACATTCTTTTCGCGCGGATTTTGTTTCTGTTCGGCCAGAATGCGGCCGAGATTTTTAAATTCGATCAGGTTATCTAGTGCCGAGTTTCCGGTAATCTACTGCATAATTTTATTCCTTGTAACTAAATATACTCGCGGCAAAAAGTTCAGCACGAAAAGAAAAACGTTAATTTCCAGAAGCCAATATGAAATGGCAACTTAGGGGCTCCGGAAAGGCCTTATTTCTTAAACTGTTTTGAGAATGAAATTCAAAGTCCCCCCCCCCCCCCCATGACTCCACTTTTTTACAATCCACATTTTTACCAGATCAATGATGCGGTCCCCCTTTCAGTTTTATGAATTTTAAGTTTAAAAGGTAACTTGAGTTCACTTTTATCGTAACAGGTTCCTTTAATGATCAGCCTCGACTGCTAGTGCATTCTATAGCTTTCCCCAATAAGGGGGCCATGGGGCCCCGAAATTCATTCGATGGGTTCTCAAACCCAAAAATCCGCCACTGATGGAGACACTGCAATTTGCTGCAGAGGTAGAGAGAGAGTGAGTGTGTGTGAACGATGTATTTACCGATCCATGCTTAACTTTTGAAAGCGAGTATATTTCGAAAATACTGTCATACACTTAAATTTCTGATTCACAATATTGTTTATTTTTAATTCTTACAGAAGAGAAAATAAGAAGGAAAAATAAATCAACAGAATGCCTTCAAAGACGTCATCCGGCCCAGACGAAGCCATAGGCTGGCTCATAGCAATGTCTTGCTTTTTCATCAATTTCATAATGGCCGGCCTGGCAAGAACGACTGGTGTGCTCTTTGTGGCACTTATAGACTTGTACGGAGTGAGCAGAGAGTCTGCAACAACCCCTTTCAGCATCAGGGTGAGCGTCCGGAGTATGACAGGTATACATGTTGACAACAGGGGCGCCCCGAACTTATTTTTTTTTTGGGTGGGGGGCGAAGTTCTTCAATATCCCGAATGGAACTTCAAACTTTGCCAAATGATAAAACATACTTTTGCTCACATCAGCACATCAAGTGAAAAGGGACATTGGCGCTTAAAAATTGTGAACTATTGCAATTGTGTCGCCAAATTTGCCGAATCCTCCGACAGAATTTGCCGAATAAAGACATTTTTGGAAGGTCGCAGTGACCTCCCATCGGGGAGCCCCCTGAGTGACAGTTTCCTTTGAAGATCTTTTGAATAATTTAAATTAGTAAAATGTCACATGGAAATAAGATGTCCTGGTCCGGGTTGTTGAGAGCCAAGGCATTGACAAGGCGCCTTAGTAGTCTGGTCTTCGCCCGTAAAACTAATTCAAGTGCAATCCCTAGCCTCCTTTTTCGCCTTCCTAAAGAACCAGAGGAGCACTTTAACTCTTCTACATTTCAATAGCGCACCACCATTTTAATTTCTGCTCAGCAGCAGTCTGCATGAGAGAAATTAAAATGGTGGTGAGCATGAGTTTCTTTTTTGCTAACCAAACGTGCTGATGTGTGCATCACATGACTTCCTTTTACTCCAATAATTTCATTTCTCCATTATTGGCAATTTTAATGTGATTCAATTGTTTACTCTCTAAATATCACCAACAGTGGCCAAACGGAAACCAAATTTAAAAAAATAAATAAATAAATAAAATCTTCAAATTTGTCGCCAATTTGGCGACAAAACTTGGCAACCAAAAGACTGGCGATGTATCGCGAAGTGTCCCATAAATTATAACACAACTTGAGTTTACATCGAAATTAACAATGATTTCCCCCCAAAAAGGGGCAAAAGACCCCCTTAGAAACATCCGAATGCAACCAAAATTTAAAGTGCACAACTAGACCCCACTAGGAGTCCACGTACCAAATTTTAACTTTCTAGGACATACCGTTTTTGAGTTATGCGAGATGCATACGCACATACATACGTACATACGGACGTTACGAGAAAATTCGATGTAATTAACTCGGTGGTTGTCAAAATGGACATTTCTGGTGTCTGTACGTTCCTAGGCATATATCCACGAGTGGTCGAGTAGAAAAAAAACTCAACATTCATTCGGGGGTGAGCAAAATGGAAATTAAGGCCGATTTTTGAGTGAAAATTTTTTTGCGAATACAATACTTCCTTTTTTGTAAAAGGAAGTAAAAAGGTCGAAATCTTCTTCAACATAAAAATTATTATTATTATTATTGAAATTATGGTAAGAAGAATAAAAGTTATTGTATATGTGGAAGTGATGGATCTCCCTCTCCTCTGAACATATTATTTTAGGACATGTGAAATTAAAGAATCAAAGAACTTAATGAAAACATTTTGAGAAAAATCTAGAACCTAGATGAAGTTGACTTGTTACGCTGGTCACTTTTAAAAGATCCACGGGAGTGCTGCCACTATTGATTCTTGATAGGATTTTGATTATAAAATTAGTTTGTAAAAGTGTCACTTTCAATTAGTGTGTATAGCTTTGCTCGATATTTTGATTTAATAAATGCTAAAGCTGGAAAGTCAAATTCATAGAGATATGTGGATGATGTGTGTTATGTGTGAAAATCAGGGTTCGAAAACATCATATTTTAGAAAATATCGAATATATCCGATATTTTAATATATATCCGATATTTTCAACCAACACAAACTAAGGTCTTCAAAATAGTAAATACATCCTCAAATCACTCTTTATTTTCTTATATTGTTACTAGAGGACCCGACAGACGTTGTTCTGTTCAAACTTTGTAAATTGAATAGTTAAAAAATTTCAATAAACTATCAAGTGTTTGAACCGTTTTGTTCAAACAAATAAGTAAAAAAAAAAAATGTTTTAAGCAGCTATGGTGTCAGAACGCGTATATTCATTACAACTTGATTTATCTATTGACCACTGAGCAGTTGTTTTATTAAATATTTTTTCTCCCGTACTTGATGGTTTGTTCTTTCAGCCATACTCAAAGGATAAAAAGCGTCTTCAGATATTAAGTGTAAAAATCTAACTACCCATCTAGAACAAACGGGAAATCTCGCTACAATATCCCCCATATGAAAAAGAATAAAACAATCGAAAGGATATCGTTTAGAAAAATGATAAAGGTAGATACAGTTCTCTGAATAAGCGAAAATCACTCATGCCTCCCCCCTCCCCCGATGTAAAATAAACACATTATTCAACTAAAATGAATAAAAACTCTTTAAAAACGAAAAACAATTCTTTGCAATTTGAAATATTTCGCCAAATAAGCAAAAAATACAATAAATTACATTAATAGTTAGCTTTAAAATGTAAACAAATGATCACGCAAATCTATTGTTTATAGCCAAAGTCGCCAAGCCACCACGTTACTGTAATCCAGCCGATCACTGAGCGAAACCAACTCCGACCGATTAGCCGTCCGATATTTTGAACGAAAATTACACGCTTTTATTAGCTTCACCTGTATGTATGTATGTATGTATCTTGTAACGGAATCTTGCAGCTCAAATTTCGCCCACTTCCTGCGATCGGATTCTTTTGAAATTTGGCACGCGACCTCAGACCCGATGACAATGCAATATTCTATAATCAAATTAAATAATTAACTCTTTTAATTGTTAGTTTCCTCCAATTTTAATCAATATTTTGGCATAAATCCAACTATGTGAAAAAGGAAAAATTTTAAAAAATACATTAAAAATGCTCGCAAAAATTATTTAAAAATATCTACAAAAACCTTTATTTTTTCTGCATCAGACAAAATTTGTTCCAATGTTCCAAGGTAATTAGAACATGAAATATAATTGTTTTTAACTAATTTCATGCCAAAAGTTAGGTGAGCCTTCAATAGGAAATTCATTGCTGATCAGATCATTGTTGAACAAACTTTTATTCAAATGCATTTCAAATTTTCAAAGTAATATAAATATGATTTTCGCAAACATACATCGATGACTCACAGTAGCTTCCTATCGGGGTGCCCTTGTCTTAACTTTAAGATATTACCTCGCATTCGTTTTATAAATAATTTCGTCAATTAAGTCCCAATCTGATTCAAATTTTCATATACTGCAAAAAAAAAAAAAACTTTGATAATTCTCCAACATAAGACTAAAAAACAGAAAAATAAAATAATAGTTTAAAAAACTAAAAGAAAAACACGCTTTCGTAGCAAAATGAACTAAAAAGTGAAAAATAATCTTTGGATGATAGTAGTTGACCAATCACTTAATTTTAACATAATACAAAAAAGCGTAAGGGGCTTCTTATCAGTTGTCTTGAATTTCTTCCATTTGTTGTCCAAGCAAAAATGTAAATAGACAGCCCCCCACGGGCTGTCATTTATTTTTCTTCATGTATTAATTAATTAAATAATTTATTCTTGAATTGTTTCATTATCTTTTCATTGTTCATTCAACCTTTTATTTACCATTTCGTTTGGTCAAAAATATTTTTTAAAATAAAAAAAATATATTTCATGAAAAAAATACTTTATTTTTCGCCTCAAGAAAAAAGAAAGTGAAAAATTTCCACTTTTTTTTAAGGGGCAAATTGACTGCCAAAAATAATAATAATAATAATAATGTTCCAATGCAAGTTTTATGATAAAATACACTGTACTTTCTTTATATACTTTAATTTCCAAAACAAATTTCCATTTTGTTCAGTTTGAAAAAGCTTACTCATCTCAATTATTTCACTTTGCCCCACATTCCCCAACATGTGAACACAAAATTGATAAAATTACAGTTCATTTCAGTTTCATTTTACAAATTCGCGCCTGCCCTGAAATTCCTCCCATCTTCCCCAGGTTGAGAACCCCTGTTCTTGATAGTCTAATCAAATATATATAGTAGTATATAATATGAATAGTAGTGGTATTTTAATGATGCTTAAAGGTTCAAGATCTGTACTCAGTAGATAAAACAAAAATGGCGTGTTTATAAGAATATTTTAAACGAATTTGTTCGGTATTTTTATACGTGAATAAAAAGAAATATTTATTCCAGGTCCTTTGGTTGGCTTGTTAGGTCAGAAGTATGGTATTCGGAAGGTGACCACAGCTGGTGGTTTTGTTGCAGCTTTTGGCTGCATTTTATGTTACTTTGCACCTAACATTTTCTGGATCACTATATTCTGGGGAATAATCCATGGTATGTGAAAACATTTTACTCCCTTTCGTTTGATTAAAGTTACCTAATTTATACATTTCTTAGATATTATGAAAATAAACTACATACAAATAGAGTTTAGATTTATAAACTTGGAAACTACAGATATTAATAGGCGTTGAAGGAAAAGAGATGCGATTTTGATGAACGGTTTATTTTTTCGATTTAAACGGTTTTGATAATGCATTATTCATTGACTACTTCCTAGTAACTTTTCAGATTTAATCACATTTTAAAAACATATTTGAATATTGCATTGAAATGAAAATTTGAAATATTTAAAAACATATATCCTTAACTGATATCAAAGGGCAAAACTTCTAACGTACGCTCACTTAAGTATACACGCAACAGGTGTTTTCTTCTATTTTTTGGGGAGGGAGGAGAACAGGGGGACCATACTGATATGTTTCCTGTAATCGACTTTTTGACATTATTTTTCAATTTTCTGCGATTATTTGAAAATGATCTTTTGACTTTTTTTAGTGGTTGTTTGTTTAGTATTCAAGATTCGCAAAGATATGCAATTTAAATAATAAAATGGAAATCAAGTCTATCAAATGATAAATGATTATATTTTTCTTAAAAAGGCAGAGCAAAAGTTAAGTTTCTGAGATAGAGAGCTTTTGTGTGCGTTTGCTATTTAAATATTAGTTGACATAATATGTGTTTCAAATATCACGCTAAAAAAATTATAATCTACAGCGTTTTTACAAATGGCTCATTTGTTTTCGAAACGCTATCCAACGCGTGGAAATACTGGCGGCCTCGCTTAAACGAATAGTGTCGGTTCTAAGAAATATTATTCGATCAAGAGGAAAAATGTTCTATGCCTTTCCAAACTGACAACATTTGTCAAAAAAAAGTAATAATAATAAATCAATAACTATATAAAGGAAGTAATTAACGTTGTTGGTAAAAAAATTTTGAAATAAGCTGAGTAACCAACAAAATGGTTGTATTAAAAGTAAGTGAAAAATTTTGAAATACCTTTCACCTTGTAAATTGAAATCTTTGTTGAGGCACTTTTTTTTTTTTTTTTTTTTTTTTTTTTTGCATTTTTTGAAAAAGTCCATAATAGTGTGTTGCTTGATCAAAGTCTTTTGAGAACGTTTTCATATTATTTTTTCCTCTCCTCGTTTGCAGTGCTTTATCTTTAGTATTTTTCAATTTATTACTGTCTGCAATGTTTATATTTCTTTGTATTATTTAATTTAATTATCGCCTGCGTTATCTATTTTTGTTTTTTAATGATAAGGACAAAAGATATTACGTAGAATAGTAGAGGAAATGTTTTAATAGAATGCGAATGTTTTTCTCACCCGTTTTCGGCGGAAAGTAATATTTTTTCTTAAATAATAATTGTTCTTACCTAATTTATTTTCACTTAGCAAAAATACCCGACGTTGCCTGGGTCAGTAATAATTGCGAGAAACAATCGCTACTTTCTTTCGTTTTCTGTTTTAACTGAAAGAACTCAAAACACACCGCTTTGACGTGATTAAAAATCGAGCTTCTTCCTTACCCATAAAAGTAAAGTAGCAATAAGTATAAAGAACGAACAAGTATTCATTTAGAAACGAAAGCACAAATAGAAGCATATAAAAATTTGAAGAATTTCCAAAATATGAACTAACAAAAATAAAGATCACTAAAAAAACCGTGCCCTTTATTTAATTAAACACACAGCAAAAGTACACACACACAAAAAGAAAAAATAAAAGGCTCTCTACTATGTTTCTCTAAGAGCACAAAAAGTAGAGTTTCCAAATGTTTAAATGACTTTAAACTCATGTTTTCTCCGGAGAAGCCTTGATTCAAAATTTTCATCATGATTACTTTTAATATTGCTGTTGTAAGGCAACGAATTTTCGTAACAATGGGTTTTACATTTAATCATTTAATGGCGAAATTACATGACATTTACTGTTTTCCATCATAACTTTTTAAACTAAGTTTTTTAGGAATAAATTATAGCCTCAGTTGCTCCCTGATAATGTAGCTATATAAATGTGAACAAATGGTTTAAATCGGTCCAGCAGTTTTGAAGATTACCCCGGACATACATACATACATAAGTAGCCATTTATGTATAACTAGCTGTACCCGACGCGCGTTGCTACGCCAACAAAAAAAATACATCATTATACTGATTTTCATGACAATCGGTTGAACGGGGCAGAAGTTGCTACTCTGAAGTGCCACCTGGTGGCGAGTGGCTTCAATGAGCATATTATGCACCTTCTCCGTGGAAAAATACATATATATATAGCAATTTTCATAATAATCGGTCCAGGTATCAAGTGAAGCCGTGACTATACTCAAATTTTGTACTCACGCAGTTTGCAAGATCAATCAATCACTAAAAATATCAAATAGAAAAAGTTTTAAATCCCCCCGTTGCATGAAAAGCCATAAAACAATAAAGAAAGAATTTATTTGTTCAAACTCAAGAAAAATGGCAACAGCTAACTTCTTATCAATGAAATCTTTCACGCGAATTAATTTCTGCAGCCGATAATTTTATTCGTATTTATCCAATGGATTGTGACTTAAATTGGAATAAAAAAGGAACTATCGATCGGATTTTTTTCGAACTGGTCTATAAACATTCCCAGTATCAAAAATAACAAACGGTGAAAGTTTCAGCCAAATCTGCCGAGTAGTTTTTGAGTTCATGGATGACATACAGACAAACATTCATTTTTCTATATACTATAGAAGATTCATTCCTAATTTTTCTCTGGCAAAAATATTTGCGACAGCTGACCAATATTATTCGATTAACCGGAGAAATTATTCGATCTAACGAGGATTTTTAACATTGCATCTATGGGAAAAGATTTCGGTTCCGGAAGGTTTTATTTGTACAAGAGGGGTATTTATTCGTTTATCCGTTACCCTGTTAAGCGAAGCTGACACAGTATATTAAAAAAAAAAAACTCATCAAGATTTTAAAGTGCGTAGACCAGGAGGTAATACGAGCAGTCGCGTACCTAGCATAAGTGACACACGGGGAAGTATCTTGTGGTGTCAATCACCCCCCCCCCCCACCTAAAAACGCAAAGAAGAAAATAAAAGAGGTTTTATGTCCTTTGTAAATTTCGGAAACAACTACATTAGTTTTATAACGAAATTTTAAGTTGGCTAATGTACAATAGACAAATAAAAACTTGGAACCCTGAATGGTAATATTTTTCAAAAACTTGAATTTTCTCTTTGGATGTCAACCTCCAAGATAGGCGACACCCGGGGCGGAACGCCCCCTCCACCCCCCTGTAGCGACGCCACTGAATACGAGTACAGTATTAAACAATACTTTCTTCCATAAATTGGATATAGAAGAAAATAAAAATAGATGCTGTACAAGAAAAGCGTTTTTTGTGTGTGTTACAATATGCGTGAATTTCATATGTTCTTAAATATATATAGTTCTTAAATATAATAGTTCTTAAAAATATATATCTGTTCTTAAATAGTTATAGTGCTTTGGGAGCACATTAGTGACCTTGTTTACGTATCCCCAATCCACTACCGAAAGTGTAGAAGAATTGAAGGATTGCCTTCATGCGGCAGGGATGACTTTACCAGGACGACTCTGGATACTGGCAGGACAAAAAAAAAAGATTTTTTTATTTTGTTGCCATTCAAAAAATATTGCACTCGTATTGCCACCTGGTTAACATTAATACAATTCCAATCTGGGTGAATTTGTGATTGTTTTCATATATTCCTCATCAATTGTACGTGAAAATACTTTTGAATATACAGTAAACTCACGATTATCGGCGGTCGGATTATCCGTGAGTTTTTTCACATTTTGTTATTATTATTATTTATTTATTTATTTATTTATTTTACCGTCATTAAATGTTTTTCAAACTTAAGACTGTGTTATTGTTCGTTTTTACCTTTTACACATATTTTTTACATTCAATGTTAGTAGTTGCAATGTAGCAATGTTTTTAGCAATAATTTAAATGTAAGTGTGAGTGTTATTCATATTTTTTAGCTATTGCATACAGTAGTATCGTTTTTTAACTATTATTCGGATTATCCGCGGTTACCGTAACACTCTATTCCGCTGATAATCGACAGTTTACAGTATAGCTTTTCGGAAACGTATGAATCATTTGAAGTAACTCTGTACTCTAGTTTCCTTCATTTAATTATTAAATTGTCACTTTAGGTTTTGGCTTTGGATTATCCACCGTGCTTCACATGATGATGATTGGTCAGTATTTCGATAAGTACAAGGCTTCTGCTCTGGGCCTAGGGTTTTCGGGAGACTGCTTTGGAGCATTTGCGTTTCCAGTCGTAATAGAATTTCTTCTTGCGACATATGACATCAGAGGCACTTTTCTCATCCTTGGAGGCCTCGTTCTTCATGTCATTCCTTTGGCGCTCATTCTCAAAAAGCCACCTTGGTTAAAGAAACAGAACAGAAACGTAAGCTTTTCTAAGAGTGTAAGGAGTGGAAGTAATGTAGAAAAGGTCGAAAAAGGGGGCAATAACATGGGCTTCGATAATAAAGCCTTTGAAAAAATTGAGGAAGACTACGAAGGGTTAGAAAATGGCAAATCAGTGAATGTAAATGTGTCAGGCATTGAAAGTTCTAAACAAAAAGTAGAAGATTATAATTCATGCAATAAATCTGCTGTTGAAAACGAAGAGTGCGACGAACTTTGTCTTATTAAGCAAAAGAGTTTACGTCAGTATGATAACAACATTTTAAATAGATGTGAAAAAAATATATGTCTCAGTAACAGCGCTTTGAACCCCGTTAATCAATTTTTATGTCAGCATGAGTTGGAGCATCAACGAGACAACATGGAACGACACGGAACTTTGCCACCAGTTTCTGAAAAATCAGTTGCAATAGACCTACAAGACGATCCGAAAATGTCCCAGAGTGAAGTCCAATGTGAAGGAAATGAAGGAGCTATGTCAGAAAGAACTCAGAGTCCAGCCTTCGAAAGCGAAGGCAGTTTGAGGAAAAGAAGAACTTCTAGCTTCATGGAGAATGTTGCTCATGAGTTGGTGAATCGGTTGCGATCTGCCAGCTTCGCGAGTGAAGTTGCCCAAGAAGGTTACGTCGCAAGCCTGTCTTTTGATTCACAATCCCAAAATGAAGAACTGACTGAGAAAGAAACTACAACAGATGATTTTGATGATTCCATTGATAGAAACAATTGTTTTGGAATCTCTTCAGATAAAGCAGTAGTTCATGCTGACCATGCAAAAGTCGAAAAAACATCTGTACCCATGAACACATTCAATAAATCACTAAAAGGCCCTAGTACTTCAAAACTATTATTACGTACTAACCTCAATCCATTATTCATATTAATCTGTCTCACAATGGCTTTTTTTGCATTTTTAATTGTTGGTGTCTTGACTATTATCATCGATTATGCAGTTGATAAGGGAATTTCTTATGATAGCGGTAAATTCCTAATCATCGGATTTTCCGTGACAGATCTCCTTGGTAGACTGTCTTTTGGTCAAGTTATTGATAGGAAGTTGTTGAAACTGAAGACTTATGCTGGAATGACAATGCTCCTTGGAGGAATTTTAGTTGCTGTCATTCCTTTGAACAGTAGCTTCTACTACCTCATGATATGCATGTGCACTTATGGGTTTGTACAAGGAGGAACTGCCATCATGTTTCCAATTCTCGTGACGACGTACACGGAAAAAAATCAAGAATCCATTGCAATGGGCTGCTTGAACTTTTACGGTGGGCTGCTGATGCTGGCTTTAGCGCCCATGATTGGTGAGTAAATAACCTGCCTGTCTGTCAGATTTCTAAAATAATATCCTTTCGCATATCACTGATAGCAATTTTGCTTTCTCTTCTTAGATAACATATAAAAAAAACAGGGGTGGCTCACTGCGCTAGTAACATAAATACATCTTTTCTGCTTTGAAAAAAAAATCGTAAATTTGTTGTTAATTAATACAGAAAAATTCTGAATCCATTGTACTTTATTGTGTGATGCGAAGTAAAACAGTGATGCAATTATTCATGCCAAGAGTGTAAATGAAATCGATTTGTTTTGCAACTAATAGAACTAAAGAATATGTCAATTTGACTTTCTTAACATCGCATTGACGAGGAGATATAGGTTTATTGATAAGGGAGCTGAGTGAGTTGTGGTGGGGATACGGTGGTGGAAGTGGTATCGACAGATTGCAGTTTACTATACATGCCATTTGCAGTAGTAACATTGACTTGACATAGTCCGCTGATCATCATCATGTGTTATGGAGGAGTGAGTATATTCGTAATGGTGGTTTTTTTATTACTACTCAGCAGGGATTTCGCGTTCGATTCCAATTTCGCTGACATGATTCTGTTCCAGATAGGGGAAAAATCTTGTTTTAGCATCAACCTTAAAAGCCACAGGTACAGCACCGGAAAGAAAAATGTCAAGATGACGTCAAACGAGGCGAAAAATGTTTTGCTTGTCAGAGCGTCCATCCAGGAATCTTCAAGTTGTTAAGCACACTCGCCCAGCGATTTTCCGACAAGAAACCTGGAAAAATCCTGACAACTGATATCTTTACAACACATTGCAATAAAATAATTATTTATAAAAAAAACAGCTAGAGAAATTAAATATTTCTATATTTGTGACATTTTCTATGGTACGGCTAATGTTAAATTGAGGGGTCATTGAGCACCGTCTTAAAATTTGAGTAAGAAGCTAAAACTTTTACAGCATAATAAATATCATTAATAAATCTTAAAAAAAATAGGAGGTGTCCTGGACTCTAGTTGAAAAAATGTTTTTTTGAACCACCCTAGTGAACAGTTTTCCTATTCTGAACAGGATCATGACGGACAAGCTAGAACCGCCAATACAAAATTCCTGCTGAGTTTTAATCAAAACACCACCGTTACGAATCTACTCATCCACAACTCATGACGATGATGACGACAGTGATCCCAAACCTGCTCCATTGCGCCGCCGAATATCTGCTGCTCCAAAGCTTACTTTTAAGCCCATTTTGCGCCGAAGCTGTGCCAAAACGCTTTTCTGTCAAAATCTCGTTTTCAAAGTTTGTTAATTTATTTATTTTGTTAGTAAGGTTTTTTTTTTTTTTTTTTTTTTTTTGCATTGACATTTATTGGGAAGTTGAGAGTTCTTCATTTTCTCATTATTTAGTAAATAATTGAATTAGAAAAAATATTTCTTGGATTGTAGATATTTGGGGAGATTTTAACGCTAATTTTCCTTTCCTTAAAAATAATCGATATCGCTAAAATATTGTGTGAATTTTGTTCTAGCAAACAAATGACTCGCTCTCGTTTTCTAAAGTCACAATGTTTAAAACTCTTGTTTTGGTATGATGTCAGTTTAAACATTTAAAACAAAAGTTTTGTAATATAGATTTTATAGCTCTCTACACCCAGGGGCATGCACGGGGGGGGGGGGGGAGAAGGGACACCTGTTGGGCCGGACCCGAGTCTGAAGGGTTTGTGAAATTGAATGATTGGTGAAATATATGCAGAGACGTAGGGGTAAATTATATGGAGGGGGACCCATAAAATCATTTGTGACGGGCACCAATATTTCTGTTCACTCCCGTCTACGTCCGATACTAGGTTTATATATATATATATATATATATATATATATATATATATATATATATATATATATATATATATATATATATATATATATATATATATATATATATATATATATATATATATATATTTATTTATTTATATATATATATATATATATATATATATATATATATATATATATATATATATATATATATATATATATATATATATATATATATATTAATTTTACTGTTGGTTTACGTTTTGGTATAATTAACTGGAATTTATTATTGGTTGTCGGGTTGTGTTTTAAGGATTTGGTACATATAGTCGGCGTTCAAGTCATAGAATCAACTCTGGTTCAGGTTACAACCACTTGCCAATAGGAAGCTTAATTTTCCTTTGTTTCTTGATTTGTTGTATTTATTTATTCATTTATTAAGTAGTGTTCAGCAAGTGTAAAATTCATGATCTTTAACATTTTACTTGTAGGCTTTTTCCGTGATAACATCGGGTCTTACGATGGTGTTTTTTACATACTTGGTGGAACTGTAGCAGCTGTAGGTTTGCTGTGGCAGTTGGAACCCTGTCTCCTTCGATATCAAAACAGGAAATCAGAAGATTCCAAAACACCATTGTCAACCAAACTCTAAACGTCAATCTCCTTTTATATCTGAGTCACCATTTGTTTCATTAATATTTGTACATAGCTTATCATATGAACTCTGTTTCGTCAATGTGTGATTTTATGTCAAGATTTTAACTAATACAGAACATTAAAAATTTCCTGTAGGGAATAAAGCGTAACAATTTCTTTTACCTAGTAAAACTTTCGTAAAAACTTCGACTTAAAAAGAGCACATTCGATATATAGAGTCTACTTTGTATTGAAAACACGAAATTATTTTGAGACCGAATGAAATCTTCAAGATAAAGGAAAATTCGAGTTAAAAGTCTTCCAGTTACTGTCTGACCACGAATTGTATGGAAAGGCAAACATCAGGTTTACAGACGGAAATGGACGCATCTATTTGTTTTTAGGGATGTCAGCGGTTTGCAGATGTATGTAAGCCTTTAAAGTAGGCAGGGTCATATTCAAATGAGCGGAACACACGCAGTACTATACGATCTTTTAACGCGAAACCTTACTCGAATTTGCGCATGCGTCAGGTCTCTTCTGATTTTATCAAAACAGGGGAGATAGCAAGAAGGAATTAACGAGAAAGTAACAAGAAGTTCTGTCTAGAACTAAACGAGCCTACTTTCCCGTATACCAATATCGACTTTCTAGTATCTGATCAGTATTCTCAAAATTAGTTAAAATCGTAAATTAGTTCAAACATATTTTTTTAATATTCTAAGCTGATTTCGAGAAATAAAGTATTCCCCGCTCATCTAAAGAAGTAGATACGTAAAAAATAAATAAAAGAACAAATAAAATAGCAGCACCTTTTAAACGAAGCAGCTAAATACATTTTTTCCATCAAAAAAAAAAAAAAAATATCTTCAACCTCTTTCAAGAAGGAAAAAAAAAGAATTCAAATTAAAAGCTCGTTAAAATAATCATATCAAAAAAAAAAAAAAAATCGTTTGTTTTTTCCCCTGTTGCCCAAAAAATTTTTAAGAATGAATTAATGTACTTTCAAAAATAAATAAAAATAATAAAATGTCAACTTAAAGAAATAATTTTCATAGTCAAAAAAAAAAAAAAAAGTGTTAGGAGATTTGAACTGTTCAAAATTGAACGAAAACTTGTTCAAATCAAAAAGATATTTTCGATACATGTTTTTCATCAAAAGCTTTTCCCTACAAAGGTTGTTTGGAGCCACTTCGCCTCAAAGTTCAAGATTTATTTTTGATTTAAATTTCCCCGTAGGAGCTAAGTTTTTTTGAACTGTTCAAAATTGAACGAAAAATTGTTTAAATCAAAAAATGAATTATGGGAATGAGATGTCCTCGCCGAGATCTTTCTAACAAAAAAAAAAAAAAAATTGTTCGAATCGGACTATTCATTCAAAAGTTATTAGGGGGGGGGGACAGACAGACCGACCGACAGACCGACAGACATTTTTCCCCATCTCAATACCCTACTTTCCAATTTTTAATTTTTCATCTATTTTATTTATTTTTGACTTTTTTTTTTTTGTTTTTCGAGATATTTTTAAGATGCATTAAGCCTTCTTTCATGCTTTTTTCTTCTTTCTCTGACTTTTACTGGGAAAGTAGGCTAAAAACTGAATGCATCGGGAAAAGTGTGCTTCCTTAAACCATCACAGCTTTTTCAAATGGAACCGTTCGCAGCTGCTAGTCACGGATTTGGAGAACAGACAGTAGTTATCGAGAGTCGACTGTATCTCAGTAATAGTAAATTTTCTAGTCGTCTTTGTTTCGGAATTGAATGAGAAAGTTATTTCCCATTCATCCAAGAGCTTCTGAAACCCCATTTTTAAAACCAAATTTAGAACTATTCATTCACTATTCGGGTAACCCAATTTCTTAACAGTTGAACAAGCATTCAAGCACGTAAATGAATCGAAATCGAATGCAGCTCTCAAGAGTAGCGCGAGACAACAGTCATGGGTTAATTAAGTCCACAACTCACAAAAATATAATTGTATTAAAACACCTGGGTGAAAACAAGCATAAACACAAGCATAAACATCCTTCGCATTCATTCCATTTGGGATCGTCCCAGAATAATCAACACTCGATCGACTTTGGCAGATGTTTGCCCAGCTCAAACAGAGTTGATAAAGCAATTACGGAAGCATAATAGGTTGAAGAATGTTTATACTAGAATATAAAATTTGCTCTTGAGGATAGCAATGCTTATCATATAGTTTGTTTCATCTTATGTGCGATTAATTTGCTTTCCCTTTTCGCATATTTTTATTGCCTTTACACACAAATATTTCACTTCGCATTGACTCTAACTCGATTAAATGATTTTCCGGTCTGACAATCCCCCCCCCCTCCATCTTTTACCCCAAATAATAATAAGACTTTCTTACTTCACACTAAAATTAGTTTTAAAACTAGGGGACTCAGCGCTACGCTTGCTTCGCTTACCGACCCCCCTAATGTGATTTGTAAGTCACGACGCGTCACAGTCATAAGGCGTACAAATCAGTATTATTATTATTATTATTTAGAAGTTTGATGCTTTAACGAAAATTAAAAACCAGGTTTAAACATCCCAATAGATAAAATGCAAATATATACGTAAAAATGTCACACCCCAGCAAATAGATTGAGCAAATGATAGTAACGAGTTTATTGCAAATATGTCCAGATTCTACCCCAAAAAAACAACAACTCTATTGCTAATTATTTATGCAATAACAACGACTCAGAGGCCGAGGGGGCCTGATCGGTAAATTGTGGACTGGTAACTGGACGGTACCGGATTTGATGCCAGCCGTTCGAAGATCCTCCGAGTTCACTAATGGTGACTAGGGTAGGTTAGATATGTTCGTGGTCACAACGTATTGCAATTTCCCATTTCAAATCAATAACTCTGGGAATGCTGGATCAGGGGTTGCTCAGGAATTGGTCTTGATCAAAAAGCCGAGCTCTCTCCAGAGCCCTACCCACCGGTTAAACCACGTGTAGTGGTATGTAGTACTAGGGACTCTAGAGTGGTATAACAACGATTGAAGCAAGGAATTGCATTACTTATTTAAAATGAAACAATATATTTATTTT
Source organism: Uloborus diversus (assembly GCF_026930045.1). NCBI lineage: Eukaryota > Metazoa > Arthropoda > Arachnida > Araneae > Uloboridae > Uloborus > Uloborus diversus. The sequence continues at coordinate 176,870,880 of NC_072732.1, read as the reverse complement.
TCACTCATTTTCAGCAGTAGTTTTTCAAATAGTCTATTCTGTTCTTGTAACAAATTAGCTATAAGTAGGCTATTTTTCTCTTGTGCACTGTTAGCTCTGCAAAATTCATTGTATATTTTCAGTAATACATCGTCATTCTTCGCAGATTTTCTCTTGTTCTTTGGTACCTAAATAAACACAAGTAAGTGAAATCTGTAATTGTAAACTTTACTTCCACATAATATTAATAGCTTTTACTTAATTTCAATAAAATGTAAATCACGGAAACAGAACATTTTAGGCAAAAAGTTTTAAAAGCATATTTTAGGGTTTTCCAAGTTTTAAGACTACATTTAAAATATGTATGTGCGTTTTCTCCTGTCTTTCATAAGGGCTAAGATATCCTTTCTAACCTTCCTTTCTAATTAAAAAAAGACTTTTTTTTTTTTTTTACAAAAGCAGGAAAAACAGAAAAATTTAAGTAGAAACAAAATAAACTATATTTTATAATAAGAAAGCAAAGGGCAAAAAAAAAAATTTTTTTTTCAAGGGAGGGGCGATTGATTTTTTTTTACCTTATCCTTCACTACGTATTCTGATTTACACATGCTGATTTCAAATGTTTCGGTCATCAATTCCAAAACATTGCTGCAATAGAGCTTCGAATCCTCCTCTTTCCTGATATCATAGAAGGTCATCTAAACTGCATTTTGTAGAACTTCAGCCTCGAAAACTTACCGGAGGAAAGTCCCTGAATCCCATTCCTGTTACAAACGTTTGGCTGCAATAGCGTTTTTGTCTTCAATTTTGGAAAATGTCAAGCGGAAGGCCTGAACCTGTCCTCTCCCCAACATCACCTGAAATTGCATTTTTAGGACTTCAATTACGAAACATTTTCGGGGGAGAGCCCCAACCCTTCCTGTCCTTACATTGTCGAAGATTGTAAAACATTGCGTTTTTGAAATTTAATATCGAAAAATTGCCAGTGGAGAGAATTGCGCAAGGGATGGGCTATAGCTTTCAAATTCGCTTGTAAGAAAAATCCATAAAAACCACTCACAAAGACATATTAATTGAAACAGTAACAGAAATACACTTTTGACTGATGTTTCTAGTTCAAAGTTTCAGAAAAATTTCCTTTCAATCATTATTTTTACGTACCTGATCAACAGAAGTTACTGATGCATCAGAATCTGTAGCAGCCGCATCTGAATCCATTCTCACATTAGAATTCGACGCTAACTCATTCGAAGAAGGAGTCGTTCCGTCTTTAATGGACTGGAATAAATAATAAAGGATTGAAAATACACTCCGAGCTAATGTTTTGATAAAAGGGAAAAAAATTATGTTTAGCTGATATAAAATTTGGAACGGAAGCCTCGTTCTGATTGCATTAAAAAAGATGGCTAGAGAATATACTCGTGAATTGTGAATTCATTAAAGTACATATTGTGTTGTTGCTGAAATAAAAATATTTTCGAAGAGAAGAAACAAGTTTACTTTTTTAGCTTTCTGTAAAGAAAAAATATCTTGTCATAAAACTAACCTATACCACACTGATTCAAGTAATGCTTATGATTGAGACCTTTTTTAAATCCAAGAAATGACCTTGACAAAGTGGAGGCTTTATTAGACAAGTGGGGGTTTTATCGTGCTTATTAAAAACACATCATTTACTATGGATCTTACCATTTCATTCCACGCAAAGTGCAGGTGTGAATTGTGCAACGCCACACTTGATTATTATTAGCGTCAACCTTCAAGGAACAATTATACTATTTGCAATGTTGCAAGTAAATGGAATTTTTGCCCACTAAACTTCGCTCTGATGGCATTAAAAAAGATGGCTAGAGAATATTTGTGAATTATAAATTCATTAAAGTATATATTGTGTTGCTGCTAAAATAAAAATATTTTCGAAGTGAAGAAACTAGTTTACGCTGTTAGATTTCTGTAAAGAACAAATATCTTGTCACAAGTACTAACCTATACCACACTAACTCAATTAATGCTCATGATTGAGACCTTTTTTACATTTTGTTTGAACAATTAATAAACATACGAGGGCGGATTGATAAGTCCATCACTTTTAAATGAAAAAATCAAAATAAATACCAAAATGCAGTTTAATTATATTTTATAGTTATATTTGGCAATACTCCTGAAATGTTCAGACGATATTTAAATTATGTTGTGTTTTATTGGCATCGGAAAAAAACGGCAGACAATTTTGTTTCCGTTATGGAAAAAAAAGAATTTCGCGTGTTGATAAAGCATTACTTTTTGCGTACCCGTGAAATGTTGGAAATGTTCAGACGATATTTAAATTATGTTGTGTTTTATTGGCATCGGAAAAAAACGGCTGACAATTTTGTTTTCGTTATGGGAAAAAAAAAGAATTTCGCGTGTTGATAAAGCATTACTTTTTGCGCGGAAAAACAATTTCCAAAACGGAAGAAAAGTTGAAAAAATATTATTGTGAGTCTGCTCATCACATGGTATGATTCACAAGTGGTTAACGGAATTTCGTTAGAAGATCACCGTGTGAAAGTGCGTGAGACAGTTCATATGGTAAACATAACATCTGAACGTGTGTGCAACCTTTTGCACGAACATTTGTGTATGAAAAAACCATCACCATGATGGGTGCCGTGTTTGCTGACAGTCGATCAAGAATGAAAACATGTAACAATGTCAAAGCAGTGTTTAGATAAATTCCAGCGTAATCCAAGTGAATTTTTGCGACGTTATGTGGCAATGGATGAAACTTGGATACATTACTACACACCAGAAACGAAAGAACAGTAAAAACAGAGGACTTTTTCTACGGAAACTGCTCCGAAAAAGGCAAAAACAGTTCCATCGACCGGAAAGGTTGTGGCCTCAGTTTTCTGGGATTCAAAGGGCATAATCCACATTGACTATATTGAAAAAGAAAAAACAATCACTGGACAGTATTATGCTAATTTATCAATTAGACAGTTTTAATGCAAAATTAAAAGAAAAACGACCCCATTTGTTCAAGAAAAAAGTGCTTTTCCATCACGATAACGCGCCAGCTCACACATCTGCAATTGCAACTACGAAATTGCTTGAATTACGCTATGAATTGGTTCCTCATCCACCGTACTCCCCTGACTTGGCCCCCAGTGACTTTTTTCTGTTTCCAAATTTTAAAAAATAGCTTCGAAGAAGGATACTTTATTCAAATGATGAGATCATTAATGCCACAAATGAGTATTTTGATGACCTTAAGGCATCTTATTTTTTTGGAAGGGTTAGAAAAGTTGGAACATCGTTGGAAAAAGTGTATAGCTGTGAAAGGAGATTATATTGAAAAATAAACTGCATTTTGGTATTTATTTTGATTTTTACATTTAAAACGGACTTATCAAACCGCCCTCGTACTTGGATGAACGAAATTAAGAAAAGAAATGTGGGTATGTATGCAAAAAAATAAAATCAAAAATGTTTGTGAAACCTATAAATAAATTTTAAAAAGTATGAAATACAATGAAAATTAAAAATGTGTTGCACTGTAATAGATTAATTTTTACTACTATTTCTGCATCCACAAAAAAAAGGGGGGTGGCACAATGTTTGCTTTGTATGTATGTTTGTGCACGATGCCCAGGAGACCCCATAGCACCTACCGCCTTGAAATTTTGTACAAAATTCAAACGCACCACAGGGATCTGCACCTCAAAGCCACGTGATTGTTTTATTTCTCAAACGATAAATATTCGCATATTTTCTTTGAATTTTCATTTGGGGGGGGGGGGGGCAGGTTGTGACTATTGTTATGGTACTTTATTTTAATTCTTTCCTTTTTTTTTTCAAATGTTTTTTCAGTGGTGTTAATGTATTTTTTTAGGTTAAATTAATTGTGCGTATTTTAATTCATTTTATTTTTCGCTGCATTTGCAATACGCATTTTTACTTAAGTCTTTATCTTTTCCTCCAGGGTGCGGAATGACAATTTTATATAAATTACGTAGCACCTATGGTCTTTTTTTTTTTTTTTGCGAGGTACTGAGCCGGTTTTTTCTTTTGTTGTTGACCTAATGCGTTTTTTTAATTACGTACCTTTTCTGCGGGGGAAGGCGAGAGCGGGATAATTGTTTAAACGTTTTCGTTAGAAAAATCGGATCGCTAATCGACTGGATTACGGTAGCGTGGTCGCTTGGCAAGTAGGCGATAAACAATATAGTAGGTGGATTATTTTACATCTTAAAGCAACTGTTAAACGTAGTTTAATATCTTTTTTACTTGGCTCACAAATATTTTTGTTGCTAACTTTACATTACTGACAATTGGTACCGTCAACTGGATTAACTTTGCCCTTTGTGGTTAACATTGGCCCAACAAATGAAAAGAGATTGTCTATACCGGAGATTCGTAACCGCTGGTCCACCGGACCGGCACAGGTCCACAGGAAAGTTTTACCGGTCCTCAGAGATTTTTACTTGTTCTCGTTAAAAAAATTTCCTTTCCCCAAAAATGATACAAATCTCATTTACACGATACTTTTACATAAATTTTGTGATTACGTTTAAACATTTTCTCCAATTTTTTTCAAAGCTACAATTTCAGTTATCTTAGTAGACGTTAAGGGAATGAGGAAGGTTCAGGGGCTCGCTATGGAAATATTTCAACTTTGAATACTGAGAAGCGCAGTTGTTGTCCCAACAAAACCTTAAATTTTGAAGGGGTTTTTTTCTTTGCCTCCAGTAATAGATTTAAAGTATGATTTCCTTATTCAGATTTTTTTTCCACATCAAAGCTGCTGAATCGCCGCTCCTAAAAATATGCCGCCCGGGGCGGACCACCTCTTCCGCCCCACCCTAGCTACGCCACTGATTACAGGTAGTACTGATCGACTTTTCGCTAATGTTACCAGAAAAAGCGCCGAAGTTACAACAATTGACTGTAATTTTTATCATTTCAAAAAATGTGTTTAACAGTCAATCTAATGTAACAATTTTTATTTCAATGCACTGTTTGTTCGATTCCCACTCTGTACTTAGTTATTTCCTTTGCCTCCTATTTGTTTACTTGATTACTAATTGTAAAGACTGAATATACGTAAAAAAAGAATGCCAATTTTGCTGTTCACTCTTCGGATATTACTTTGCAATTACACAGAAAGAAAAGTCTTAAATGTTGTCCTTTTATTTATTGTTGTTATTATGGTTATCTTGGAAGATAAAAATTAGTTAAAATTTTATTTCCCCCAATATGATGTAATTTGTGCAAGAAGCTTTCCTTTATTTGCCGTCTACTTGTACAGTCAGCCACTAGATGGCAGCATTACTGTCGAAATTCGAGATTTAAATTTCGCTCGTTGGACGAGTTTTTAGTTTTATTACAAATGCACTAATTTCGTATTCTAGAGTTCTAGAGACGTTTAATAACTAATAGTCCGCCTCTGGACATCAAAAGAGAAACCTGCAAATAATTCGAAATAATTAATCATTTTACAAGAATCACCCGATATGGGCCATAACCCTGTGGTGACGCAGCCGCCACTTCACTTGGTTGACTCTTTTCATCCCATCACTTAATGAGTTTTTGAGACTTATGGTTCCATTATTTTGCTGTCTTTTCACTCTTGACAGTTTAGGATGCTTAAATTAACGATTTTCTGCTACTTTATGTCTATAGTAGAAAAGCCGGCTGGTGGCGTGATGGTTATTAGGCGCTGGTCTTTTATGCCTGTGGACCCAGGTTCAGACCTGGGGTGGTCAGTCGGTGGATTTTTGAGATGCAGAAAATCATCCGCGCCCATGTCGTATGATTATGCGGCATGTAATAAATCCCTCGGTAGTTCGTTTAGCTTCAAATTCCCTCGGCAAAATTAAATACCTAGTGCAATTTCTCATCAAAAGAAAACCCGGGTGCCTCCATCTGGTGGAAACTGGGCGTCTAAATTATCCGTGCCATTGACATCCGCGCCTTATTGGTGGCACATGAAAGACTAGATGCCGTATCGGGGGATCGCACAGGTCTACTAAAGGCTAAATAACCTAAGAACGCGGCCCCCATTAGAAGAAGAAAAAAAATGTTTTGTAGAAAATCGCTTTTTAGAACCTTGAGTCGCATCCTCAAGCGACTTAAGGTTCTAAAAGATAAGCGTTTGAAAGGTTAAAATAGAATCACACCTTTTCAATTTATAGCAACCCTTTTTTGAATACTATGTAATATGAGCTTAAAATTATTACATAATTGCAATATCATACCTGATACGATTGAATTACAATATTATCGATCAATCCCGAAGATTTACCTAAAAAAAAAAAGGTTCAGATGAAACATTAATTGAACAAACTATAGTGAATTAATATATGAAAATAAACCAACTTTTGGGCAATAGAAATATATGGTATGAAAAAGCCCGTTAGTGACTAAAATAAAACTAATTTATATGAATATTTCTCTAATATCCGTTTACATTTCCAATTATAAGCTGGTCCAAAAGAGGCTTCCCGTTCACATAAAGCCTCATTTGTCTATCAGTTGTCGACTCAAAATTTCATACAGGGTTGTTTGAAGTTTTGTACTGCAGATTTGGATGATACGAAGCAAAGCAGAGCTCACAGCTACATTTACAGTGTGAGAATTACGAAATTGCCGGATGGCAACACCAACTGTTTATTTGCGCAAGTTGATCAGCGAATTGAAAAACGCATACGGTGTTTAGCATGTGACGAAAGCTCGTTAATACATTCCAGCACCTGTCTCAAAACAACCACTATTTCGGCAATGCTTATTGGAGTTTTTTCCACAAGTAATGCTTTGCGCCTGGTGCTCTGTGGTTGGTGCTTCTACTTCTAAATATAGTCTAAAAGAGCGATTTATGCAAAGTTAGTAAAATAATCTCCTGTGGCTATTAGTCTGTTTCATTATTGCTGTTCTTTGCAAATGCTTTACGCCGGATATTTTCGTCGATTTTCAATACGCTGATCAATTTGCACATAGGAAAAATTGAGTGCTCAGTTTCAAAAATTTCGGAATTATCTCACTGAAAACTTATTCGTGAGCATTGCATTTAAAATCATCACTATCTCCAGCGCCTACCTTCAGACAACTATGTGGGAAATTTTGGAACGATTGATTCAGGGGATAGCCATAGAGGAAGTTTCTTTTAGACCACCTTGTACATCGAGGATCCAATTATATACTCAAAGTGACCGTAGGAACTGGATCGGGGGAAAGGATAATTTGTAATCTTGGAGACTTGATTTTATCACTTAAAATTTGTAGCCTCTATTGTTTCGATTTGGAACCGAAATCATCTACCATGATCAGATCCTAATAGATCATCTACCATGAACTCATTTATTTTTTCATTTCTGATTTTCATAATTAATTTGCCACGGCTCCCGTCTATTCTGATTTAAAAAATAAATAAATAAATAAATAAATAACTGAAACTTAAAATTAGTAATGAAATAGAAGCTGAGAAATTAATCAGCTTATCCTCATTATGAATTTACGACGGTTCCCGTCTCGGAGGGATTCTGAGAAAAAAATAAATGAATAAAACTTTAAATCAGTAATTAAAGAAAAACTTCGAAATTAATCGGCAGCTATTCCATCGACACAATGCCGCTCATTAGTTTTCAATGCAGCAACTCCTTATCAAATTCCATCTACGTTTTGAAGATCATTTTATGATCAGAAAAGGTATGAAGGGTGAAAATTGCTTCTACATTTGAACGAAGCCATTGCCTGTTTGGTGATATTTTTAACAGTTGAAATTTTAACCCTAACTCCAGTTTATTAACCCTAAACTCCAGTAGATAGCGTTCATTGATTTTTCCGTTTCTCCATTCTCCTAAAATGAGTCTTTCCAGTAAAACAGTCATAATACCGGATCCAGTTCAGCCTCGTCACAATAAAGCTTTTCCCTGCAAGTTAAACATTACCAAAACGTATTACCAAATTATCATGCCGTGGCGCGAGTTTCATTGTTGGTGACTTCAGAGCGTTACTCTATCATTTGCTACTATATCTATTAGGAGGAGTATTGATATTTTTATTGCAATTTTTATTGTTATTACTATACGTAATAGCAATCGTAATGTAGATGTAGCTAAAATGTTACCGCTAATTTAAACCCAGTTAAGTAATAGTTGCAACTGAAAGTACCACCAAAATAATATTTTTTAAATTTTTGAACAATCATGAATTACTTATTAACCTCACTTGATCGTAGCTGATGTTGCTCTGATTTTTCAGATTGCTATGATAAAGAGAATAAGTCTAGCTCGTTGTTTTAGATATTTATTAAGAGGATAAATCTTCGTCGTCGTCGCCTTGGTTACAAATCATTCGTGTTTTCGTTCAACATTTTTTTTTTCGTAGGCTAAAGTCAAGCAGATTTTACAATAAAAAACGGGGGCTTGGGGCTTTCTTGTGTAAAATCACGTTTTTTCCCCCAGGAAGCACCCTTATATAGATGAACTTAAATGGTAAAACTTCATCTTTAGAAAAAATTTAAAGATTACTAATTCCTATCATTTTAGGTTGGTAAGGAGTAAAAATACCATAACGGTGTACACTGTAAATGAAATTGTTATGGTAAGTGTGTACGGATGCAAATTGGCCATATATCTGTTTCTTATTACTGCATCCAAAGAACCATTTCTTTTTTCAAGGATTTGCGTCGTATTATCTAATTGGGAAAATCAGCAGTCATATCATGACGGGTGCGAATTCCTCTCGATTTCTAATCCATTCCATTAGTAGAATCAAGAAACCCAACGGAAAGAATCCCATCTCAGTTCGTAATTACAAAAAAAAAAAAAAAAAAACTTATTTGAATTCAAAACGTCAAAATTCAAACGGTTTCTTTTGAATAAGTTTTTAACAGAATGTATCTTCAACGAAATGCTACCTTATCTTTTAGGGTTTCAGTGAGTGAAATCGAAACTGTTGTAAGTACATCTCACTCAGAACCAAAAGCGCCCATATGGGGGGGGGGAGCAAGTGGGGTTCAAGCCCCCACCCCTTAGAAATGAGAACTTCCTTGGTTTTAGTATTTTTTTCTTTGCAAAAATGTAAAAGCACTTCTTCTCCAGCTGTTAATGAATAAGTTATTAAAAACTTTAATAACTCTAATCTGCACTAAAATCAGTTTTCATGAGGAAAATACCTGAGCCCCCCCCCCCCTCCCTTACAGTTTTGAATACGGGTACCCTTGCTCAGAACCAGGGTTGCCAGATTTAGGAACAGTAAATACGGGACAGGCTTCTAAGAGTGAAAGGGGGGGGGGTAATATTTTTGTTGTTGAGGGCAATTACTGGAAATGGTGTATTTTTAAGGGGTGATAAACAATCATGTTTCAATAGCTTTTGAAAGATTCCTCTCAGTAAGTTTATTTGTGAGTACACTTTTGAAGAAACTAACTCAAAGAATAAATCAAGCAATAGAACGAAGTTCAGTATACAGATCGACGTTGATAGGAGCAGGTGCTAATTAGTTTAGTGAAATTTTTCGTTTTACTTTATTTTTTTACCTTAAAATACTGTTTCGTATTATAAAATATTGTTATCAGCTAGAATACGGGACCTAAGCCGTCCCGTATGGAAGTTCCCTGGGACGCGGGACAATTTTTCAAAATACAGGACTGTCCCTTGAAATCCGGGACGCCTGGCAACCCTGCTCAGAACATAAAACAGTTTTATGTAAAACTTGTTGCGCTTAAGCTTCTTCGTCTCAAGATAAACTAATAGGGGGGGGGAAGGACATTTTTTTCCCGACAGTACCTTTTTGGTACGATTTACTAGACGGGGAATAAATTCCTCCAAAGGTAAGGGTTTGGGGAATGGGATTTAAACGCCACCCTTTGGTTTCGCCTTTGCTAGGGTTCATCTGATGGGAAAAAAGTTACAAAACCTGTGTTGCTAACTTACAGCTTAAGTCTTTTTCGGGGTCAATCAAATCGCTCTCTAACGTGTTGCTACAACAAACTTCCGATTCCAGGATTTCATTAATTTGGTTGTAAAATGTCCAAGAAGATTGTGAAGTTCCAGAACCAAGTTTTGATTTTTCTCTCCTATAACATAACTTCAATACAGTGAACAGTTTCAAAATAAATAATATTTTTAGTTTGTATATATTAACTGGTGTTAGTTCACAATCACATTAAAAATGCACTTTGAACAACATCATCAAAAGTTATTTTACGATTTAATAATTTTTCAAATCATGTTAAAAAATGCGTACGAAACTGTTATTTATAACGCTATCTATTAATACATTTTTAAAAATATAAATGACAAAATGATTTAAATTTACCTGAATTGAGATGAGAGATTTTTAATTTTCATTTGAATTTCGTCATGAGATCTTTGAAATCCATGCACATGCATTTCCCCTTTGATCTTCTCATACGTTTGCCGATTTCTTCTATTCTTTTGTAAAACCGAACGCAGAGGCTTCCATAGTTCTATTAATAATTTAATTTCCCTCTCTGTCCAGTTACTTCTGCGATTTCTTTTCGCAGAAGCTTCGTCTGTGCAAGTGATTTCCATAACAAAACGAAAGTCCTACTAATCAATTCCAAATGTAGCTTACAGAACGCGATCAACTTGAACCACTCGAATAGAGTTAAGCCGCCACGTGTTTATCTTTCTGCGGAACTAGTTCACTCAGTCAGTGGAAACGGGAGTGAAGCGACCTCCCCTCGCATCTGAAGTGGTTCTACCCCGCCCAAGGTCATCTATTATCTTCACCTATTAGTGAAAGTTAGTTGCGAGATTGGGCGAAAAAAATGCCGATTCAACCATTTGTTCCCATGCTGCCCTCGGGCAGCGATTGAAACTGAAAAGTGGGAGGGGGCATAAAAACCGACAATAAAAGCCATAGGGGTTTTGCGGCAGTAAAAACGAACAAAGAACAATGGTAGGAGTTGTCCTAAAAATCCTAAAATTTCAAATTTTGTCCTAAAACTCCTAAAATTTCGAGTTTTGTCCTAAAATTTTCATTATTTTGTTCCCGATTTGCGCAGAAAAATAAAATTCAACTAAAAAACAGACGTGGCTCCAAGGGAGGGGCAGGGGGGGCAATTTCCCCCCTGTCGGAAACGTCTTGCCCCCCCCCCCCCCCGTCGGGGAAAATTTTGTATTTCGTCGGGGAATCTGTTTGCTTGGGCGTTTATCGTAAATGAAAAATTTTTTCCTCGGATATGAACTCGAAAAACATTAGTAGAAAAAAGTAGAAGTATCTTAAATATTTAAAAAAAAGGAAACAAAAAATCAATTCCCTTCGGGGCCACCCACCTTGACACCTGCAATTTAGCCCGAGTCCATAAGTCCCCTTTTAACGTCGCACAGATGGTGATAAAATAAGGGATAGCTATTGCTACGGGGGAAATGGTGTGTTTTTCATCCTTGAAATTTCTATTTATCGATGAGCTGGTTTCGACACCTCAGGGTGTCGACGACTAATAAAAGAGTACAATCTCCCCTTGACTATCCACGTCCCTGCCGAATGTAGTGGTGATTTCCGGGTCTGGTTATCGGGTTACGAGACAAATACGTACCGAATGACAACAGCCAGGGCGAGACGGGGGGGGGGGGGTCATCGGAGAAAAAACATGCTTCGGAGATTTTTCCTTTTCTATTACATTTACTAAACAGCACTTCAGCCAGTGCAGACACACTATTGATGCGTTTTAAAATACTTCTCTGGGTAAATAACTGCAATATTATCTTTCATTTTCACTCTGTAGTTACAAGTAAGTTATTACTATAGTTATTTAAAATTTATCTGATTATTGTTGGATTATTCTACAACAAAACATATCGATGAGTAACAGGGTTGGCCGAATTGGACCCAATTGGGTTGGACCCAATGGGTTTTTTTGAAAAAACCCATTTAAAAAAACCCATTATTTAACCCACTTTTGGGTTTTTTAAAATTTTCTGTGAAGTTTTTAAAAAAACTAATTAATTTAAATACTTTTACAATTTAAACTTTATTTTTATTTGTTCTTCACCACAGATAAAGAACAAAAAAATGAATTTAGAACTTGAATAGTATTTCTTAACTCTTAACGGCATTAAAAAAATACTTCAGATTTTAAATAAATGTATTTAACTTTTTTCTTTAACTGGTCAATAAATAACTCAAATTATATTGACCAAGTCCTGTCAGTCTGATTTTATCAATATTTGTAGATTGTACAGAGGAAACTAATTTAGTTAAAAGGCTTTCATGTGAATTATTTTCTGCTAACCAACACATCACAAATCTCGAATAAACACAAGGTATATTTTTTAGAAATAAACAGATTTTTCAAACGGTCGACAGAAAACAGAACAGGTGCAGTATTTTCATTATCTTACGAAAAAGTTTAATATTTCTTACTCTGTACACAGAAATAGAAAAACATGCAACATACAGTTCAAAGAAATATCTTGATTAAGCTGGAATTCAGTAAAAAGGGATTTAAACTACTTAAGGTTCTACAGTAGTTTTACATACCAAAATAAAATACAATTAAGTAAAATGCAAAAAAAAAAAAAAAAAATGTAGTAATTAAAAACGTACAATAGATTTTATCCTTCGAGAAGTAACTTTACCTTAACTGTTGGTAATAATGAAAATTAAAAAATCTGAAACTTCACCATTCTTGGGTTTTTTCGTCTTTTATATTTTTCTCCAGAAAATGCTGAATTTTAACTAGTTTTCCAGCTTTTTTTACCCGAAGACAATTTTTGCACATTGTCCACATACTTACGCTACAATATTCTATAAGTACCCCACATTTTCCTTAAAAAAAGACAAAAAAAACCCACATTTCTTTTAAAAAACCCAACTTTAGTTGGGTTTTTTTTGGGTTTTATTTAAAAAAACCCAAAAAACCCTGGGTCCATGGGCTTTTTTTAAAAAACCCGGGTTTTTGCCAACCCTGATGAGTAAACGATCCTTTTACCTCATACAAGGAAGCGTACTAAAGTAGATTTAATTTTTTAGTGTAATGATGTTTTGTCGGCAAATGCTAAACGCAAGAAAAAAATTCTTTTGACTAATGTAATAAAAGCAAATACATGTTTAACATTTTAAATACATGTTTCTCAAAAACTTATATTGATCTTGTTTGTAGGCTGCATACTGGGGAATCAGGGGATCATACTAGGGGGCATAATAGTTTTGCTGGGAATGAAGAAGAAATGAGAATGATTTAGTAAACATCGGGTTTGGCACAACTAAACAATCATTGGATTATTAAGCGTCGGGTTGGTATTGCATCAGGTTTGGGTTCTTTTTGAGAAAAATGTCTGGAGGAAGGGGAGGGGCGAACCTTTTGGAAAAGGCCAAATTAAATAAATAAATAAATCATGTGCTAAAGGCAATTGAAAATATATTTTGCTGCGCTTAGTCTATACAGCTGTAATTATTTGATTGGACCAGGTCTAATTCAAAAGTCAACATTGCTCCTTCGAAATCGATCAAACCAACTTACAAACTGGTACCAGGCTCAGTCTTGTTTAAGTTTTTTTTTTTTTTTGGAAGTTATGTTCTATTTTTTTTTTAATATGCTTTTTTTCAAGTGCTAAAATAGTGTAAAAAAAGCAGTGCTGCGGAGTCGGAGTCGGACTGATTTTGGAGAGAAGGAGTCTGAATCGGAATTTGTTGGTTAATAATGACAAGAGTCAGAGTTGGGGTCATTTTCCCCCAATGGCCGTAACACTGCCAGTGATTGCTGGGTCGGAGTGAGAGTTGGAATCGAACTGACGTTAGGGTAAAGGAGTCGGAGTTGAGTGCTCTAAAATTTTTGAAGTTGGAGTCGACCATTTTCCCTCCGACTCCGTAGATCTGCAAAAAAGCTCCATGTATGGAAATTTTGGGGTAAGACTTAGAATTTACACTTTTTCCTCTTGGTCTGGAAAGTGAGTGCAAACTTAAAATTTGAAAGTATGACAGATTTCAACTGACATGATCAATAAAAAGTTTGAAACTAATGGTTATGCATTTTCGAATTATGAAAAGTGCTTCAAAAAATTTTAAAAAAAGGTAGGTATATAGTAAATTAAAAAAAAAAAAAAAAACCTTACACAAGATAAAATTGGTGCAATTAATGTTAATCACTTTGATACTTAATAAATTTGTTTATTGCGTAATATCGTCGGCACCATGCTGAACTAACGAATCTGAAAATTGGCTCTTTTCAGGAGAGCCAAAACAAAATTTTGTCCATTAGACGCGTTTAGTTATTTTCAATGTATTAATTTTTATAGATAACTTTAAGTGTAAAATTTATTGTTCGAAGTAGTAATAGCCTTTTTTCAGTACTGCGGCCAACCATTGAATTTAAAAAACGAGATTCGCGATTTTTCACCTTCGTTTGTTTATTAAGTTTAGCATGGTGCTGACCATACTATTAAGTTTCGTTTCTTTTTTTTTTTTTTTTTTTTTTTTATTAATTTTTTTTTTTTTTTTTTTTTTGATTGCACAACACACACACATTACTTTCGTTTTGTGCATTCAAAACTTAGAACCAAGTCTGAGAAGTTGGAGTCGGACTGATTTTGAGGTCAAGAAGTCGGAGTCAGGAGTCGAAAGTTTGAAACTTCAAGAGTCGGGGTCGATCATTTTCAATTAAAATCTGCAACCCTGCCAGTTCTTGTGGAATCGGAGTCGAAGGCTTTAAAATTCCCGAAGTTGGAGTCGGTCATTTTTCTTCTGACTCCTCAGTCCTGCTTAGAACTACTGGTGTGACTATTCATTTGTATAATTTCAATCTCGCTCACTACATTTTAATTTTTATTTTCTATTTCAAACATGCTTCGGCGGCCCACACATTTTCTTACAAATAATCTGTGATTTGCAGGATGATATTTTTAAAAATCTAGGAATGAAATATGTTGACGGTCCCTATGAAACTATCATGATTATTTATACGATCAAAAGAAAGAAAGGAAGGAAAAATCATGGATTTATTTTTATACTATTTAATTGCAAAATCCAATGCAGCCCGCCGGTTCCATCCACCACCAGCTAGGCCTAATCGATGTAGACCTTTTATTACCATAGAAAATAATTAAAATCCGTAAAAATTTGCACCTTTTCTAATTTTTTTAGCGCAAAATTTTTATCCGTTTCCAGTTTCTATTTGTTATCAAATAAAATACTTGTAATTGGTTTTAGCAAGCAAGGCTCTTCAAAAGATATTCATTTTTTTCTCTTGATTCTGCTTTTGCAATAACAAAACTTAGTAGTTGTGATTGTATTCCCTTTTTCGTGCTTTCCCAAGTTATCTCGGAAAAATAAAATAATGAAAGAAAATATAAATAAATTTAATTTTATACATGTTCTGACTCGCGAGGTTCATCTTAATATAAAGCTAGGCATCGGGCTCAAGTTTCTTTTGAATTTTTTAACGTAATATTAGTTACTGTTCTTCTGCTTACTTAAGATGTGGATTTCTCTGCTCCCTAATAAATATGTTGATGAGCTAGTGGATGAGCACCGCTATACTCTTGAGCCCTAGAGTTTCCATCCCGTAAATTTGTGTGTTTTTAAGGTTTGATTACGGTAGAAGGAGGGGGAGGAACACTGAATATCTTAATTGGTCATTAACCTCATCACCCTAACGTTACAATAACCTACAATTTTGTTTCTTTAATTTTGGAACTTTTTCGGTTGTGCACCTCGACTCTCACTCCCTACAAAATACCAATACAGATCGACTAAAATCTCGTTTATTGGACTTCAATTTCTTAAAATTATTTAGAGGTGAGCATCCAGCCCTTGTCTGCATGAAACCACTGAAGATCATCTAAAATTGCGTTTTCAGAGCTACAATTTCGAAAATTTTCCGGGGAGGACCCCCCGGACCCCCCTCATTTCTGTAAGAGCAACATTACATTCACAACTACATTAATGTTGCTAAGTTTCTTTCTCTGCATAAACTCTGTAGAGCACACATTTTTAATGATTTTACATCATTATTCAGATTTTTCGTCAAATTCTGCTTCTTACACTGTTCTAGTTTATTGATCTCGCGATATGAACCTGCTCACAAAAGCCTAGTTTCATGTTTTTAATTTTAAATTTAATTTTATTTTTCTAATTATTTTATTTTATCTTTATTAAAATTTTTATTGTTTGCTTTTAATTTTTATGGGGAATTCGTGTTGTTAGACGCTAAGAATGATTAGTTTCTTTATCACCTAAATTGGGGGAGGGGGAATCTTGCAAACTAAAATTTGGTTATGCCCCCCTGTCGGGAAAGCTTGCCCCTCCGTCGGGGATTTCCTAGTGCCACCACTGCTAAAAAATGAAACTTTTCATGATGATATGCTAAAATTTTAAAACAAAATAAATTTCGTAGAACCTAAGAAATTTTCTCTGAAGAAAAATGAAGAGAAAAACCTATGTTACTGCTTTTTTGCTCGAGAAGGGGGTAGGGGGTGTGCAAAGAGCCTGATTACCGCAGGGGCACGCGGGGCACAGGCCCCTCCTCTTAGATTTCAGGGGGGTCCAAAATCCTATTACATGCCATTAATAGTACATAACTCCTTTTGGGGTTTCCGAATTTTGAGATTATTATACGCATTTTTTCAACAATGCTAATATCCAGTTGCACTATAGAGAGATCATTTTAAATTTTTAAAAAGAACGAAATCTCCTTTGTGATTTTTTTGGCAGCAAGGAAAACTATCATCCTTAGCATTATTATGCTTAAATAATGATTCAGAATCTAGAGTACAATGATATCATTGATATTTTTGCTAATGCCAAGACAAGAGGAAAACCCCTTATTTGTTGATAAATATTCCCCTTAAAAAAATAATCTCTTTTGCAAGTCTCAAAACCACTCCAAGTTTAGTCTGTATTTACAGGGCCGATCCTAGCAGGTGTGCAGAGTGTGCGCCGCACAAGGGCGGCCAAAGCAAGGGGCGGCCGCAGACCGCATCATATAATTCTTATAATCAAGCAAAATTCTTCAAGAATTTCTCACAAGATAACTTATAATAAGTAGAATAAATATGCTGATTTTTAAATGTTCAATTGTCAAAGTATGTGTCGATTTCCCGACAGCATAGCATAGTTTAAGAAAAATAGAATGTTAGGGAACATTATGTTGGTTTATTGTCCATTTATATGTACTCTTAATACATATGCTTCATTTGCATGCAAAGTTTGTGACAGATCCGGTAATCAGGCATGGATACAGGGGAGGGGAAAGGCCCCCTTCTGAAGCATGAAATGGTGTCGTCTAAAAGGAGCACCGAGGGCGGCCGCTAATGTTTACCCCCCAAGTTTTATAGACCTAAACAATGAAGACATATTTTATTTAAATTATTAAAAAACAGCTATACTGATTAGATACTCTCGCAAGCATTTCAAACAACAAACAATGTAACAAACTCTGTGTTTAACAATCTTGAATGCGTGAAGAGTAAGTGGAAAATTGCGACTTCCTTGAGAGTAACATATGTGAATGACGAACTAAAATGTTATACTTTTCACCCTTTACGACAATTTTTCTGATTAAAATCTTGAATGAACTGCCCGGTTTCAGATCAGGTAAGAGGACATGGCATTTGCCCCGGGGAGTAAATTTAAATGTGGCTCCAAAACGAAGATGCAAAAAGATGCCATGACCTCCTTGACGAAACTAAAGAAGGCTTAAAATTGCGTTTCTAGGACTTTCGGAAAATTTCGCTGGTTGAACCATCGATCTTAAGGACCCAATTAAGTCTCTGATTCACCTCTTCCACCTTAACTTAATCAAACATAGTCTAAAAATGTTGACTCCAAAATCCAAAATGTGTTTTGAGACGACAGCCCTTCCTATCATCAAGCATTATATAAAATTGCTTTGGCATTTTTCGAAATTTTTGCAGAGGAGGATCCGGAAATCCAATCGCAAACATTACTACCAAAGACAGTATCAATTAGCGTCTTTAGAGAAGCTACTAATTCCACCCCCTCTCACTTAACGTTTTGAAAAACAAAGTAAAATTGTGTTTTTCAAACATGAGTTTCAAGAATTTTTAGGGAAAGACCTCGGATCCTCCTTTTCTCCAACGCAATCACTATACTTGAAAATTTCGTTTTTAGACGGTTCCGTGGTGCCACAGCTTCCTGCCTAAACTAGCCCGAAATTAACTTCAGTTTCAAAAACACAGTTCGTGAGGGCACGCTGAACCCCCGCCCACTCTTAGTCCCATCGTTATCAAACAATGCTTAAAATACGATTTTGGAAATATTTCTAAAGAATTCCGGAGGAGAACTGCCAGGCTTATGTAACTTTTTATGGCGCTAGGGCATATCCATCAATCGTCGAGGTGAGGTGCACAAAAGGTCTATAGTTATATTTTTCAGATAATAATGTTGAAAAATATCCGAAAGATCCATAGAAGCTTTCCAGTTTTGTTAACGTCACCAAAGATAATATTAAATTGCGATTTTAGAAATATCCGCTTAAGAGCTTCAAAATCCTTCCTTCCCAAAAATAGCCTATAATGGATTTCAGTTCCGAAAAATATTTTGGTTCGGAATATTTTCACGTTTCCCCTAATGTTTTCAAATCTAGCCAAAAACGGGTTTTTGAAAAAATAGTACCGAGAAATTACCGGAGGATGGCCGCTAGATCCCCTCCCGTCATCAAAGACGGCCTAAATTTGCGTTTTAAACTTATATTTCGAGATCTTTCGACGGGAGACGATTGAATCTCCCTCCCTCTTGCAACGTCAACAAAAGTAACCCAAAATTGCGGGTTTAAAATTCCAGTTTTGGAAATTTTTCGGGAAGAACGCTGATCTTACCTAAGCTACGGTCTTAAAAAATAGCTGCAAATTGATTTCAATTTTGAAAGAATTTTAGGAAAGAACTGCAACATTACTTTCATCTAAAGTTTCGAAAAAGTTCCTAAAATTGCGATATTTGACGTCAGTTTCGAAAATTTCTCCATGCATCTTGAATATACTTGACTCTTTTGTCCTTGCAACCAAACGCAACTAAAGATTAAACTAAAAATATTTTTATACGCAAATTTCGATAATTTTCTTGGAGCAATCCTCCTCCCCTGAACCCCTGACACCTCCCCCCACGCTTCCTCTTCCTCCGTCCCTTCTCTGATGTCACCGAAGAAAGACTATAAAATGCGTTTTTACGACTGGTAAATTTTGGTATCTATTACTTTCTTCAAAGATATAAAATGTACCTAAGGAGTTTCTTATCATAAAAAAATTCTTCCTTTTTACAAGATCATTCTTCTGCCCCCCCCCCTTTTTTTAAATTCGAACTTGGCATATAAATTTAAAGAAAGATTTATATAGACGTTAAAGATTAGTCAAAATATGCAAATTACTCTTGAGGGACGGCACATTAGGTCTTTGCACACGGGCGGCCGACACCCTAGGATCGGCCCTGTGTATTTACTATTGAAAGTTATGTCATAGATAATTTTGATATTTACGGTTTATTGCAACGGGTGAACTTTAAAATCACATCTTATATAGTTATCATATACTATATCTCTTCTACTTTTTAAATGTATATTCTGTGTTGTAATATGAGGTGCCATCAATTTAGCATGGCTGTGTTAATATGAAAGAATCGAAATATTTTATTGTTTCATTATGTAGTACAGGTGGGGAATGGGAGGGGGGGGGGGTAATGAATTTCATTCCCAGTGTCTTCAAAAATCTTAGCTCGGCTCTAGGGGACCTTGAAATAGAATTGTGCTCCACGTCAAATATCAAAATGATCGGGCTCCGGGTGTGCTGTTAACTGAAACTCATGCTCAGTATAAAGCTGTTTGTTTTATCTATACTTTAACTCTTGCAGTCATTCCTATAAAATAAATAAATGAACTATAAAAAAGGGGGGGGGATAATCCCCCCCCCCCTTCCCAAATTGCCGCCACTGCATGCCGTGGGCAGGTAAGCGGCAGTATCTACAGAAATGAGTTTTCGAGGTGATTGAAGAAACGCGTTTCGGATTCAAAACTAATAAAAGGGAAGTGTTGGAGTATGGTTTTTTTCTCCAGCGGAAATCAAATAAGCAAGCTCCAAAAGAGGAGCAGGAGCGTGTCATTCCTGGGGGTGATATCTACCTCGAACTTCGGTATTACGAGTACGGACTTCATGGTTTCACAAAACATTGAAAAAAAAAAAAAAAAAAAACATCTTAGCAGGGGGTGACACCACAAATGACCGCCCGGTAAAACCCGTGCAAGGCAAGAAGTGCCACTATGGGTGCACACTGGGGGGGGGGGGGGGTGTTATGACACAGGATGGCAGATCATTGAAATTTTTTGTGAGGGGCATCACACAACAGGTGAAGGGGTGAAGGGGTACGCAATCGCTCTTGGGAAGGAGGCAATTGACCCTTGTGTTAAGAGAAAAACTCAACCCAAACATTCTTACCTCTGTTTGTTCACTGTCGAAAAAATTTCCTTGACTATGTTCATCAAATTTCCCTGACTAAAGATAATATTTTCCTCTATTTTCCCTACTTGAAACTCATTGTATATTTGTATAAAATGCAGAACTGCATTTTGGCGTGCTAATAATCGATTCTGAGCTACTGGAGACATTTTATGCGATTGGTTCCAGAGCTCTTTCCAGAAGTAAAGTTATTACACTCACACAATTCAGAACTCACTGGAAGAAGAGCTTTTAGGAGTGACAAAGGAGGCTAAAACCAACGAGGATACCGACGTCGGTGACGCACAACCAGAAACGTTCACGTTCAATTTTTGAGTCATTCCTATCTGTTGGATCTGTTTTATTAGTCTTGATTAAATTTCATTTCCAAAGACAACTTTTGAATAATCGTTAGATCTTAGATCTGTTCTAGCCTTGCAATTGCAGTCAGAGATTAACAAACCCTATAAGCTGAGAGTAAGTACATATGAATTTAGGGAAAATTAGTGATTTTCAAACTTTAATTACTTCGGCCCATGATGTCGCTGGGAGTCGAATTTTTGTATATGTCCTCAATGCCCCCCAAAGAATACGTATACAAAAATCATTGCCATAGGCCCCCGAGGGGCTGCTTCAGAACCCCAGGAAGGTACGATTTGTGGGGTAAAAACGAGGGGGGAGGGGGGTCAAATGACACAAAAGGCACATCAGTAGGGCACAAGGAATGTCACATTCGGAATGTGTGTGCGAAATTTCAGCTTAATTCCTTTTTTCGTCTGTTCTGTAGTCCTGTCAAAGAAAGCGAAAACTTTTTTGAACAGCGATTTTATAACTTTAATACCTCCTCTCCCTGATGGTCTAGGGGATTGTATTTTGGTTTACGGCGTCAGAGGCCACTAGAGATTGAGTGTACCAAAAAACAACTCCGGGGATCTTCATGTGTGGGGCTGAGATACAGAGGGATGAAAAACCCAAAAAAACCCAACTTGTTCTGTCGTGTAAACTTGTTCTTGGTTATATTTTCTTTCGTCTTTGGCAGTGGATTTGCTTCTGTTGGCTGCTGACGTTTGGTTTCCTTAGCGGGGCGGGACGCTCCCGCGTCCCGTGATTTACTAAAGAAAAATTTACTGTATGCGCCTCATCTGAAGATAAACCATTTAAAAGCCCATTTTTTAAAGATTTTTTTTTTAATTTTTTTTTTTTTAAAGAAAATTGGAAAGCAACTTTAACAGATAAAATGTTGTAAAAGCTTATTTGATTTTTAAAATTATAGTTAACTGGAAAATCACCCGTCAAGGTATGACGGGTGAAAACTGCTTCTACATTTGAACGAAGCAATTCGCAACTCCAACAAACTATAGTGAGCACTGCAGCCACCGTCTAATGACGGATGAAAAGGTAAAACAAACGCACACCGTAGAGTAAAAAATGCTAATAAGCCTAGTAATTTTTCTTTATATGCACGACTTTTTTGTTTTATTTTTTTTAAATTAATTTTTAAAGTCTTGTGGATATTCTGGTCCACGTAGAAAGAAATGAGAATTCAATTAGCATTACTAAAACGTTAGAAATTAACGCAAATTTCGTAGTTCGTAGTTGTAAGCAGCCATTTCCCCGATGTTGAATTCGGTATTTATCAATTCTTGATGGAACTACATTTTCATTGTGGCCATAAGAACACTATAAATATTTCATGTAACAAAACCTTTGTTTACCAGTGTTATCAAAGAGGAAGATAACATTCCTTTGTCTTGTTTGCCTAGAGCTATTTGTTCTACATTTGTAGCTGAGTTATTTCTCAAATTGCCGAATCGGTTAATTTTATTTTTTTCTGTTTCGTATTTTACTAATTCCTGAGTTATGATTTAATTATGTCATGCCATGCAAATCATCAACAAAATTCTCACGGATGTATGGTGATAGTTTTCTTTTTAATTGATCTTCCATCATTTCTTTAAACTTGTCGAATTCTGTAATCTTTCTACTATTTTAATCCACACATGATAAAAAATAAAAATGGTTTACAACTGGCATGCGGAATCTCGCCAAAGGTTCTTTGCTCGCACAATACTCAAACTAGAACCCTAAACTATAATCCCACTAAGATAACCTTTTGCTGTTTCTTTACCTCCTCATAGACTATCGTCTCATCCTCCAAATCAAAAATATTCTGCTTTCAATTCTTTTGTTTATCGTGCAATTAATATTTGTTCTTCCTCGAAACTTCTCAAAGCGGAACTTTATTATCTTAAAGCTGTGGCAATTGATAGAGACTATCCGCCAACTTTGATTGATTCCATTTATAAAAAACTTTCAAATAAATCCCAAACTAATGTTCTTAACCGAACCTTCATCAGAAAGAGTTTGGTTGTTTTGCCATTCTTTCCATCTGTAAGCTATCAGGTTGCTAAGATTCGAAAACGTTTCCAATTCCAGGTGGTGTTCTCTCCTATTAATAAACTTTCATTCTCTTCTCTTAAAGATCCTATTCACCCTCTTAATTGTTGTGGAATTTATAGAATTAATTGTAGTTGTAAACTTGCCTATATTGGACAGACTCGGCGTGCTTTAAAAATTCGCTTGAAAGAGCATCAAAATTATGTGAAAAAACAACAATTAAATAAGTCTAGTATTGCTCAACACTATTGGGATTCGAATCACTCTTTTGATTTTAACTCTTATCAGATTATCCAAAAATGCCCCAATTCATCAGATCTTGACTTTTGGGAATCCTTTCATATTTTGAGGAACAGTTCTAACTTAGTTAACGATCTTAGTGCAGTTCCATATTTTTCTAACATTTGGCTCCCATATCTTTAATACTGTCCTTTCCTCACCCCCCTCCCTTTTTTTATCGATCTTCCTTTGTTTATTTTTACCTTTTTGTCTTGATTGACACCGCCCCCCCCATTTTCTTCTATTTATCTTTATTTTTCCTTTTTTCGAATATTTTTTGTTTCTGTTTATTTTATTTCATAGTTTTCCATTCAGTTTTTCCTTTCTTGCGGTTCACGGTTACTGACAATTTCTTTTCTTTTTGTTTAAGCTTCGGCTTACTCTTTGTTCAATTGAATTCTTTCTTTCTGAGTTCGTACCTAAGAGAAAGCTCTTGGCCTTTGCTTGCATTCCTATTGGTTCCTGATCGGTTTATAACTTTGTCATTGGTGTTTGGCTAATCCGCTGTTTTTATCTTTTAAGCTGCATGCTTATCTGCTCTTGGCTTTTGTCGGATGTCTTTTCATCCATAAGCTCATTATATTGTAACGGATTCGGTGCGACTTCCACTTTCTTGAAAAGAAAACACAGTTCTTGATAAAAACACAGTTCTTGATAAAAACACAGTTCTTGATAAAAACACAGGAAATTTATTTACACTATGTACAGGAAAGATCTTCAACAACTGCTAAATTATTCATCAGCAATTAAGCAATTATCACACAACACCGTAAACTCAACGTTTACACACGTATTTACTTCCAAATACGAAAACAACACAGCGAAATGCCTCGCTATAAACAGAGCAAAATGCTCTCCGTTCGAAATATCAATCGAAACTGACTGTTTATCCATCGCTAACGGCTTAAATACACCGAAAAGAATTTTCCACAACATTTTTACCTCTTCGCGAAATGCGTAGACCGTTATCAATGAAAAGAAAGAAAATAGGGGTCGTATACTTTAGCCGAATGAAAAAGGGGTTGTATATTCATTACGGGAAACTATATACAGGTTACGTTCCTACAATAATTACTATTTACAGAATTTGTAACATTGCCCCCTTCCCAAGGACTGCACGTCCCGGGCAGTACAATCCCCAGAAAGGTTGCCAAACCTCTATCACAAGTTTACAAATATACACATTAATTAATAACTAACAGATACAGAAAACACAATAATAACAAAAAATATTACTAAACATTAAAAGCAAAAATTATCTACAACTTTTATGTTATCAACCATGGTTGTTTACGTAATACTCATGAACTATGG
This sequence comes from Uloborus diversus, assembly GCF_026930045.1. NCBI lineage: Eukaryota > Metazoa > Arthropoda > Arachnida > Araneae > Uloboridae > Uloborus > Uloborus diversus. The sequence continues at coordinate 176,846,518 of NC_072732.1, read as the reverse complement.
CCATAGTATGGGGCTAACCGATCATAATGTACAACCCTAGGTTTTGCATTAGGTGATTTTTGGATCCTCACTACGACGTCATTTAGTCGGTTAACGACTTTGTAGGGTCCATTGCAATGCGACTGCAATTTGGGTGAAAGACCTTTCCGTCGGATGGGATTCCATAACCAAACCTTGTCGCCTTCGTTGAATTCATGTCCAGTAGACCTTGTGTCGTATCGGGTCTTCATCTTCTCTGCCGCGATGTTGATTCGCTCTCGTGCGAAGTTATGAACGTCTTCCAACCGGGCCTGGAGATCCTGGATGTACTCCTCAGGCGATGAAGGCGCATCCGGAGGACGACCGAAGACGAGATCACAAGGTAGCCGAAGCTCTCGTCCGAAGAGCATCTGAGATGGGGCATATCCGGTAGTCTCGTGGACAGCACTGCGGTAGGCCAGCAGGAACAAAGGTAGCTTCTTGTCCCAATCCTGTTGGTTTCTGGATACCATAAGTGAGAGATTATTCAGGATTGTGCGGTTAAATCTCTCCACCATGCCGTCCGATTGTGGGTGTAGTGGTGTTGTCCTAGTTTTCTCAATTCCGAAAATTTGACATAGGCCCTTAAACACAGCAGAGATGAAATTCCTCCCTTGATCGGAATGAATCTGCAAAGGTGTTCCGTATCTCGAGATCCAATGTTGGACTAGAGTCTCTGCTACGGTAGTAGCCTCTTGATCTGGAATGGGATATGCTTCCGGCCATTTGGTGAAGTAGTCGATGGAAACAAGAATGTATTTGTTCCCATCAGCAGTTCTTGGTAGAGGACCCAGGATGTCGATCCCAATTCGTTCGAAAGGAGCTCCAACGTTGTACAGATGTAGCTTCCCTCTGCTTCTCTTCTTCGGTCCTTTACGAGCAGCACAGGCGTCACAAGAATGGCACCACTTCTCCACGTCATCCTTCGCCTTGCTCCAGAAGAAGCGCTCCCGAACTTTATTGAGAGTTTTCAAGACACCAAAATGTCCTCCAGTCGCACTACTATGTATTTCTTTCAAAACATCTGAAATCCTTGATCGGGGAAGTAGTAACTGCCACCTAGATGTTTTACCGTCGTCAGATTCCCATTTCCGGTGTAACACGCCGTTCCGTAAATGGAGTGAGTTCCATAAAGCCCAGTATCTTTTTGTTGCAGGACTGAAGATGGAAACGTCCTGCCAGCTAGGTCGCCGACTGTCACTTTCCATGAACTCCAAAATTGGTTTTATGTCGGGGTCTTCAAGTTGATCTTTTCGAACTTGGTCGTCACTCCATGGATCAGGTTCTGATGATATTGGAGTCACTGTCACCTGATAGGCGGTAGAGCTAGTCGTTCCATACTGTTTCTCGATTCGGGAACAATCGTGGCAGTTCTCAGGACAGGGTCTCCTTGATAAAGCGTCAGCATTACCGTGAGATAACCCTTTTCGATGCTTGATCTCCATGTCATATTCCTGGAGCCGCTGTATCCATCTGGCCATCTGGCCTTCCGGATTTTTGAAGTTCAAAAGCCAAGTTAATGAGGCATGATCTGTCCGAAGCAGAAATTTTCGGCCGTAGAGGTAATGATGGAAGTGTTCTACAGCTTTCACTATGGCCAGTAACTCCTTTCTGGTGACGCAGTAATTTCGCTCCGACTTTGATAAGCATTTGCTCCAGTAAGCGATGACATGTTCATTTCCGTCAATTTCTTGGGATAAAACAGCTCCGATGCCCTCGTTGCTCGCATCAGTGTCTAGGATGAAGGATTTTTCAGGCTGAGGATAGGCGAGGATAGGCGTTGATGTTAAAGCCTCCTTCAGTCGTAGAAATGCATCTTCGCATTCTTTGGACCATTCAAACTTTTGCTTGCTCTCCGTCAGCTTATGCAAAGGTCGTGCAATGTTGGAAAAACCCTTTACAAACTTCCTGTAGTACGTGCAGAGCCCCAGGAAACTTCGCAGCTGATGGATGTTTTCGGGACGGCTCCAACTCTTGACCGCAGATACCTTCTCTGGATCGGTTTGCACACCCTCAGAAGAGATGATGTGACCAAGATAGTTTACTTCCCGGCGGAACAAATTACATTTGGACGGGCTTAACTTCAGATTGGCTTCCTTAAGCTTTTGCAGCACCTTCCTAAGATTTGCCAGATGTTCTTCGAAACTGCGTCCCACGATGATGATATCGTCTAAGTAGACCAGACAGGTTTCGTAGGAAAGTCCTCTTAACACTGTCTCCATAAGACGCTCGAACGTAGCTGGTGCATTGCAGAGGCCGAAGGGCATCACTTTAAACTGCCATAAGCCTTGTCCAGTTGTAAACGCTGTCTTCTCTCGGTCATCAGGGTGTATCTCAACCTGCCAGTAGCCGCTCTTCAAGTCCAGGGTCGAAAACCACTTGTGTCCGGAAAGAGTGTCCAAGGTGTCGTCTATCCGTGGAAGAGGGTAACTGTCTTTCTTGGTGATTTCATTCAGTCGTCGGTAATCGACAAAAAATCTGGTGGAGCCATCTTTCTTTCGGACCAAGACGATGGGAGAGGCCCAAGGACTGGATGAAGGTTCGATTACATCATTCTCCTTCATCTCTTTCAGAAGGGTTTCAACCTCTTCCTTCTTAGCGAACGGTAGTCGTCTTGGATGCTGTTTAATAGGGGGGTGTTCTCCAGTGTAGATCCTATGCTGCGTTAAATTCGTACGGCCAACATCCTCCGATGTAGATGAAAACAGATGCTTGAAGTCATCCACCAATTGTTCCGCAGCAGTTCTTTGATCTTTCGATAAGGGTGCACTCCCAATTAACTTCGATGTCAAGGACTCAGAAGACACAGTCTCGTGGGAATTGATTCTTCTAATGATGCAGTTTACTGGAGTACAAGTTGCTAACACTTCACCTTTCCGGATATTCCTTGGCCTTTCACTCACGTTGGCGACTCTCACAGGAATTACATCCTTAGAAAGGTCTACAAGCGTAGATGCTACCAGCACTCCTTTTAGGTTATTGCTTAGGTTAGGGTATTCAATGAGTCCAAATCGAAAACTATTGCTTTCTTCAAGGGAGCCAGGTATTAATGATTCTGACCTTGAGGGAATCGATAAATCTGTTTGAGCTATTATTTGATGAGCGGATTTTACATCACTTTCTGCAGGGAAAACGGCTATGTCTTCTCTCATCGAGTGCAGCTCATTAGTCTTGAAGTCGAGAGTGAAGTCATATTTCTTCAAAAAGTCCAATCCGAGAATGAAGGGGTCCGTGATATTAGCGACGAATGCCGTATGATGGTAGGTGGCATTCCCAAACACTATTTCCAAGTCCACTTTACCGTCAATCTCAATTTTGTCACCTGTCACAGTCTGGAGACTTACGCGTGGCGATGTCCACAGCAGTTTCAATCCAAATTCACGAGCCACATCTGTCCTAATGATTGTCACATTGGCTCCAGTGTCAACAATCAGTCTGCTGGGGTTCCCATTTACATGTGCGTAAATGAAAAGTCCATCACTGCCACTACTAGAAGAGGAAATCTGCAGAGCTTTAGTGGTGGTGATTTCCTTCCCTCGCGTAGCTTGGCGAGCCGGACAACTCCTTCGCAGGTGTCCTTCACTACCGCATTTCCAGCACTTCTGCTCTTGTTTCTTTTGGGCTGTTATGCTGCTCAAATGTCTTGTCAAGTCACCGAGTTGTCTCTCAAGTTCAGCGAGGTGGGACGACCTGGAATCAGACTCATCAGCTTCCTGAGTCCGGATTAGATGGCGATCCACACGGGTTGCTTCTTGGGCGGCCTCGTATCTCATCGCATACACAACGGCAGAATTCAAGTCTTTGACATCCGCCATCCGTAGAGTTTTCTGGATTTCCGGATCTCGAACCCCGTCGATGTAGTAGTCGAGTGCCAGGTTGTCTCGAACATCCGCAGGGCAGTCGTAAAAAGCAAGATGAGACAGTCTCTCGATGTCCGCCGCAAGCTCTTGCAGGGTTTCCCCGGTTTTCTGGAAACGGGACTTCAACTGGAGTCGGCTGAAATCTTTCTGGCACTTCTCACCGAAGCGAAGCTCCAACGCAGATGTGAGGGCGGCGAAATCCAGGCGCTGGCTGTCCGGAAGGGTCTGGAGAATGTCCGCTGCGTCACCTCTCAGGGATGCTACAAGATGACAAGCCTTGGTAGCAGAGTCCCATCCGTTCGCTTCCGCCACTATCATGAATTGGGTCTTGTACACCTGCCACGAACTTTTCCCATCAAATGTGGCCAGTTTAATGGAAGGTCGAGCAACAGATGTGGGAGCGCAAAACTGTACAGAGCTGTTTTTCGCGGTCGCCAATCTCCTTTCCATGTCTTTAATTATTTCTTCTTTAAATGAAGTAAATTTCTTGTCTTCTTCTTCCAACTTATTTTCCACATTGGCGATACGCTCTTCCACAGTATCAAATTTTTCTTCCAGAGCATCAACTTTATCTCCCATGGCGGTTAGTTGATTCTCCATCATGGTTTTCATCGACGTTAGGTCACTTTTTATTTCATCTTGACTTGTAGTAATTTTAGCAGTTAAATCACTATTTAACTGTTCCTGGTTAGTCGCCAATTCATTTTTTAATTGTTCTTGGTTAGTCGCCATATCATTTTTTAATTGTTCTTGATTAGCCGCCATATTTTCAGTCAAGTCGCTTTTCACAGCATTAATTGCTTCCAGAAGTTGTTTTAATTGGTCATCCATTGCGCGAGTAATCACCATAAAAACAAAGTCTATAAATTCAAACAGTCTTTATGAAAAAATGTCCAAAGTCACACTTACTCCAAGAAAGTCCAGAAGAAGCCCCACGTTGGGCGCCAAATTGTAACGGATTCGGTGCGACTTCCACTTTCTTGAAAAGAAAACACAGTTCTTGATAAAAACACAGGAAATTTATTTACACTATGTACAGGAAAGATCTTCAACAACTGCTAAATTATTCATCAGCAATTAAGCAATTATCACACAACACCGTAAACTCAACGTTTACACACGTATTTACTTCCAAATACGAAAACAACACAGCGAAATGCCTCGCTATAAACAGAGCAAAATGCTCTCCGTTCGAAATATCAATCGAAACTGACTGTTTATCCATCGCTAACGGCTTAAATACACCGAAAAGAATTTTCCACAACATTCTTACCTCTTCGCGAAATGCGTAGACCGTTATCAATGAAAAGAAAGAAAATAGGGGTCGTATACTTTAGCCGAATGAAAAAGGGGTTGTATATTCATTACGGGAAACTATTTACAGGTTACGTTCCTACAATAATTACTATTTACAGAATTTGTAACAATATTTTGCATTGAAAAAGGCGTTCCCTGTAACGCCGAAACACGTGTGTGCTGTAATTTGCAAATTTGTGCTTCTTCTAACGTTGTTTTGTCTTACTTTACTATAATCCCACTATTTTGGTGATAAAAATTCTCGGCGTTAAACATTTTTCATCTCGTTCTGCGATAATATATTCAAGAAAATATTTTGCATACTGTCCATTCCAACTAAATGCTGCAGTAAAATTAGGTTAGCTAAATTAATTATTTTTAAACTAGGCGGAGATGAAAGCCCTAATTCTTCTGCTAATGTTATCAAATCCTTCTTCCGAGCTTAAGATTAAAAAAAACCCATATTCTTACAAATTCACACACACACACACACACACACACACACACACAAAAAAAAAAAAAAAAGAACACCTTACCTGGTATAATGTTATCTTCTTAAAAAAAAAAAAGAAAAAAAAAAAAAAATTCATCGAACGGAGTAAATGCGAAGTTTGTTAATCCAGAGTTTTCTTGTGTTTACGCGTTCGCCATTTACGACAATCGTATCATGTTTTAGAGGGAAATAATGAAAACTTACATTATTTTGAGAAGCTCGAGAATACCATTAAGGGACGAAATAATTTCTGTTGCTGACAGCAATCTAAGACACATTGAATGCGTTAATAAATACTCCTAATAAACTGCCTGTGTTTACCAACAGACACACGTGGAACGCAATTTTTTACCTTTTTCTTTGATTTTTTAAATCACCGCAAGGTAGCGTATTCGAGCGCTGGAGTTGCGAATTGCTTGTTTGGTGATATTTTGACAGTTGAAATTTTAAACCTAAGTCCAGTGAAATAACCCTAAACTCCAATAGATAGCGTTAATTGTTGACCGTTTTTTCGTTTCTTCATTTTCCTAAAATTACGTTTGTACTAGTAAAACGGTCGAGTTACCGGATCCAGTTTAGCCTTTTAAAGCATTTCCCTTCATGTCAAACATTGCCAGAAAATATTATCCAATTATCTCGCTATGGTCAAGTTTCATTGTTGGTGACGTCAGCGTTACTCGATCAGTGAATTGGCTATTATATGTATGAGGATAAGGACTCTAAATAAGTCAACCACTGAATTTCGGATCACAGCTGAAAATTTTAACATTGTAGATGTAAAAACAACGAACGATCACTTTAAATAATGTTTATGAAAGTCATGAACTTTCATTGAAATAAATACAGTAAAATTCGCTCAAATTTCAACACTTTAGTTCAAAAAACGACATCTAAAGCTGAAGGTTCGGACTTATTCACGCAATATAAAAGTTCCGAAATGTTTTCGCAAACTACTCGAAAACCTGGATATTTTCCCGATTTTAGCTCATTAGCTCAACCCTTTAAACTAAAGATTAAAGAAATAAATACTAACACATTCTGGCGACATTTTATACTGACTGTCCGTTAATTCAAGACTTCGACTGCAGTAGAAACTCGACTGTCTGAAAAATGCAAGAAAAGCCAAATTCTGAATTCATCAATTTTTTTGAACAGTTAATCCCTTGGAAATTAGTTTGTTAAAAAAATCCATGTGAAATAATGCTACAAAAAAATTTAAGTTTTGTTATTTTAATTCAATAAAAGTAATAGTTAGCATAAAAATACAAATCTCTTAGGGGGGGGGACATTGTATGCACCGCACCCGTTGTACCCGCTGCATCGACGATTTATGAACTTTTTCTTCTCGTATGCGCCATGGCGCTTGCGACCGAAAATATGGTATGTACACAAGGTAACTTAATTTCAAATGATTTCATTATTTATGGGATTAATATCACACATTACGTTTGTAACAAATAACTTCTGCAAAAAAGAAAAAAGTAGACCAATTAATTTTAAAAATGAAAAAAAAAAAAACTTGACAAAAAAATTCAAAACATATCATAGTCTGGAAATTTTTTTTTCTTCTTATAATCCGCGACGGTAGCGGATAATACAAAAGCCACAAAACGAAGTTCATTTTGATTTAATAAACAATTTTTGCAACTAAATTGAAAACATGAAGAAATAATAAATTTAAAGCAAAACTAAAATAAACCTCGTGCAAATGGAGACTTCTTTGCCTCTAGGATTATTTATTCTATGTAGCATGAACCGCGTGAAAGGAAAATTCAAGCTACGTAAAATAAACAACCCTACAGGCAAAGAAGCCATCTTTTTAAGCGACTTCTTATGTATAAATTGAGGTTCAAAATACCTTGATGTTGAAGGGGAAAATGCAGATAAATCGCGGCAGCGTGCAATTCAAACCTCATTGGTTTTACTTTTTTAACAGATAATTAGCGGATAGTGCGCAGGAAAATGTGGTACTTAATTTTGCAAAGTAAAAATGATTTTTTTTTTATCTGATCAATTTTCCCTGAATTTCTGTTATTTTCTTGAAATTCCCTGATATTTCTCTCGTCAATAAAATTGCCCGATTTCTCGTTTCTGTCGCCACCTCTTGGACAGCAGTATGACATGACTTGAAACAAAGGGTTCCAAGGGTGGAAAAACCTGAATTTATGTTCAATCACTTTGTACTTCATTTTTCTGAAACAAAAGCATTAATTTATTTTAGCAGTTCTAATCTTCGTTTTTAGTCAAGTTGTTTTTTAAAACTCCAACTTTGTCAAAAGGAAACTTGAGGATGCGTATGAATGTGATCATTACCTTCTGCTTTTATAACCACTTGGAAAATTTTGTGAATGATACTAGAAAGAGCTGAACAGCTACAAGAAAATATGAGCACTTCCAATCCAAAGTAATGTTACCTTTTTTCGACTGAATCAAAAAAAAAAAAAAAAAATGGTGAGACGCGTGAAGCTTATGTATCACACGTTGAATATTGGTGCTTTATAGTAGCTATATTCATTTTATTTCACCATCACACAACTTGAAATTCAAAAAAGTATGCATAGTATTTCCAAGGCGACTGTTGCGTCAAAAAAGTATAGAAGTGTGTGTGGGGATTAAGGGGGCCATCTCGCAAGTTGATTTTTTCCCCTTTTTGTAAAACTGAGTTATATGTTATTTGATTTCCACAATATTTCCACAATACTGATTAAATGACCACTAAAATATGTGGAATGTGGCCTAGAAAATCAAGACACATGATCGCCGTGGATTCTCCTCTTACAATTAAAAGTTCCATTCTTAAGAAATAACACGAGAAAAGACCATTTTTTTTTTGTAATTTTTAGTTTTTATTTTCATGAAATAAATCAATCTGTAAAAAATCATTTTTCAACCAAATGTCTATTTTTACTCTGAAAAGTGAGGAGGCAAGACTTCTTTACTTTTGGAAGTGAAGGGGCAGTTGCCCCCTATGAATATATACGAGCCGCCTATGAATATTTCAACTGGGGCAGTTATAATTTGTTGTTTGTCTGTTATGGATCAAATGTAAAATCACTCTGTTATGCATGCAAATTACTTTTGCATAACATTTACTGTATGGTACTAAAAAAAAAAAAAAAAAAAAAACCATTTTGCATTAAATAAATTATTTTCATAAAGAATATCAGCTATGTTGTACATAGTCTGCATGCAAGCAGTGTCTGAATACAAGCTGATTTTACAACCGTTTTTTGGTATCTTTACAAAAATTTTATTTTAAAATTGGTACTTTCACAAAAATCAAGTAATAAAGTGAGCAGCTTTACAAAATTAATTTTGGAAATCAGCAGTCACAAAAAAAATATTAAAAAATCGGAAGTTTCGCAAAAATTCGCATTTTAAAATAGATATTGTTTTTCTGTTGAAAACTAATTTACTCATAAAATAAAATGCTAAGCAGATTTACATAAACAATCTCTTACGTAACAACATTTTCGTAGTATTTTAACTCATTCTTGGCCATTTTTCGCCTTTTCAAAATTTCATCGCAATCCTTTAGCATTTGTTTTGAGTTTTGATAATCTCCGGAATGTACAGAGTACAAACGCTACTGTGTTGAAATAGGATGAAATTTTTCATACCTTTTAGACCTTAAGCTCCACATCTATCCAAAAAAAAAAAGTTGGAAATAATAGTAGATGATATTTGCACTTTTCAAACTAAAATTTCAGTTGCTTTGATTTTCTTTTACAAAAAACAGATGATGTTGATTCAATACATTGAAGGAAACCACTGCTTTGCTACTTTTACTTTTCCCAGAGCCATATTTAATTTTAAATCATACAACTGCTTTTAATTAAAAGGATTGTAAAAAATGTGAAAATAAAACAAAAAAATACATAAAATATTTGTATGAAATTTTCTCAAAATTCTTTTTTCTAAAACATGACCATTTAAGAAGGAACCATTTACCTCCATTCAGAAATAAATTGTGAGAGTAACATGTCGAAAAGTCATTCTTATAGTCCTACAATATATAGAAATGTATTTTTTGCAGTTTGTTCTTACAAACTATGTATAAGCTTCAAGATAAAAATCCACTCTAAATCATAAACATAATACCAAGTATTTTAAAATTCAATGACTCAAATTGGAAACAAAATTTTGAATAGTATTAAAATTGGTAATTATTAAGTCATAGAATAAATTTTACATAAAAAATACAGCAGTGAAGTGCAGTGAGCCCAAAAAATCAAGCAGTGTTTGGGCACTCCCAGTAGCAGACACATGGGGGGGGGGGAGAGATCATAGAGGTCATGACCCCCTTCCCCCCTTATAAACCACCAACAATAGTTTCAGGGCTCCCAACACATTTTAGCTTCAGAAAAGGGTAAAAGAGGACCATTTCCAATCAAAAAGGGGACTAAAGAGGACCAGTTAGGATCAAAAAGAGGATCTTGGGAGGACCACTCATAATTAAACCCTGGGAAGCACCAAAAGGCAAATTATTTGCCAGCTGGCTAAATTCATGAAGATAATTCGTTAATTAACTATAATAATGATACAATTCCTTTATCACCTGTGAAAATGATCTTTTTTTATCCATTGAATAATATTATTTACAAATATTTGGATGGGAGGGGGGGGGGGCGGGGGGCATTTAATTCAGCACTTAAGGCAGCCTCTTTAGAACTAAATAGGCATAATGATACATTTTGACTTGAACCAGGGATGCTGGTAGTCTCATTGAAGGATAGATGAAGCTGTGCTTCATCTTTATTTAGTTTAAAATTATTTTTATGTTTTTCTGTCTTGTAATGCTTCTTAACTGCATTGTATCCCTTCTCAACCAATATTAATCTGTCATACACCAAACATAAAACGTTATTCTTTTGTTGTTTTCCCTAGTCTCTAATTTTGTTCCCATCTTCATCAGTTTCATCTAACCATTTGCTGAGAAATTTGCACTTCAACATGTCTCACACTGAAACCTAAAAAATATTGTTGGGATTTTCAACAAAGCTACAACTGAGTTTATATTAAAATTATTTTATGTTTGAATTTTAAATTTAATCTCTTATCACAGGGTTCATACCCTTTAGGAAGAAAAACATTTAAGAACTTTTCAAGAGTAAAAAAATATTTTTCAAGGCACTACCCTAAATTTGCACCATAAATATTGCATGCAGATTTCATTTACTGCCAACATATAAATAACAGAAAGTAATAGAAAATGTATGGAAAAACAAACTGCTTTTTCTACAAGAGACATTTTGATAAAAGATCTACTGTGTTGAAAGTTTTCCTAAAAATGTCTGAAATGCTTAATCACAAAGAGAAGCAGATAACATGAGGCTTAGTTTTGCAATATTCAAAGTATATTTTCCAGAATCATAAAGCTTAGATTTAAAAAAAAAACCTCCATGATTGCACGGCCATGAGTGCTTTGAACTTTTATAGGGGGGGGGGACTAATTCCCCTCTTAGCATGACAATGAAATGATGTACATAAATTCAACTTTATAAAATTTTATGCATCAACTTTTTGAAATTTTATAATTCAACTTTGTTTCAAATACAAATCCTAAGTTAAAATGTTATGCACTCAATTGTTTGCATTTAATATCCCCCACCATAAAAAAAAACAGTAATAACCGAAAATAAGCTAATAATAACTAAAACTAAATTTGCAAAACTAGAAATTTGAATTAAAAACAAAAAAAGAAATATTAATTTTTTAGTTACTTAAATAAAAATTTAAACGAGTTAATCTAATGTAATATGTCAAAACAACTTCAAACTGACAAAAATATAAAAATATTTATTAGATGCAAAACGATTGAAAGCTTAGATAAGCAAATTTTCACGAACCAAGTTCGATTTTGGCATGTTTCCATAAAATAAATGAATTTATTTTCTACTAAATTAAACATAAAACATGCTAATCTAAGGTAGCATTTGGGAAAAAAACATTCGATTGGGAAAAATATTTTAATATTTTCATGATGCAAAAAGATTGAAATTTCTAACACTAAAAGTTATTTTCCGAGTAAGTTCAATGTTGCCATGGTTTCCAAAATAATTACTTCTTTAATTATTGAAATTAAACGAAAAATAAGCTAATCTAAAGTAGTACATGTCAAAATTCGCAACTCCAACGAACTGTAGGGGGCACTGAAGTCACTGTCTAATGGCGGAATTGAAAACTAAAACAAACGCACATGGTAACGAAGAAAATGCTAAAAGTGTTGTGATTTTTGTTCGTACGTATGATTTTTTCGCTTTATTCTTTTTAAATTAATTTTCAAAGTCTTGTGGATATTCTGGCCCACGTAGAAAGAAATGAGAATTCAAGAAGCATTACTAAACGTCAAAGATTAATGCAAACTACGTAGTTCGTAGTTCTAAGCAGCTATTTCCATGATGTTGAATTCGATATTTATCAATTCTTGATAAAACTAAATAATAATTGTGGCCTGACAAGAACAACAATTAATGCTAGAAAATTCAATATGACATTACAAATTATTATCGAAAGAAGATGATACTTCTTTGCCTTGCTTGGCTAGCGCTTATTTTTTTTCCATTTGTAGCCGAGTTATTTCTCTCGAATTCCCGAATCGGTTCATTTAAAAATTTTCTGTTTCGATTTTTCTAATTTCTGAGTTACGATTTAATTGTGTCATGTTATGCAAATCATCAACAAAATTCTCACGGATATATGGTGGTAGTTTTCTTTTCAGTTGATTGACCATTATTTCTTTTCACTTATCGAATTCTGTAATCTTACTACCATTTTATTCCACTCATGATAAAAATTAAAAATGGTTTAACTAAAAACGCGAAAACTCGCCAAGGCTACTTTGCTCGCACAATACCAAAATTATAACCCTAAACAAATTTGGCGAAACCTTTCAGCTGAGAATAAAAGGAATAAAGTAAATTCTTTCTAGGTTAAACATTTTTCATTTTGTTCTACGATAATAAATCCAAGAAAATATTTTGCATACTGTCCATTCCAACTAAATGCTGCTGTAAAATATGATTAGTTAAATTAATTTAAGATTAAAAAAAACTCATATTCTTACAAATTCATACAATAAAAAATTTTACCTGGTATAACGTTATCCAATTTTGTTAATCCAGAGTTTTCTTGTTTACGCGTCCACCATTTAATACTTTTTTGAAAGAAATAAGGAAAACTAACATTATTTTGAGAAGCTCGAGAATACTACTAAGGGAGGAATTAATTTCTATAGCTGAAAGCAAACTAAGACACATCGATTGCGTTAATAAATACTCAGAACAAACTGCCTGTGTTTACGTCAACAGACACACATGGAACTAAAACGTGGCAATGTTTTAGTTCCATCGGCAGTTTTGTAAATCACCGCAAGGTAGCGTATTCGAGCGCTGGAGTTCCGAATAACTTTCTCCTGTCAAAAACATCAAAATATTTACAAGATGCAAAAGGATTGAAATTTGAAACGCGAGAAGCAGTTTTCCGCGAAGTCCGAGTAAGTTCAATGTTGTCATGGTTTCCAAACTAATTCCTTTGTTAATTATTGAAATTAAATGAAAAATAAGCTAAGCTAAAGCAGCATATGTCAAAATAACTTCCTACTGTCAAAAACATCAAAATATTTACAAGATGCAAAAGGATTGAAATTTGAAACGCGAGAAGCAGTTTTCCGCGAAGTCCGAGTAAGTTCAATGTTGTCATGGTTTCCAAACTAATTCTTTTGTTAATTATTGATATTAAACGAAAAATAAGCTAATCTGCACATGTCAAAATAACTTCCGATTGTGAAAAACGTCAAAATATTTATAAGATGCAAAAGGATTGAAACCTCAAACACGAAAGCAATTTTTCGCGATACTGCATATCAAACATATGTTCAGAAAATTGCACTGATGAAATATTTTTAAACGAATTGAAGCAATGAAGAAACTTTTTATACTTTTTCAAAGTTTTCAAGCACTTGGAAAATAAACTTTTTTTTCCAAGAACTTTTCAAGGGCGTAAAATTTACGAACATATGCGCCTGTAAAAAAAAAAAAAAAAAAAAAAAAAAAAAAAAAAAAAAAGGGGCGCATGCGCCACGAGATTACTTTCGAATTCATTTGTAAAAGGGGTGGTTCATAGCAGCGTTACTATTACAGTCAACTTGCGACAACTCTAAGTCCCAAGGGCCCCTAAAACGTTCCAAGTTCTGGGAAGTTTCCACAACAGTCTCAAGAGCTTGGGATCCAATAAAAACTTTGAGATCAAGGAATATTAGAGTTATCGAGATCGGAAAATTCATTCCTTACACTAAACGTGAGGTTGAAACTCCGAGAAATATCGGTAGCACCCTGATCCGATCCGATTCGAAGTCATAACTCCTCTCCAAAACCTCTCCTTTTTTATGGATGTCAATCTGAAGCGAAATAATACGGGAAAAGTCAGGTTAAGGCGCCGCGGCCGCGTGTTTGGGTGTACAGTATCTTTTAACGTAATGGAAAATTTTTAAAATCTGATTCTTAGGTAAAAACAATATAAAAGCGGACTAATCGGACCAAAATGTTAAAAAGCGGTCTAAAGCGGACTTAATATTAAAAAACGGACTTAGGCGGGAAAAGCGGACCATTTGGGAGCCCTGTAGTTTTCATCCACATTGTATTCAAACACTTTAGGAATGAAATGTAAACGATTTTAGTAGTCTTTTCAATTTATTAATTATTTTTGAAAGTAAAGAAGCTGTGATAAGAGACCGCTGTAGGTGCTTCTTCAGATTCAAAACCAAGCAGGCAATTCCAAGGTTGGAGAGATTTCAAACAGTAAACATTTCGTAGGAACAAAGAATGGAATTCATTTCTAAATGAAATGCATTATTTGCTTCTAAAAACGCGAAACTTGATGGTATCATAGTAGCATTTTATAATGCTGCATATTTTCAACACCAGTTTCAGTTATTTGTTTTCTTTACATATGCTATGGTATGCTATTTGCGTTTCTATTGTATGTTTGTAATTAATCAGTACTATGTATGATATATTTATGTTTGCTGCATAAAATATGCTCTATCAACATGACAGTTATTAGAATTAACATGCTTTACTCAGAAAACAGATATATTACAAACTAACATCAAGGTTCGTACTCTTCCAGACAAAATGAATTTTAAGAGTTTTTAGGAGTCAAAAGCAAAATTTTCAGGAGTAATAACACGAGCGGTTTTTACAAGAAAATTAGTTTCAGTAACATTTAATCTACTTTAATGTCAAAATTTAACATTACAAGAAATGAAATAACAAAATTTAAAAAACACACTATTTAATCAAAAAATAAATAACTAAACAAAAATTGGATGCATAATATTTGAAAATAACAGGAAAGCACAAAATATTAACAAAGTCCCAATAGATTCAGTATCAACTCTTCTAACAGAGTTTTTATTTTGGCACTTAATTTATCAAGGCCTATTTCAACCTTTTTTAGTTCATTAAAATTTTCATTGGCTTTGTGCCTTAAAGCATTAATTTTGTAGATAGAGGAGGAAAGGTCCTTTTCTGTTATTTTTTTTTTATTATTCATCTCATGAATGTCAATTTTCACACATCCTTTTATTTTCTCAGATCATTGATTTGACCTTCCAATATTTTTCGTTTCCCACTACAAATGAGCTTCGACTTTTTTTTTCTGCTTATCTAAATAAGCAAGGTATTTTTGCTGAGCTCCAGCAACAGATGCCATCAATTCTTGGTGATGGTTAATTATTCAATTCCACCCACAGATCGTATATGATCATCAATTAGCTGTTAACACTAAATCTAACACATGCTCTTGTTGCGTTCTCTAGAGGAAGCTACGATCAATAAACGTAATGGGCATGTTCCAACAGAGTAACCGGTCAGTTGGTTCGAACACACCTGAAGTCTTTGTGAAAAGCACCGAGTGCTCTGTATAATACGAGAATTTCAATTAGCTGTCGGCGATTCAATATGGTCGCCTAAACAGAGATGACATGGAATTAAAATTAGCGATTGCTAAAGCTTTATTTTGAGATTGATAAAGCACTTTTACAGTAAAAATTATTTTTAGGATTAGAGGGGAGAAATCAGGAGGTTAAAACAAAAATTCAGGAGTTTAAAGGGCCCTTAGGAGAAAAAATTAAATTTCAGGAGTTTTTCCAAGATTTTCAGGAGGTGTACCAATCCTGAAACATGAAAATGTAGGTAATAATATGAAAACAATTGGATATCCTATCTGCGTGAACACTCGCTTAGGTCACCGTACGTGCCTGTAATATAAGAATGTGTTGTAAATATTCAGGTATGGTTACAGGTATGGTTTTTTTAAAAATATCTCTAAGTGTCTTCTAATTTTCCATCCAAAGCTTAAAATTGCAGTTTTGTAACTCTTTCCCCTACATGATCTTTAAATTTAGAAACAACAGGAACAGAAAAAAATGTTCTTAAAGAACATACATTTATTTGGATAAATACATGAAGTAATATTATATTCTACATTTATTTTTAATAGCATGATTGTAAAATATGAAAGTCTGAAAATATTACAAATGTGATTAAACTATCAGTTCAATTTCACTCAGCAAGTTCCAGTCTCTGAAATTTATCAACATCGTAAAAGCCAGCTTTGACGACTCTCCCTCCAAAGTACCTACCATTTAAGTCAACAACAGCTAAAAAGAAAGAAAGAAATTATTAATTTTACAATGAACTTTTCAAAATAAAACTAAAAGTAGGGTCTGTTCGAAACATTACACTTGCAATAATTTTTGAAACTAAAATGTTGGTTAGTGTGAAGCTTTGACAAAATAAAGAAATGACTATGCAAGTTTCAACAACTACAATTGTATAAGTATCATACTTGTTTGAAGTTCATCACTGTGAAAAAAGTTGTTTTTTAAAGTTTAGTCATTTTACACTTTCCCCTCTAGCAAGTCTATAAATGGGAACTAACTGGTTTCAACTAGTTTTACCTTTCATGCAGAATGATAGTAAAAACATTTATTTATGAATTTCACCTCCCCAGCTATTTTTGAGGTGTCTCCCTTCACTCCATAAATACTGTACTCTGGGGTAAATGGAAGCAACTCTCATTCTTCCTTCTTTTTCTATTTGGAAATTAAATTTTGACATTAATTACTTTTGTATTTATTTTACATAAAAGTAGGGTACAATTACAAATTTCATGCAATTTTCCTTTTTTAAATTATTTCAGAACATATTATGAGGATTTAGCAGATTGCAAAAGATCTATGGGCAGCAGATTGAGCATTGCTGGTGAAGAAGTTCTCAAGTTTCTGAACTGATTGTGCATATTTTGATTATCTAGCTGCAGGAACCAGATGGGGAAAGAAATCAGTTTCCATTAACTGTCTAGTAGGGTGGGCCGAAATAAGCCGAAAAATTTTTTTTTTCGAAATCAATTTTTGGATAGCGCGCAAAAGTTGCGTAGTGAGCTAGTTAGCACTCACAAAAAATTTCTTGGATATTAAAAAATATCTAGCCGGCGCTATTTGACACTGAAAAACCGAAAAAAAGGAGAAAAATGAATTTTTGTCGAATTTTTTTAAAAAAAACTAAATTTCAAATATTTTGCTGGAATGCACCGAAAATGTTATTTAATGAGCCAGTTCGAGCCCATAAAATGTTTCATTGATTTTAATGAGCATTTAACCGCTCCTTTCCGACATCAAAAATTGGAGAAAAATGAAAAAATATTGAATTTTTTTAAAAACCAATGTGAAAATTATTTTTCAAAATTAAATCATAGAATAATTAATTAAATAGCGCCATTAATCATAGTAATTATTATCACGCAATAGTATCATACATTTTCGAGAACTGCATATGTAGATAATAAAATTTTAAAAAAGAAATCTTCAAATTTGATTTATAATACCTCATGCATAATGAATATTATTTTTTGGAATAATATTGTCCCTTGTTATCAAATGATGGAAGTTCTTTCCTAGCTTGAAGTTTAGCACTAATGTATCCATCTCGTGCAGTTTCAACACGAACTTTTATTGCAGCTTCGGTTATTAGTTTCACACAACGTTTCACAGCTTGCGTGTGACAGGGAATTTTTTCGAAAGTAAACTCTGTCGAATGTTCTTTGCACATTTCTTTCCATTGTTGGTCTTTTAGATGCATTGTAAGAGGTGGCTCTGTTACAACACAGTTTGCCCAATCAACTAAATCAACATAATCAACGGCTTCAAAATTTAGTTTAGGACGCTCAAAAAATCGTACACCATCCGAGCTCTTCGTCTTCTTATTTCTAGAGTTCAGAATGCGCCTAACAGCTAATTCCCGAATGTATTTTCTTGAGTCAAACAGCATTGTCAACAGTAGCTGTTCAGGATGAGCGAAATATGCATTACTTGATATAACTTTGAAAATTATCTCCTTAACGTTGTCTGGAAACTGCCTTGCAAGAGAAATCATTTTCCAAAAATGTTAGGCGCGGTACTGGCATTTCGGTTTCATTTTTTTTTTCAAACCACATTGGAGCATAAACTAAAATTACATATTTTACAAGCATTGTAAGGTTTTCTGATGGAGTTGGAATGCCTATATACAAGCGTAACAAACGGTTTGTAGTTGTCAGCCATCGCGCAGACTGACTGAGTTTGCCTGGGCTACTGTCAGCCACGCTTGAAGGACAACTACCATCTTTTACGGCAAGACAGATTCTATACAAATATTGTTGTTCAGTACTTAAATTTTTTATATCTTCCATGTCCAAAACCAGAAGATTGCAGTCAATTTTATCAAATTTGACCACCGGATTTTTTTCACAATCTCTAAGAAGTTGTTCGATAGCTCCAGAATATGAATGTGGCCAGTTTGTGCAACCGTCCAATTCCAGTATAAGATGCCTCAGTGGCAACTCATTGTGGACATTGGGCACAAGAGAGGACCCCTTTAATTGCTTAATTCAAAGCTGTGGAGATGTAGAATTATAGCATTTCTTGTCGGGGGGGGGGGGTTGTCTCTTAAGTGGGTCATGAAGTCGAGAAGAAGAAATGGCTTGAGAAAAAGAAGAATACTTGCGTTGAATTCATTAATCAGTTTAAAGGACTTCAGAGGATCAGAGGATTCACATTTTTTAATACTCAAGGGCTCTATTTGTCAAATATATATAAAATAGTTATAAAATAATCTTAGGAATAATAGAAGTAGTTGAGCGCCGTTTATTATCCAGGAGAAACAATTGGAACCGAAGATTAAAAAAAAAGCATCTTATGTAACTATTTTTTATTTGAGTGAGTGCATTTTTAAAAATTGGCGTACAAATGTCGCATAAAATTGATTGAATTTTCACTGTTTTTTTCTAAGTAACGTATTGCGTAACATTTCAGTACTTACTTATTTCAAAACTACTTTTAATTTTTTTTTTCATTTTTCCAATGTCAAAGTCTTAAAGGATCGTAGCTAAATATTCTACGAAATGTATAAAAGTTTGTGAGGATTTCCAACTAATTCACTGACAGATACTTCTAATGTTTGCTGAAACTAGCTTCAAAATTTTATTTTCGACCCCCCCCCCCCCTTTTTTTTTGAAAAAGTGCATTTTTGCCCTTTTTTTCAATTTTTCAAGGTCAAATAGTGTCGGCTAAATGTTAAACAAATTTAGTGAAATTTTTTATGGGTAATAACGGGCCCATATAGCAACTTTTCCGCACTATCCAAAAACAGATTTCCAAAAAAAGTTTTTTCGGCCCACCCTACTGTCTAGTCTCTGGGACAAGGATGGATACAAGGGAGGGGGCGATCGCACCTCCCTTGAAGGATCCTACATCAGTAATTTTTCCAAATTGAAGATTTAAAAAGCAGGTATAGGCCATCTTTGATGACGTTAAGGAAAGGAACGGGATTCGAATCTCCCTCCCAGAGACTTTTCAGAAAATCTTGGCTTTTAGGTGTTGTTAGAAGGCATGTTCTGGAAGCCTACCCTCAGGCATTTTGCAAAATTTAAGTCTTAAAAATACGAGTGTGTACATTTCACATAGAGTTAGAGCAAGGAATAGATACAGTGACTTTTCTCCGGTAGTTTTTCAAAACTGAAGAAGTTCCAAAAAGCGCAATTTTAGATGCCCTTTAATGATGTTAGGGGGGGGGGGGGCAAAATATTTCCCAAGAATGATTACAAAACTGACTGAAGTTCTAAAACTCGATTTACGAACACCTCTTTCAAGGGAAAAGGGAAGGAATATGCTCGGGGATCTTCTAGGATAAACATCTGTAATTTAATTGTTTTAGAATTTCGATAAAAAATGATGCAGCAGTGGCCCTACAAGCATTTGTTAATCAGATACATAGTAAGACGTAAGTTAAAAGATCAACAGCCCCCTCCTTGAAAAATTTTTGGATCCCCCCTTGCTCTGGGGAAAGGTGAAACATCATTTAATCCACTAACAAACATTCATATAATCAAATTTACCATACCCAGTTACTCTCTGAGAGTGTAGTATTGACACTGGACAAAAATTTACCAGTCAATTCATCCAAAAGAAAGGGAAAGATCTTAAGTTGAAACATTGGAACTCTGTTTATCTTTACCCCAAATGACCTTAAGCACAAATTCTAATTTTAACATTGAAATACTATACACTCTAGACTAGAGAACACAAACCTTTAATAGCTGATTCCAATCTCTTAAACTCAATAAAAATCCTAACTGATTCTTCTTCTGGAACATTTCCGCCTGGTATTTCAAAGATCATGCATTTCACAACCTCTCCATACTTTCCACATTCTTCTTTAGTTTCTGGTTCTAACTCTTCATCTACTTCACCAGGACCAACCATGTTCTGAAATATTAAAAAGAATAAGAAAATCTTAAAACAGATCTTGTCGTAATATTAATTTCCCATATCACACCTTGGCAAGGAAAATGATACAACTCAAAAAAGCAGTATTGGATAAAATCAAGGTTTTATGCAGTGGTAAGAGGTAGTTTTAAGTGATTTAGTCTCAACTATAGCAATAAGCATTAAAAATAACATTGTGATGTTTACTGGTTAGTTTTTGTTGCCTAAATTAATAATGCATGCTTAAAAGTCGATTTTTTTTATTTTCTAAATTATAAAATTTTAATGATGTGACAATATTCAGGGGTCGATCCAGGTTTTATTTTTTGGGTCCCCATTTTGTGAAAAGGCAAAATATTTTTGTGAAATTTCGTTATTTTTGTGAAAAAGCAAAATATTTTTGTGAATTTTCTTTATTTTTGTAAAAAAGACCTTCTCGTGATTTTTTTCTTGGAAAAGATTATATTAAAGCATTTTTAGCTGTCGTATCGTTATAGAAAAGCCCTAGACAGGTTTCAGGGGTGATTGCAAGTTCTTGAAGAATACCTGAAAGCTGTCAAGAGAAAATGCGCTGGGGGAAGGGGGAAGTAAGACCCTTAACATTTTATTCCTAATTTGACACATACATTACATTTATTGCTTTTTACAAATATACATATGCAAGGCACACTTTCTTAAGGTGAAAGTCTCACAACAGATTTCCTGTTTGCCCCTCTCAAATACTTTAAGAGCAATGAAAATTGCACATGCTGCTGAACGTAATGATAACTCTTAATAAATACAATATGAACAGACTCAAAGATATCACATATTTCTTAACACAGAAGTGAAATACTCATTAAAGATTCCATGTATGTGTTTGAAAAACTTAAAAGTAATTAAAACCCAAAATAATACTGCACCAGCATTCAGCGTTTAATTTTTTGACTGTTGACGTTCTTACAGAGTAGGTATTTCGTTTAAAACTTTGCAATTTAATGATGTTAATAAATATATAAGAAATTTTATTTGTTTGCCTCTTAACACAAGGTACAGTAAACATCAAAAATGCGAAAAATTCGTTTACCATGGTCGATGTAAGGAAATCAAAATCTTCAAAACAAAAATATAAAAATAGCATGCAAAATAATTTTATTTTAAGTAAAGTTATTTTAGAATTGGATTTTGAAACTCAACACAAATTAATACTAAATATATATTGCGTAATCAAAGTAAAATTTAAGATTTTCCTGAAAACAAGCTACCAATCACAAGTGTCCTTCTCCCGTCCCCCCTCTGACGCTCTCAAGCAAAAACACCTCACGCAGCAAGCAAAAGATAAGATGGGGAAGGTAGAAGAGGCTCCCGCGTAGATGCGTACACATTTGCGGTTAAAAAATATTGTGAAAAGGCTGCCTTTTTATAAATTTTTGTGAAGGGGCTGCTTTTACGACGCCGAATTTTGTGAATGTCGCCGCTTTTGCGATGGGGAATTTTGTGAATGGGGCCGCTTCTGCGACGCGGAATTTTGTGAATGAGGCCGCTTTTGCCATGCGGAATTTTTGAAGGGGCCGCAAAGCGGCCCCAATTTGGCGCTGGATCGACCCCTGATATTGATAATATCACTTTTACATCACTATGCACCAGCTATTTCAGCTACCTTTGTCAAGCTTTGTGGAAAGAAAGAGCATTAAATTTAGATTAAAAGCTAGTATGTTTTCTCCAAATTTTGAGTTGCTTCATTTTCCTTGCCGAGGTGTGATATAATACCAAAATACATGCACTATACTACACACTGATGTCCGAAATAAAAGTTACAAAAACAAAATCTGTGTTAACATGAGAAGTACTTTGTTTATTGCAACAAAATTTGATACAGTGAGATAGGCTTGAGAAAAAGCACAGAACAGCATAATATGGAAAAGGTTTGAATGAATAGTTAAGATGCCAATTACAACAAAAAGTAATCATGACACATTATCTCCATATTTTGAAGGCAACATAAGTTTCTTAAAAAAAATGTAATGCATTTAAAATACAGGGTGTTTATGTATGTCTCTTCAGATAAATGAAAGTCATTTTTTAAACTAGTATGTTGTGGCCATCACGAAACTTTCTTCTATATATTTCTTATAATTCTGATCCCTCCCCATGCTTAACGAGGAATGAATATTCCCAACAAAAATGAAATTACACATGCCAAAACTTGACGACCATCCCAATTCCTGATTTATCTCACAAGCAAAGCAAAGAATGAAAATTGAAAATTATTTTAAAAGCCTTGCTTGAAATAATTACAAACATTTATTTGTTAACAAACACGAGTGGCAACAGTTAAAAATTTTAAATCATTGAGATAATATTTCCGATCATTTCCATACAATTAAAATCACGAGAAATACGCAGACGACAATCTATTACGATTTATCTTTCTTATTGTTGCATTAATAAAGCTATTTTTATTCGAAAAAAAAATCAACACCTCTTGGAGCGATTGGCGTCAAAATTGAATCAAAGCCTGTTTACATATGGATTCACATATATTCCAAATTTCAACTAGAACATAGCATTACTTCTTGAGATAGGGCACTCACAATGGAAATAAAGAACGGGCGATTGCACTACCCCCTTTTTAGCTGTTGACACCAAAATAAAACCAGCTCTTATACCCACTAAGGGCTACTTGCCGATAAATTTTTCTTTCATTACGTTCATTATTTCTTGAGATACAGCAGTCACAATTGACGACAAAAAATGTTCCATAGCTCAACCCCTGTTTGAGTTATTGACACCAAAATTGATTCAGCACCTGTTCCTGTTAATGGCAACATGTGGACTAAATTTTGTTTCATTCCGCCAGTTACTTCCTGAGGAATAGCAAGCACGCGTAACTCAAAAAAAAGTCCCATTGCTCCATCCCCCTTGGAGGAATTCGCGCCAAAAACCAATGGCACAAGTTCACATAGGGGCACATATGTGTACCAAATTTCGTTCGATTTCATGCGGTAGTTTTTGCTGTAGAGCGGTCACAAAAAACTGGTCACACACAGAGGTGACACACACACACACACAGACAGACATTTTCCAAAAATAGTCGAAATGGACTCAGCACACCTCAAAACGTTCGACTCCGTCAAAATTCGAAATTCGAAAATTTGCACGAATCCAATACTTTCTTCTATATATTAGATATAGAAGAAAGTAAAAATCGACTTCAGCAGTAAACATTATTTCTTTTATATTTTGATCCCTATCAGGAGTGCCCCCCCATTCCAAGTTCAATGTCGCAAATCCCTCCCCCCCCCAAATTTTCAACCCTCTTTCACTTTTTTTAATTTTATTTTTTAGCTCTTTTTTTATTTTATTTTATTGCTTTTTTTAAAAAATTTTTGTTTATTTATTTATTATTAATTGTTATTATATTATCAGAAAAGTTCTGTGCTGTGCCGATGGCATACACCCACATAAACAAACTACTAAATAAATAACTGCAATAAAAATATAAACAGAATAAATGAATAAGTTAAATTAAAAATAAATCAATGAATAAATTTTAAAAAATTCCCCCTAAACATTTTGATGGCACAACTTGCGCCATAATCCCCCCCCCCTGTGGGCACCCCTGATCCCTAGGGGGCTCGTATAGTATCCTTCCTTGAATGATTAAAAATGAAAGACAAATTGTTTCATTCAATGAAAAACAGATATTTAAACAAAAAGTTTGGACAAGTGGGATTTGGGTACATATTTTTTCCCAAAATGCAGTTCTTTTCTCTTTTTTTTGAATATAGCAAAGGACTAAAACTAATCATTTCCCCCATAAATTTCAACCTGCCAACATTTTAAATTCTGGCTATGCCACTATCAGTTAAAGGACTATCATATTCCCTTTCAAGGGTTTGTTTCTGATGTTCTTTACAACAATGGCCAGCAGGGATGCAGAGAGCCAACGCGGGGGCTCCTAGTCAGTTCAATCACCGCGAGCCTCCCGTAAAAAAAAAGAAAGAAAAAGAGGAAAGAATAAAATAAGAGGAAAAAAGGGAAACAAAAATCAAAACTGATTACTAGAAGACAATTAACTCTATTTTTAAAGTGCTGCAACTGTAAATGCCAAAAGAGTAAATTTTAGAAACAATCATTATTTAATTCGGGAACAATGCTTGCTAATTAATTTAAAAAGTAAAAAATACAGCACAGAAATTCACACATCAAAACCAAATTTTTATACATTGAAACTATAAAAAGAAACACAAAATTGAACTTATTTCAAAGCAACCTTCCTTGTTTTTTGATTTGCGAAATGATTTACAACTTCCTCAAAGTTCAAGTTTCTTGAAAACTTGTTCTCCTGCGCTAAAACTTCAAGATTAGTTGTCTGTTGCAATGTGCTTTAGGAGCACTATTTGAAAATCAATCTTCAGTGTTTGAAGAACAGGTAGTATTTTATTAATTATAAATCTTTTTTTATCATCATGTAAGATTTAAAACTAAACTTTAAAATAAAATGTATTTTTACAGTATTATATATTTAACGTACAAAGATAATCTGTTGAAGGATCTTGGATCTCCCCTTCTTTATTAAGGATCAAAGTTATGAAAAGCTCATTTTTAAAAGTATATTGCAGTTTATTTTAGAGTTATAAACAGGAAGATGAGCAAAAATACATTGAGACCTGCCCCCAATAGTGTAAACATGCCCCTGACATCAGTAATACTCTTTCCAATTCTCAGTGCAAAACACCTTCATGATTTCACACGATCGTTCTTTCTTGAAGAGGGAAAAGGGGGAGGGGAGATAATCCATTACACATGTATATACAAAAGGTACCATGCACGGAACTATCGACGTTCCTTTCACCACACATTTTCACCCTCCCAATCATTAGTGAGAACAGACCATGTTTATGAGCACACACTTCAGGAGAAAAGAAAATTTTAATATTTACGTTCAGAGGTTTTTTTTTGTTTGTTTGTTTGTTTGTTAGCTTGTTTTCCCGCCTTTTTTTCCTTTCTATTTCTCTCTTTTTCTTTATTTTTTTCTATCTTTTTTTATTGCATCTGTGTAGCCGGGCCCTCTCAAGGCCCGGGCCCCTAGTTTCCGACTAAGCTGACATGCCCTCTCGTCAGGCCTGATGACCAGCAAAAAGAAATCTAAAAATCTGATGAAAAAAGTAAAAAGCAAGAAACTAGATCAGCTGCTAATATTTTAAAAAGGGATGTTAAATCTTGTCCAATTGTGTCTCAAATCTTAAGAGCTCTTTCTGATATGAAAAGTGATAGTTGAACATGGGGGTTCTGGGGGTTCTTTTTTTAAACAACAGGGCTTTTGTCATTACATACTTGAGCTATAAAATTACTTTTCTTTTTCAAGTAAGGAATGTATTTTTTGAAAATTAGTTTTCTTCTCTGATCATTAATAAAAAATTAATCTTGATGAGCATATTTCCTTATTTACTTCTTCAATTTTGAGACATGAAGATTTAATCATAACAAGCACCAGCAATGCTCTTTAAATGGAATGCCACAATCTGCCAAAAAACTTCCAACCTATTTAACAGCTGAAGTTATCAACCTGTTTCATAGCTGGAACAAACTAATTACTTACAAAGCGTTCAGATTTTTCAAAAGGAACAAAATAAGGGGGGGGGGAGGTTGAGCTAGTTCTAGGGGCAGGAGGAAATGGAAGGGACTCGAGTATACCATGACAGCTATGTGTAAGTGTGAAGTAAGAGTTACGTAAATATGTGATTTTGGGTGTAATATAAACAAAGCAATCTTAGTTCTACACACTTTGAATTCTGAAAAAAAAAAAAAAGTATAAATGTGCCACATTGCTTAAATTTTTCAACACACTGACCTTTGAAATAGTTCACAAAGGAGCACATGAAATTTAGGTTTTAAACTTGCTTTAAAAGGGTGTAAATATGCAGGTACATTGATGCATTAAAACTTCAGTACTTACTCGTAATAAAACAACTTTGGAAGGACATTTCATAATTTCTGTGATGGAGTCAACTTGTGAATTCGATACAGGGGAATTTGCAGAGCCTGGTTGAGGAGGAGGTGGTGGAAGTTGGAACTCTGGTGGAGAATCAGGTTCAAATTCTACAATAGGGAGAGAGAAAACATATTTAACAAAACAGACAACATTAATTTAAAAATCCATGTGTTTGTGGATGTATGAGAAGACTTATCTTTATTTTTCAGTCCCAGTAACTTTGATATTTTTAAAAATTTACTCTGCTTTCTAATGTAATGCATTTAGAAACTATAGAAGTTAAAGAAAAAAAAAGACCAGGAGTTTCTTCAATCTGCTAATAAGTAAAACACAGATCATAGAATCTAGAAATATTAAAATTATAGTTTTTGTAACAAGATTTTTGTAAACTTTTCATTGTTTTTTTTTATAACAGTAAGCATTAACGAAGAAAACATGAGGATAAACAGATAAATACAGCAACAAAAATCTTCAAGGTAAAGCAAATTATGTTTGTTGCAATGGGAATTTTTAGAATTCAAGCTATGTAATGGCAATTAAAAGGGGATTGAGCATTTATTCGTTGAAACTGATATTTTGTTGCATTAGTATTTGCCATAATGAGATTTTACTGAGCTTCATTTCAGTATGACGTCTGAGTGTGACTATATTAAAAAGCCCCCAGAGCTCAATTTTAACATTAAGTTTTAAGATGTAGTCAAGTCAAAACTTTATAATTACCGAGCAAAACAATTTAACATAGTACACTGTACAAGATATCATCTTTGCAAGTAAATTACAATTGCTTGTTAATAATACAATTATTAAATAACACAATAGAAATGTGTATAAACAAAACATTCATATAGCTATCTGCACTTGCCTTTAGCAAGATCCTTCTCATGAATGATCTTCCCTCCTCTTTTACTAGTTTTTTCAACTTGCAGAGCTTGACTCATGCCTTGCTCTTTTTTACCCAGACCTTGACCCTCTTTAAAACCATACTTTGCCATGATTCGTGCAGCCACTGAGCTCCTAGTAAAATGTTGGTAAATTAGATTGCAAGCTTTTACATGGAACATAAATACAACAAAGAAATAGTGAAAAAAAAAAAAAATCACATAAAATAAATGACTTTCCTTTTTCAAAAACGTTAACAAAAAATAGAGGTAAATTTGATAGTTGAACAATAAATTTTATGATTGCTCATGTACTAATTAAAATTCAACAATAGTTGTTTGGCTCAAAATTGGAATCTAGAATTCTAAAAATGAAAACAATAATTAAAATCAATTCATAGAAACAGTATAAGTATTATCAAATATTAATTGTCACTCCTACATCAATCATAAATTTAAATAAATAAACAAATAAATTACAGAGTTCCAACTTATCACTTAGTAAAATTTAAGCTCTTTTAAAGACCACTTAAAACTATTTAGGGCACTCAAAATTTTGAATTATTTTCTCAGAAAAAAAGATTGACATAATAATTTCTTCAATAAGAGGAATTTAATAATTATCTAGATGCAAAAGATCACTTTCCTCCAAAATTGAAGGTACCAGAAAAATGCAAGTATCTTTAAATATTTTTATTTTATAAGCTAAATAATTTATGGTTTGCAGTTTAATAAAGCTAGTGATCAGAAGTGAATCCTAAAAATTTTTGGGAGAAGGGGGAGGGAAGTAAGACAGCAGGAATAAAAATTAAGTTATTTTAAGCATTTTAAAAAGAAAATAAGGCTTCTTTATAGGCCCCTAAATCTATTACAAAACTTGACGCATTATAATCGTTTTAAGTCATGGTCTTCCTGAATTAAGAGAACGTTTAATTTTATCCTTCAAGAAAAGCATTTAAAAAGCTATTTTTAGAAAATTAAGATTTACAGAATTATTTTGAAGGTTGAAATATCAAGCAAAACAAATAATAATAATTTTTAGTAAAAGGGAAAACTTTCGCTCAACACTTTTTTTTTTTGCATGAATCTTTAACATTGCAAACAGCTTTTAAAATAATTAATTTTAAATGGTGAAACTGTTATCCATTAGTTATATACACCACCATGGGCGGATTTATGGGGGGGGGGGGGGCGAGGGGGGTCAATGACCTCCAGTCTTGGGAGGACTTTATACATGGTAACAGCACACATTTCAAAAATTAAATGTGAAAAGAAAAAATCATGACTTTTTTTTTCCTGTTTTTGAAAAGTTCAGAAGTGAAAATGAAGAGAATAGTGACTGTCCTTTTCTGACGGGGGGGGGGGGGGGGAGGGGGGGGGACCATACACTGTATTACAAAGAGCAAAGCTGTCACCAAGGTTGTTGAAATGTGTTGAAAACGACTACTTTGAATTAAAAACCATTAGAGCAAGTATATGAGTGAAAATATAAGTAATCAGCCGCTATACTTAAAATGATCAACGACTGTTTCAACAATTTGGAAACTAAAACAAAGATTAAAAAAAAAAAAAACAGATTTACCTACAAACTAAACAAGCTTTAGTTGAGGGCACCCGCTTTGTTGAAGGCCCCCAACTCCGGAAAATTTAATGATTTGTTCTTTAAAGAAAAGAAGAAAACTACTTGAAAAAATAAATTCCATTTTAAAGTACTTGAAAATTTGGAAAAGTGTGAATACAAACCATAAATTTAAAAATTTATAACAATTGATGGGGGGGTAGGGGGAGAAATGCCGAAATGTGTCCAATTTAGCTCCTTGCCACATCCTGCATCAAAAATATAAAAATCATGGTTCTCACGTTTCTGTAGCACATTACTTGAGATAAATTTTTGTGACTCACATGTTTCACATATTGCTGTTTATTTAATCCTGAATGCAGAAATTTTGGAAATTATTTTGTATTACTTGCGTTTATCATACTTCTTCTGTATAGTGTTATTCTGTGCAGCCCAGAAGGAAAAAAAAAAAACACTATCTCTATTTTTTTGTTTTTGTTTTTTGCACTACTTGTAATTGAAAATAAAAAGTTGTTGTAATGAAAAATCAATAGTTTTTTTTTCTTTTAAACTTAAAATGTTGTTGTTGTTTCTGATGCCCCTTGGAGCACCCAAGGTAATGAATAACGAAGGCGTTAATCCGCTTTTGAGGCTAATATGAGTGGCTTCCGTTTGACTGAGCCCCATTTTAGGTGGAAGTCCGACTTTTGCTCAGACACATAAGACAGATAGCACAATTCAGATTTATTACAATACAAGGAAATCAGAAAAACATCCAGGGCTGTGGGCGGGAATCGAACCTGTGCCTCTCTGCATGCAAGCAGTTGCTGAGCGATACCGCTCGGCCACTGAGGCCCCAAACTTAATATAGTTGTTTCTTACAAAGTTAGAACAATACTGTAAAACAGTACAATCAAGCACTAAATTTCAGAAACTGGAAAGGCCAATTTTTGTGCCTTAAATAATTTTAACTGTTCTTGAGTCCTTGAAACGGATTAGATGAGTCTTTGAAATTCCTAAGCAAAGTGTGCTTCAACTTTATTTCTTATCAATTATGAATTGTCCAAATGTGCCTATTTTCTAAATCTATACACCATTTCTTTTAAAGCATTTTTTTACTATTGATCATTTTGTATTTAATTCATTGTTGTATTTGTCGGTGGGTTGGAGGCGTGATCAAAAACTGATTGAATTGAACCGACAGCCAAAGTAAGCAAATAACAATGCATAATCTTCTATTCTTTCTCGCTTTTTCTCTCTGAAAACTGCTGTAATTGATTTGTAAAACCGAAAACCATTTCTACTGTGTATTATCGTAATTTGCAAAAAAGTGTTTTGCTATTTGTCTTCGAGATTTTAGTAGTTCCAATTACCCCTTCTAAGGCTTTAAAATGCAGAATTTTATATCTATTTTACAAAAGTTCCTCCGGGGAAAAAACCCCGAACCCCCTAAAAATTGGAGATATTCTATCCCCTACTTAAGAGGGATTCCATTTTCCACCTTAGACCTTATGTATAATGGATGGGGAGGGGGGGGGCTTTAAAAATGGCCCTTTTTTTTGCCACCGATAGAAAAGTTGACCAGACTACTAAAGAGACCAAAACCCTGAAATAGCTTAGGGGCACACTAAGTCTGAATCCAGCCAAATGTAATCAATGCAACTGCTAATACTAAAAAAAAAAAAAAAAAAAAAATGCTGCCCCCCCCCCCAGGAACTCAGTTCTAAATCCGCCTATGTTCACCACATCACTGAATGCAATCAAAAAATGTTATTAAAAAAATTAAAAATTTAGCAACAATAAAACAAATCTTTTCAAAAGACAATTAGAACTAAAATTATGGAAAGCATACTTAAATTTAGTTAAAATGTTTTTACCTAGGCAAAAATACCTTGCTTATTCAGTTATCATTCAAAACCAATAGTCTTATGTTATTAAAACAATATAATTTTAATAGAAAAACTAGAATCTAAAGAACAATTTTTGGTGGGAATATCAAAAGAAAAAACAAAAAGTACATACAAGAACAGCTTTGAAATAAGATATAAATTCAAATTAAAAGGATTACATTTTGATTACATATGCATTACCCAGTAGCAAATGGTGTTGGTGGAATCTGCATGGATTCCCTTCTGTCTGTTGACTCCAAGAGAGAAGGAGGAGGAGCTATAGCTGCACCAGCATTTTGAACTAAAAAGTTTCAAATAATTCTAATCAGTAGAATCCTATAATGGCTACAGCACAAAACATGAGACCTTTACATAATGTAATAATAAATATAAAAAGCAATAGGTAATAAGAACACACTTCACTACAATAAAATATTTGCAAAATAACAAAATTGCAAAAAAAAAAAGGAAACAAAAGACAATGTAGGGCAACAGTACCAGTAACAGACAGTCGTAAGTTGAGATTTTAATGCAGTAGACCCTCGTTTTATGCGGGGGTTACGTTCTACGGAAATGCCGCGTAAATTGAGACCTAATACTAGTGTTAAAATAGGGATTTGGTTCCGTAGATATCAAAATACTTCATTTCAGTGATGACTAATTGTATAATAAGTTTAATGTGTCCTTATATCAACTTTTACGCTCAACATGCATAAAGAAAACATTAATTTTTTTCATGTTCTGTTTAAAAAGTGGAGCAGGCTATGATAATCTTTTGTCAGTCATTAAGAATTTTTCTCTGTAATTATTTGCAGAGCATTTAACGCATCCATGATCACTTGCGTCATTTCCATGATAGAATCTTTCTTCACTAACAAATCAAAACAATCATTTCAATTGTGTAGGAATGGCACAAAATTTTCAATGTGAACATTTTTGGTTGTGCGTCACTGACGTCGGTATCCCCGTTGGTTTTGGCCTCCTTTGTCACTCCTGAAAGCTCTTCTTCCAGTGAGTTCTGAACTGTGCGAGTTTAATAACTTTACTTCTGGAAAGAGCTCTGTAATCAAATGCATAAAATGTCTCCTGTGGCCCAAGCTCTATTATTAGCACAATAAAATGCAGTTTATTACGTGTGATCTGCAATCTTTAGGAGTTTGGTTTTTGAAAAAGGGGAAAATTGTATCTGTTTGCATGTTGCCCCATCCGCGTAAAACTCAAACTCATCCACGTAAAATAAAATAAAGGTGTCAAATCTTAAACCGTGTATAATCGAAACCACGTAAATTAAACCCACGTAAAATGAGGGTCTACTGTGCTAACAATTTTAGATGGGTAAAACTGATGTTGCTGTGGCCCATGAATACGGTGCAACCATCTAGTGTTTATCAGAGTGAATTTTATGAGCCAGTTGGTATTTACAAGGCAGTGGTGGAAGGTTATGAACAGCCACCAAAAAGTCAGCTTGTGTTTCATGTTCCTTTGAATATATTATATCAGTTCTAAAAAATAAACACTTTTGCACATTTTGAAGTGAAAAAAGATATTTTATACATACTTATACTTTCCTCATACTGTCTGTTACTATGTATCATCAGATCGGTGTTTGATCTCCATTTGATTTTTCCATGTCTGTTACTGGGGGTCGTACTTTTTTTCAAAATTGAGCATATGAAAATAGAATTAACTAATTCAGAGGGTCCAGAAGCAGTCAAATGTTAGATGAGATGTAGTTGCATGAGAGAAAAGTAGTTTAAAAAGAGCAATGTCTTAAGCATGTCTGTTACTGGTGCCGTTACCCTATTGAAGTCAGGCAAAATAGTGAGAAATTAGTGTTAATTTATAGTGTTTCCGTGAATGTTTCACACTCATCTCCCCCCTCCATCCTATAATTACAAAAATTTGAACTTCTTGTAATTCCAGTCATAAATAAAGTAATAACAATAGATAGAAATTGTATCTCATCAATCGATAAAATCCTATCTTGCTCTATTTTTTGTGTTTAAGAAGATGAGAGTAAAATCTACAAAAATAAACTAAGTTAACATTTGTGCTGAAGTTCAATAAGGAAAAACCACAATTCACGGCAGTCTTGCAAATTAAATTACATATATATGAGTTTATATACAAGTAAAGCATAACTTGAATGCTTTTCCCCCAGTGGCTATTATTTCTATGCACTGATAAAGGCATTCTTTCTAACCTCAAAGCATGGTAGAGTCGCAAAAATCCGAGTCTCAAAAGTCTGCAGTTCCGTTTAATTCTAGATGCATTATTCATATTGTGTATATAACTAAAAATTATTTTCATCAAAATTTAAAAATTGAAAATGCTTTGTTATTTTAAAGTAAAATTTCCTTATCTACATTCAATAAAATATTAAAAAGGTATTGAGAGGTCGGTGTAAGTATTTGACGAGTGGCATAAGGTATTCATCAACTTAATACCAAAAATGACTAAAAAATTAACAATGTTTTGCAACAAGAAACGGAAAAATAGCCTTTTTGAAATATCCGATAGCAATCCACAGGTGAAGTGACTCTATTGAATGTGACAATGTCGTACGAGTCGTCTGAGCAAAATTTTAACTTTTTATGACAAATTGTTTTAGCATTATGGGAGGTACTTTACTTATGTAAGCACACACATACAGCTGTCAGAGCAATACTTAAAAATGGGTTTGGAGACAATCAAAATGCATTTTTAGGTGATAATTTTTTGCTCAGAAAATGCATCATTTCCACTATACAACAAAGAGTAAGATGTTCCACTTTATGCCCCATTAGAATAGTGTAAAATTTAAATCAATGAGAATTTTCCCGATAATGCAAGTTTTCAGTAATCCGAGGTAGCGTGAGCCCCAATTAGCTCGGATTTTCGAGACCCTATTGTAATTTAATTTGTAAGTTTAGTGATGAAATGTTTTTTCCACAATAAAAGGATGAATTTGGAGAAATTATGAAAGCTTTATTTTACTGGTAAATTTTTTCTTGCAATTTCAAGAAGGATTTGAACATTTATTAAACTTCTTACAGGGTTCGCGTTTACGCCCTATAGCGGGTTTTTTACGCAAATTCGCGGGAAAGGGACGCAACTTCCGCGAAAATTCGGGTCCTAGGGACCCAGAACACCCAAAAGATAAAAACCAGAAAAAAAATTGTGG
The DNA here is from genome assembly GCF_026930045.1 of Uloborus diversus. NCBI lineage: Eukaryota > Metazoa > Arthropoda > Arachnida > Araneae > Uloboridae > Uloborus > Uloborus diversus. Next base: position 176,812,580 of record NC_072732.1, on the reverse strand, counting down.
AAAATGCTGAAGATCTATCTAGTGAATGCTTTTAAGCTTCAATGACCAGGAGAATCAACAGAAAAGGATTAAAATGACCCTATCTCTGTATCAGCTATTCAAACACACCCCTACTGTTGACCAGTCAATGGAATTTTAGTGATAAGACTGGAGCTTACAGTGACCTCCTGGGTAGAGCTCAAGGAGCAAAGTATTGCAAGTTCATAAACAGCCCATTGTACTGTATTCTAAGAATAAGTTCTCCCTCAACTTTTATCTTGGGGAAATTCCTGAAAACAACAATAAAGATCAAAAGTAAGAGTGGTTTCAATGCAATCTTCAGGATTGATACAGGACAACTGAGTAGTAAAAGCTTATCTATTTTGCATTCACCTAACCAGAATTATTTTTGAAAATTATTATCTTGCATCCTCAATAAAAGGATGGGTGAAAAAAAAAGGCGAACATTTTCCTGATCGCGCAAAACACAAAGTTCTGAACTTAACATTTTTCTTGTTAAATTACTTATGAATATGAATTTTATACAAAAGCACTTTAACCTTGTTCATTTTCTAGTAATTCACCTATTTCTGAGGGGCTATTTTTATTTGGACTTGCAAAAGTCACGTATTAATCGATCGCGCCATTTTGAAAATGGCGAAATTTTAAAAGTAGCACCAAAGCCAACACAGATATTTTAAAAGAGTCACAATGAAGTCAAATTTTCTAATTTAAGATTGCAAATGAGCAATTTTCATACTCATGTGCGAAAATGTTTCGTTTTTGCGATCGCGATTTTTGCGTTGTGTTAATTCGCTTGCGATTTTTTTCTATTTGTATGAAATTGCCATTGATAATTGATGGAGGGGGGGGGGGGGCTAGTTGCTTTTTTTCACCTAGAAAAATGTTCATGAAAGCAAAGGTTAAGGGAGCGCTTTCTGCTTGATCAATCAAAGGCATTTATTTTTTATTTCATGGTAAAATCCAACTTTAAAGTAAATTTTGAGTTTACCTCATTGTAACTGACTAAATAGTTTCTCAAATAACTAAATCTTGCAAGTGTATTATTTGAACATATGATAATCACAGAAAAAAGGGCAAAATTAACCAATTTAGTTTATTTCATACCTTTTTCAAATAACTATGTGGATAGTTTCTTTTCATAAAGTATAAATAGTTGTATATTATTCAATTATGTGCTAAGATTTTCTGTTTAAAATTTAAGGGACTCATTTTTTCCGCCAAAGGACCCAAATCTATTTCATTAATGGGTCCTTGGGACCCAAGTTACGAATAGTTGAGCGCGAACACTGTTCTTACAAACTGCCTGTTTCTAAAAATAACTTACACAGAATTAATAAACTAATGGACTTGTTTTGTTAAGTTTAAAATACATGTGATCTTAAAATCTGGAATTCTTAGGAAAACAATAAAGCAATTACAATATTTAAGTCCAAAAAAGATGATTGAATTTAGAAAACTATGTTAATCCTTATATATTATTTCTGTAGCCTGTTTTTTGTTTCTACGTGAGATCTTCCTCAATTCTTGAGCAATTTCTTTGATTTACCCTTCATTTTAAAGCATATCGTTTAGGCTACTGACGAAAAATAGACCCAAAGTCTAGAAAGTATTTTTTCTCTTAAAAAACCTGTTTTAAATCCCCGGACTGAGGTTTTCAGTTATATTTATAACTTTAACTTGCTCTGTGATCGGCAGAGCAGAACAGCTTGATTGACAGAGCGTTCGACTGGTAACCAGAAGAACGAGTGTTCGGGCCCCATCCCGGATGATCTGTATCGAAAAATTAGACGAATATCATGCATTGCACATACAGTTAGAAACAATCAATAACACAAGTGAAGGAATGAAATAAATGAGACAGGAACGCTCCTTGCTATTACAAAACGTTGAGCAACCTGTAGCTCAATTGATTCTAAATTATATGGTGCTTTGTTTTGTTTTTAAAGCTTTGGCTCCAATCAGAAAAATAAAGCATGATGTGAGCGCAAATATAAATATTAGGTTTGAGATTTCAGACTACGATGGAACTATTTTTGTTCAGATAAAAAATCGTATACTAAAATAAAGATCTTCTAATCACAGTTTTTGACTCTTTGTGCAAAAAAAAAAAAAACTACCCCAAATTGAAATTACGCTTTTCATTTAGTTAATCTATGAATATTTATTAGACTACGAAGTAAAACATTAAAATTAGTAACAGCTTGATGGGTTAAATATATTTCTTTTCTTCTTTCGGCAAAAAACAAATAGCCAGTCACATTTTTACTACATTTGAAAAGCTGTGCTTAAAAAACGATTAAATTTACTTTCAACTTCAAAAATAAGAAATCCTTTTCTTATCCTTTGCTTTCGGTGTAAAAAAATTTTTCTACGTTCGAAAAATTACACCTAAAAAACGGATTCAGTTCAACTGGTTTTGGTTTTGAATTCTAAGTGTTGGATTAAAAGAAAAACATGTGCTGGCATTCAAGCCGTAACAGTTAAAGCAGCTTGCTATGGGAAATTGTATCAACTTTAAAAAATAAAAACATTTATTTTAAATCTAATATATTATTTTTCTAGAATGTTTGTTTCAATCGCTATGCGAGATCTTCCTCATTCCTTAATCAAATTCCATGACTTACAAATAATTTTAAAGCGTATCAGCTGGCTAATGACAAAACATAGACGCATGGTCCTTTTTTTTTTTTTGCAAAACGATTTTGGCTGTTTTTTATTTCACATTGCTTCAATGAATAGCACTCGAAAACGAACCCGAAATTGCTCGGTTGGTTGGAGTGTCATGCTGACAATCAGAATGGCGCCAGTTCGAATCCGTGACAATACATAGCTCTTTTGTGCCTCTTTTTTTTCGTTACAGGCTTACATAGGCAGGATTGTATTTGCCACAACCCGTTTTTTCACATGCACAGCTATTGCTTTTTCACGAGTCACTCAGTCACACTTTTAATGATATTTATGTTCCCATTGAAAATACGTACAACCAAAATATGAGCGATGATTACATCATCACAGCGTTGTATTTAACGAGGTTTTGTCGCTGATGTCTTTAAATTACATGCCTTCTTTTGTGTCTTTACTTTTTTCAGTTTACTTAATCCGTTTACTTTTTTCGATTCTTCTTCATAATGTTCTTTGAAATTTTTAAAGAGAGAAATGCCACGTGAAATGATTCGAAGCAGAGTGCGGAGTTCCGCACGGGTCGACTAGTAAATGTTATTATTCCAACTTAAATGGCGCAAGTTAAAAATTAATAAAATCAAAATTTTGAGACAATCAAATACAAACTCTGTTAACGCGAACTAGCTTAACGCAAAATTTTGCTTAACGAGAAATAAATGCCATTCACCGTCAGATAAAGTTACAAATTAGTGTTGAAATGATGGAGAAGGTGGCTCAGAAGAGCCAAGCACTGTGACCAGAGGTCTATTGTACTAATACAAATTAGTATTAAATCAATCGCTTAACACAAAGATTATTTAGACGCGATCCCGCATAGGACAAAGAAAATTTTGATTTGAGGTCTTAAAGAAAAAAGGGAAAAGAAATGAGAAAATCCCAATACTTCTACGTGATATTACTTTCAAAAGTCGAAATTGCTGCACTTGAACGCAAGCGACATCGATGGCAGCGAGAAAAATTCCTCTCCTGTATGAAAATCGGGAAAACCACCTTGTTCAAGAAACTACAAACTTTAGCTGTTGACTGTGCCTACCAGGGCTGGATTTAAGGGAGGGCAGGCAAGGCTACTGCCTTGGGACCTCCACAACAAAGGGGCTCCCACAATAAAATTTTTTACAAAATATCTTAACTTTCACAGGTCGAAAATGGCAGTATCTGCAGAAACAAGTTTTCGAAATATTTGAAGAAATGTCTGGTGGATTCAATACTAGCAATAGGAAAATGTTGGAACAAGACGTTTTTCTTCGCGCCTTTTTTCAGCGGAAACCTAATAAGTGAGCTTGTACAATAAAGATAACGTACAATAGATGACAAAAATGCAAAAAAAAAAAGAAAAATGAAAAATTTGCAGTTACTGCCCTTTACCTGCACACGGCAGTATACATATATATCAAAATATTCGGATATATATTAAAGTATGGGATATTTTCGAAAATATGATGATCTTTTCAAACCGCGATTAGGGGCCTCCACTCCTTAGTTGCCCCGAGGCCTCTACACTTCCAAATTCGGTCCTGGTGCTTACAGTACAAAAGCTTGGATGAACAGTAAAATCTTCAACAAGTAGCTGACAAACCTAGATGTAAAATTTCATCGTGAAAAAAAAAGTCTAATTCTAGATTCCTGTTCTGCCCTTGTAGAGGTTTAAGGTCTAAAAGCAATAAAGTGTTTTTTTATCCATCAACATTGCAGCGAAACTTCAGTCTTGAGACCAAGTAAAAAATCAGTTGCTTGAAAATGTACTGTCGTTGAGGAATGGTTCGAATAGCCATTGCCTCTGTTTCGAATTACTTATGTTTCTTACTTAAACTATGAATATAAATGCTTGGGTGTATATTTTTGTACAAAGGTACTTTGGTTCCTGCATTTTTTGACGCACAAAAACAAAAAAAACTTGTTCTGCTTACACAAAATCCGGTAAACGTAGAAATTGGTTAACGTGAAATTCCGTTAACACGAAATATTCTGGCGCCAGGGGCGGCAAATAGGAGGAGCAAGAGGGGGCGATCGCACCCCCAAATTTTTTGACCAGAATGGTAAAAAAAATGGATAAATTCAATTTATGTAAATCGCAAATCAATGTTCATTAGAAAAATTCTAGCTGATTCTCAGAAAAAATTAATGAAACTCGACACCATTCCAAACAAGAGCACAAGTGATTTCTGCTTTTTGAATAATGGCTTGGGAATTCATGAAGCAATTGCCGAACGCTGACGTTTTCAGAACAGACAACACTAAAGGAAAATCATGTTTTGTTTTAACTGAAGAAGTAATCTTCTCCCCATACAGGCTTAACATTTCACACTTGTGTGCTTAGCATAAAGGTGGCGCATACAATATGAGAGTCCCGTGCAGTAGTGTGGTATCATTTTTTACAAGAAAATTCCTTGCTATTTTGCATTCATTGTTACTCTCATATTTTAAATGTATGTTTATCTAATGAGTGTTCATCGCTTACTCCTGCTGGAAACTACATTTCAGCTACTCAACGCATAATATGCTTTCAGAGTCTGATTACCGCACAGGTCAACTGTTCCTGGACCTGGGGCCCCAAATTACTTGAAGAATTATGCATATCAATACAATTATACAAAAAATATACATGTATTTTAAAACTAATAAAAAGAAAGTAATGACTTGTCAATAGGAAAAAAAACTTCCTTAAAAAAAAACTTTTATTCATTCTATCAGAAGTGAATTTACCATATTAAAATTATGAGGGGCACCGAAGGGGATTCATAGATGCACATGATAAATGATTTACACAGTTCTGTGATCAACAAAGAGGTCCCCAAAAATGCATTCCGACGAGCCTCAAACTTGTAAATCAGCCACTGCATTCTGCTATCGAGTCTTCAGGGTACCTTCGAACCGAATTATTGCTGGCCTAGGGCCTCAGTTTTAGTTAGTCGGAGTCTGTTAACTGGGACTATTAGATTATGCAATCTCAGAGTGATATAAGATGATCTTCAAGAGTTAAAATCATAAATACCCATCTTAAAATTTCAGAGTAGTGATTTAATGCCTGGAAGAATTATTGGGAAACGACTCTTTCAATGGTGAAAAGGCTGTTGCCCTTTGACATGCAGGATGGGATATCAATCTATAAGATGATGTTAAGACATAACATTGAATTAATATTTTGTATAAAATAAGATTCAGTTTCGAATGAAATTTATGCACGATTTGATGATAAAAAATTTATCTTGGGTGATTTTGAAGAGCAGAATGTGTGAAAGGTTTTCTTACATAACTTTATTACTTCAATTATTTTTTATCTATTCCAATCAGCTTGGCTAGTAGGCTAGTAGAAAAAGATCATTATCGTGTCTTAGGAGATTAGAGAATTATTTTTGAAACACAATGGGCAAAAAAAAAAAAAAAAAAAGCTTTCACCTTTAGCTGTACTGGAAAAAAAGCACGACACTGGGCATTGAAGGATTAATAACAGGCTTTCGTTATTAAATTATACATTATAACTTTACTAAAAGGTAAAATCTGTAGTATCAAGATATTTTAGAATGATAACTTATATTAAAATAAATTTAAAAAAATTCGTATAAGTTACAATTGTTCTTAAACCCTAATTTTCATTAATATTTAGCTCCTTTTATGATCCCCTCCTGGTAGCCAATATGTGTTTTGCTCCTCACTGAAATTATTTCAGTGAGGAGGTTAAAAATGAGTTATTTCAAATAACTCATTTTTAAGAAACTCGACCCCCCAAATGAAATGTTGAAACGCCGCCCCTGTCTGGCGCTCCCGTTGAGTTCGTGTTACCGAGGTTTGACTGTATTTATGCCAAGAAGTTTAAATTTAATTTCAAAATATAAACAGATCAATTTTTACACATTTAAAGCATAATAATGCAAAAAATTATGTACACTACCTTTAACAATTAAATAATGCCTTAAACAGACAACTTACCTCTTCGAGGTCTATCTTCTTCATAATCATCTTCTACTGCTCTTGGCCTATCTAGCTCTCTACCTCCTCTCTCAAAATCTCGATTACCTCTATCATACCTGTCCCTTCTGTTATACCTAAAATAAAAATGATAAGAACTCACTGTTAACATGGTTATCGCAGAAGATAAATGTACTTAAATACTCTAGCGCCTATGAAATGTTTGGTTAAAAAAAAAAAAAAATTAACTGACAAAAAAATAAATCATCAACTTAAATTTAAAAAAAAAGAGGTTAAAATAGTGTGTTTTTAATTTTTTTTTTCGGCTCATGCACTGTATGCTAAAAATCTAAAGAAAAAACAATGTAAAATAATTGGAAGAAGAAAAATAGGCAAACAAAATCTTTTAAAAGTTATGCAAACAATAATAATAGTTGAGTTCACAAAAATTTATCTGGAAAAATATGCTGCAAAAAGGCAAGAATCGTGATTTTTGCATCTTTTACGCAGGATGTATCAAGGAGCTGAATTCAGTGGCGTAGCTACAGTTTCTGCCGCCTGCGGGGGTTCCTATATTTGCTGTCCTTTCATTGAGACAGATCTAATACATTAATTATTGAACAAATTGAAAACTTCATTTAAGGAAGAAAAGGCAAACTAATTTAATCCGTATTCATCCTACAAAAAAAAAAAAAAAAAAAAAAGAAAAGGTAACGTTAGGAAGTTAGGGTCTTTTTTAGAATATTTTCCGAAATTAACGTTTTAAAAATACAGATTTTTTTTCGACATAAAAAGTGCTAAATCACCGCCCCTAAAATATATGCTGCCCAGGGCAGATTGCCCCCTCCGCCCCACCCTAGCTACGCCACTGGCTGAATTAGGCACATCTTGGTAATCAGAAACTAGCCTAGCTGAAAACTAGAGGCCCGACCCTTGGGGAGTTCCAAAATCGTCGTAGTGTAAGTTTTACATGATTAATCTAAAGCAAGTGTTAAAAAGAGCAAACCTGTCATTTCTTCGCATTGGTTTTTCCTCATTGTAGTCTCTGTCATAATCTCTATCTCTGTCTCTATCTCTATCTCTCTCTCTGTCCCTATCCCGATCCCGCTCTCTATCCCTTTCTCCCCTCTCTCGGTCTCTTATTCTCTTCTCCCTGTCAGCTCTATCTCGCATGATCTTTTCATAATCATTTGGCCAAACGGGATCATACTCTTGTCTGATATCCCAGTCACCACCAAGTAGTGTTGTATTATTTTTATTTTCCTGTAACAGAAAAAACATAATTATTACTATATATCATACATTTCTGATCCTGTAATGAAAATGGTAACATTATTTGAGACATGAAATAGGACATTTTGCATGGAGTTAAACTGGGAAGTTTGTAGGACAAGTTTTCCAGATAGAAAAAGCACACAAGTGTAGAAAGCATAAAAAAAAGCACATCCAATTTATGTAAGTGCAGAAGAAAATCATGTGAAACAGAAGGGGGGATTATTACCCTTGGCTTTGAAGAACAATGTATTTATGTAGGTATGTGGTACATATTTTATTTTTTCTAAACATAACACACATGGAGAACATATTTACTGCCGTAAAATTTTTTAAAATGATGGTCGCATGTGTTTTATAGAAACAGAAACCTTTCCAGCGAATAAAAATAAAAGTGACAAAAACAAAGTAGGGAATTTTTTATTTCATGAATTTTTATTTTGCCTTTCATTTAATTGGTTTGGACAGCATTCATTTACCATTTTTACACTTTACAAGGTTGGTTGCTTGATCAACTTATTACACCAACTTTAATAAAATAATTTTAGTGAATAATATTAGTCTGCAACATAAGTGTAAAAGTAGTTGGAAATAATATTGATAGCTGGTTCTGGGAAGAGTTTGCAATTAAACATCTGAGTGTGTCTTTTGCCCATCGAACTATTTATTTCTTAGAAAATTTACTGGGAGTGAAAATACTGTACCTAATTTTTCAGAGAAACTTCTTGAATATTCAGGAAACAATCAACTACCAGCAGATCCAGGTCTGTATTTAGGTACAAGCTAAGCAAGCAATAGCTTAGGGCCCCCACTTTGATACGTACCCCCAACTCCCGGAAATTAGTATGATTCGTTCCACATAAAAACTTGAAAATTTACTATTTTCAAGTTTTAATTTTATTTGTTCATTTTCTAGTGCTTGAAAACCTTGAAAATTTGGAAAAGTGTGGCTACAAACCACAAATGGGAGGGGGTAGAGAGAAGGAATGCCAATATATGTCAAATTCAGCTCTTTGCTTTATCCTGCACCAAAAATGTAAAAACTATGGTTCTTACATTTCTAAAACATATTAAAGTAAAACCTGTGAAGTTGATCACCTGTCTATGTTGATCACTTTTATCAGACATGGAATCAGCCATTACCATATAAATCAACCTCTGTAAGTTGACCACTAAAGTAGTGCACTGCAAGTTGTTAACTTACACAGGTTTGACTGTACAAATTTTTATGACTCACATGTTTCATATCTTGCTATTAATATAATTCCGAATATAGTATTTTTTGGAAATTCTTTTGATATTTCTTGCTTTTAGCTTACTTCTTCTGCATATTGTCAATCTGTTTAGCATGGAAAAAAAAAAAAAAAAAACACTACCTCTATTCTTTTACGTTTTATGCCCCCCTTTTAACTGAAGCAAAAACGTTGTCATGAGAAATCTATAGTTTTTTTTTATTTTAAATTTAAAATAGCTGTTTCTTACTGAATTAGAACAGGAATGTAAAAATTTACAATCAAGTACTAAAATATCAAAGACTGGAAAGTACAAATAAAATGAGTTAAATAAATTTAATTTTTCTAAAGTCCTTGAAAATAATTAGATAAGTCTTGAAAATCTGAAGCAAAGTTGGGATACAATTTTATTTCTTATCAAGTGTATAAATTATGGATTGTTTCAAATGGACAGTATGTTACTCTCTTGTTACTTATTATCTAAATCTGTACACCATTTCTTTTAAAGCATTTTTTGCAATTGATCATTTTATATTTAATTTGTTGTTGTATTTGTTGGTGGGTTTGTTGGGTGATTAAAAACTATTTGTACCAAAAGCCAATGTGAGCAAGTAACAATACATTGTTTTTCTCTTACTACGCTCTTTCTAACTGTCAACTGCTATCAATGATTTGTCAAATCGAAAACAATTTTTACTGCGCATTGTTTTGATTTGCGAAATAGTATATAACTTCAAAAAAGTTAGGTTTGCCTATTTCTGTCTTGATATTTTTGTAGTTCCAACTACATCTTATAAGGCTTTAAAATGCAGAATTTTATATCTATTTTTCAAACTTTCCTCCAGGGGAAAAAACTTACAATTGGGAGTATTCTATACTCCACTTAAAGGGGAGTCCTGAGTCTCTTGATACCATTCCCCCTCTTAATGCCAATCCAAAAAGGACATCAGGGAGAAACGGATCAAAAAAGTAAAGGTATTGCTGTATGTATCAGAGGAACGAGACAAACATAGTAAAAGGGGAAAAAATAAAAAATGCCTCTTACACCATAGAGAGAAACAATGTTCAAACTACAAAAGGGGGCCCCATACCTGAAACAGCTAAGGGTCCTGTTAAGTCTGAATCCGGCCCTGAGCAGATCTATGGGTACGGTAAAATGCAGGCCAATTCTACTACCAGTTTTGAGTACTTTCACATACTAGTAAATTTATACCAAATTGAAAATCAAACTTTGCACTTTTAGAAAATAATATTAAAAATCTTTAAAAAATCAACACGTACACAAAAATCTGTTTTTGAAATGAAAACTTATTGCTCTGCTTAAAGCAATGTATGCATAAAATAAAATGCTAGGCTGATTTTTACAAATATTATATATATATATATATATAAGTACAACTTTTTCATAATATTTCCATTCACTTTTATCTGTTTATCATTTGAATGTTCTGATTCTTGATTTTTCTAGCATTTTGTACACAGTAAAAAACCTATTGAGTTAAAATTCAAAAGTAATATTTTCAATCCTTGCTTTTAGCCCCCCCCCCAACTCCAAAATAAATAAATAAATAAACAGTATAGTAAAATCAACATTTTCAGAAAAATATTTCTTCAGTTACTTTAATAGCCATTGGGGAGAGCGTCTATCACAATGTGTGTGATATGAAAGATCAAAACTCTTAAGCTAAGTGCAGTCAGAATTTTCTTTTTGAGGGATGGAGGAGGATCATAACAGTCCTTATTAGTAAACTTCAATTACCTGAGTATTGTCTTTCCAAGTTTTCTGTAAACAGAGCTGATATTACATTTTTTATTTGGAATAAAACTTTGGAACAACTTTGAAGAAATGTTGCAAACAAAAAAGTCAATAACAAAATGGGTAGTTGATTCAGGTTTCATTCAGTTTCTATTCACCAAGATTTCTGATATCAGAGGTGCCAGTGAACCCAATTGGTTTGAATAGTTGAGGTTATACTGAAAATATATAATTTTCCACAGTAAGGTCAGCAGTATACTTTAAAAGCATTAGTTTTTGCTTGCTAGCCTCCTACTCATCCTCCTCTTCTGTGTTTTTCTCCTCTTTTTACGCACACACAAATCCTTTTTTCCATTCATTTCCTTAGATGTTAGATCCTACCAGTTTCAGTAAGTTCACATTTCTCAAGAATTCTTTTTAACTATGATATTGTTACATTCAGGCACACCTCCCAAGTGAGGTCAATAACATCCTCCAGAATTTTCTAATTTGACAAATTTTATCTGAAAATTTAGCAAATTATTTGGAGGGGCAGGCAAATAGCAGTATCTGCAAATATTTCAGGGTTGCCCACCGGGGGGGGGGGGTTCATAATGCAGACTGGGATACTGAATTTTTTAGGGGGATGTTTTGAGGAGTATGTTTTCATTTTGGGGGGATCTTGTTTTGGGGGGGGGGGGGGGCTCCATGCAATCTTAGAGCGGGTGTACCCTTGCCCTTAGGGGGTGGGCACCCCATAATATTTTTAATCTTTTTGCATTTTTGTCATTTTAGCTTTGTTGTACAAGCTTTCTTATTTGGTTTTCAGAGAAAATACAGCAAGAAAACAGCATCAAGTCCAAACATTTTACAAGAGTTTGTAGGGATTCAAAAATGTGTGTCTTCAAATATAGCAAAAACTCCTTTTTGTAGATACTGCGGTTTATCTGCCCATGGCAGTATTGCAATATAGTTCTTCGGGATACAAAAATTCATTCCTAATTAGATATGTGTGCATGCTCATACTTTACCATTTGAGAAGATTTGGAATTTCATTTGGTAAACTGAGAATTTCCCTCACACAAAAATTTAATTTTGAAGAGCTCTTTACAATGCATGAATAATTTTGATATTTTTATTTTTTTCATTTAAAAGTGGAAATTAAAAACCTTTGGTCCAAGTCCTAAAATGGGAGGTTGGAGATCATCTACTTCATCCTTTCGAGACTTTAAATCAACAACTGGAGGCAATATAGCACCACCCTTTTTTGACTGTTCTCTCTGCAAAATAAAGTTAAAGGTTATTTCAGTATTACATATCAGATAATGAACTTAAAGGACAATATATGACACTGGAAGCTATACTAAAGTTGTATTTTGACTATCTATGATGAAGGGATAAAAAAAAAAGAAAAATAGTTATCAAAATATTACAGCCTACAATGATAAGTTTAATTCAAGAGGTACTCAAAGCAAAAATGTACTCAAATACTCAATGGAAATTAGAAATGATAATGAACTGCTTTTATTGATCACAAAATTATAGATCTCATGCAGAAATTTGTACTAATTGAATTGGGTTAACAATTAATCTTCATAACAATTAAACTAATACAAATTTAAATTAGTTAGTAAACATATAACAATGAGATTTAAAAACATGAAAATAACATTTTAACAAAATTTAGGACATTGAGCAGGGTTATTTGCTTTTCCTGATCTCAAAAATGATGGGCCTGACTGTTAAAAAACTGGATATTCAGAACAATATTCAAGCACAATAAGAATTAAATACTTCAAAGCAACATTTTGAAAAGCAAACACTTTCAAGGGGTGGGGAATGGGGAGGGGGGGGGCAGGGAGAGAGAGAAAAAAGCACTCCCATACCCTTTTTTAATTAATGGTGGAAACCATACTAGTTACAGTATAACTTCATTTTAACGATACCCAATTTAGCAATTTCCTCAATTTAATGATACATTTCACTGGTACGGATTTAACTGCATTGAATGTATGTATATATGCTTCTCGATTTAACAATAGCCTTGATTTAACGAAAACTTTTTCCAGTCCCTTCACAATCGTTAAATTGGGTTATACTTTTTTTATACTGATTTTATTTTTCATTTAAAACATTTTTGTTTAAAAAAAATCTCACAACACTTTCTTTTTTTCATTGTGAACTCAAATCATTTTTTGTTCAATGGGGAAAATGCACAAAAATAAGAGCAACTGGCATATATAAGTAAACATATAACCATAAATAGGAAACAATACAAATGTAATGAATAATTATTTTTTTTAGTACCTTAGCTTGTGTTAAAGCAGCTTTTTTTAACTGCAACTGTGACTGCAACAATTTTATCCCAGATGACCATCCAACTAAAATTTTAATGAAAAGCATAATTAGTTATGTACATTTTAGATAACATACACTTGACATCCCAAGACTACCTATACCTATCACAGAACTGATTTGATAGGCTTGATGGTACCCGGAAAACAGCTTAATACTTTTGATCCAGACCAAAAGCTGAATAATCCCCGATAAAGCACTTCTAAATTGATTAGCAATGGGAACATGAAGTAAAGGTAGATCTAGTATCTGTTTTTGGAAAGAGTAATGCCTGGAAGGAGGGTCATAATTCATAAGTGTCATTCTTGGGTACAATTAGGGCATCTGGGACAAATGTTTGAAATATAAGCTCTCACAATGAGCCTAAAGCTACCTTTGGTCACTTGAGGGAAGTCAGTACTTCCCCTCTGTACTTGCACTCAAGACTTGGAAGACTTTATCACCACAACAGATTTAATGTGCACCAGTGTCCATTAAAATATATGGTCTTTGACTTGCGCGATATACACAAGTGAAGGGTCGATGGTATCGAACCTGTAACCCTTCAACTGCTAGTCTGTGTCCTAATCAATTGGGATACCCTTGGCACACATTAGGTATATACTCGGTGCTGAAGTTAGGAAAAATACCCACCTTGGGGTTTGGGAAGACTTCCCCAAATTAAATGAGGTTTGAAATCAATTTAGATTACTTTTGTAATATTTTTACAACATAAAATCAGGATTCACTGATATATATCATAATATATATTACAATATATATCAGATATTTATTTTGAAAGTACCATTATATTTTGATATTTTCCATATTTATTTTTTCAACTACAGTCAAACCCCGATTTAGTGCCCACCCTTTAAAGCGCCAATCCCGTTTTACCGCCATAATTGTGTCTAAACAAATCTCCCATATAGGAGTTTTAATGTAATTTATCCGTTAAAGCGCCAACTCGATACAACGCCAGCCAAATGCCAACCCCAGAAAAATATTTTTTCCAAATTCTACACAAAGGTGATCATTGTACTACTGCATTTCTTCCTTGTTATCTACGTGTATAATCCGCCTTACCATTGAGTGTGTCCAGGTAAAAACACCCCATGGAGAGTTCGTCAACAATAAACTTGTGGTTTACCAAGAAACGCGTTCAGTGATTGAACAGGAATAGGGGTCAATTGCTTTGTTAATGTGATCCTCTCACACACGCTTTTCAAAGCTTTAAATGGGTTCTACTATCAGTTTCGGGGGCAAGGGATGCCCTTCTGTTTTGAATACACCTGCCTATTATGCTTCCCATCATAGTAAGAAGAAAAAGTTGTTTTCCTCGGGCTTTAGGAAAGATAAACTTACTGCCTGCTTTGAATAGGATTAGTGAGAGACTCAGTTCTTTCATCTACAATACTTACTATGCTCATAGAATTCAATTGGTCAACACTCCACTCAGGGTTGTGATCTTAAGGAAGCTGTTACTCAGAAAAAATTTAGTTTATTGAGGTTGAGTTGATATAGAATTGTGAAATTAAGCCTGTTTCTTCAGTTTATATCTGACATTGCTTATACAATGTCAAAAAGAAGTAATCTCTCCATTTCTGAGAAGCAAAAAATTTGTGAATACAAACAGAGCTGTCCAAATGCCTCACAGCAAAGCATTTCAAGTCATTTTTCTATAATGTGGAAAAAACCCATCAGTCGACGATGTATTGGAGACATCTTATGCCATAAAGAAAGATGGTTTAATGTTGATGATGCACGAATGGATGCAATACGAATGAAATCTGCTAAACATGAGAAGTTGGAAGATGCTTTATACACTTGGATTATGCAGATGACTGCCAAAAATGCTACAATAACTGGGGATATAATCAGAGAACATGCTAAAATTTTTGGGCAGCAAATTAATATTACTGATTTTGAATATAGCAACGGTTGGCTGAATAGATTTAAAAAACGTTGTGGTCTTTCTCAACACAAAAGATCTGGTGAAACTGCCAACGTTGATCCAACTATTGTGACAAAGGGCAGGGAAAAATTACGAGCCGTAATTTCCCAATATGCTGTTGCTGATGTCTACAACATGGATGAGAGTGGACTTTTTTATCGTTTGCAACCAGATAAAACATTATCAAATGGAGCCGTTAAAGGATGTAAAAAAGCAAAAGACCGGATATCACTTGTATTTTGCACAAATGTAGATGGTTCGGATAAGAGAACTGTGTCGGTTATAGGTAAAGCAGCAAAGCCTAGATGCTTTAAAAATTTCAATCCCGCTTTGTACGTCGATTACGACAGTAACCGAAAAGCATGGATGACTGCCATTTTGTTTCAAAAATGGTTGAAATCGTTTAATGATGAAATGAAGAGGAAAAAGCGGCATATTCTGCTCATAATGGATAACGCACCTTGCCATAAATCAACTGCTATGAGCAATATACGGATTGAATTTTTGCCCCCTGATTGCACAGGTGTCCTTCAACCCTTAGATGCAGGAATAATCAAGTCTTTCAAAGCGCATTATCGGAAATATCATGTCAGACACATTGTCGAGCGCATCAAAAATAATATTTTTTCTCTTATTTCTTTAAAAGAAGCAATTCACTTCATAAAAAAAGCATGGGATGAAGTTACACCAGATACTATTCTCAATTGTTGGAGACACACAGGTTTAGTAGATGGCGAAAAACGTAATGTTCAAAATCATGTCGAAATGCAGGAAATACAGGATAGCATCGACGAGTTAACTGTTTTGGAACATCCACTTACAGCAAATGAATTCATTGATGCTGATAAATCTGCATCAACTTTCGAAGATATGACTCATGAGGACATTATTGAACTAGTAGCACCAGATTCAAATTCTGATTTGTCTGAAGAAGAAACTATTGAACATGAAGATGAGAATATCAACTCTGAGGTTGCAAAAGATTGCCTCCAGAAACTAAGAAGGTTTTTAGACAAAAATGCAAGTGATAGGAAAATGATGAACAACCTTCTCGCATTAGAAAAGGACATAGAAACAGTTATTTTGAACAAAAAAAGTCAATGCAGCATTTTAAAATTTTTTGTCCCAGAGAATAAATAAAAGGTTCAAAATAAAAAAAAATATTGGTGGATCTCTAAAATCAATTTATTTTTGACATTTGAACTCATTACAGAGGTAAGTAAATTTGATCATATTTCTTAAAACTAATATATTTTACTTTTACATGTGTAGTCATATACTTAAAATTCGATGTACCGCCTAACTCGATATAACGCCACCCTAGAATCGGATCCGACAGTGGCGTTGTATCGGAGTTTGACTGTACATGGTATTTTCAAAACAAAAGTAGGTTAATCATAGTAATTTATTATTAAAAATAACTAAAAAGTTATTTACTATATTTTTATAATGTATAATACATCACTAATATAACAAAGTAATACCAATTCCTTTTTTTTTTTGTGTTTTATATGCACAAAATTATTAGTAATTTAACAATTTTAATTCACACTAGAAGTGCCTAATTAAATTTCAAACATTGCTCAGAAAAAAAAAGAAAATATGACTGTGCACCGACTAATGCATACTATTTATTTCTGAATCATATAACTGTAAAAGTAGCTAACAAAAGAAAAATGAGTAAAGCAGCTAATGCTAAATTAACTCCATTAAAATTGATAAAAATGTAAACTTAAACATTAGATATAAATAATGAAAGAAACCTTAATTTTAAGTCTACATATTGTAATTGTAACATAAGAAATTTAAGAGTGATTCGTGGATGCATTTACTATTTTGAAGATTTTAGTTTGCTAATTGAAAATATCGGATACATATCAAAATATCCAAAATATCGGATATTTTCGAAAATATCATGATACTTTCGAATCCTACATAAAACGAAATATTTCGAGGAACGGCGCCAAGCTACAGCACTGCAAAGAACTAGCTTTACCACAAAAGTCACAATATTGGGCACTTATTGCTAGTTTAGCTATTTAGTTCTGAACTAGACATCATGGGTGCAAGACCTTCCGTCTCAGGACGGATTTCCGTCTTGACAAAATTTCCGAGATGGAGGTCGGGACGGAAAAATTCGATGACGAAAAGTAATTTGATGACTTTCTTTTAGTTTTTAATGAAAAAAGAAAAATTGAGTGTTTGAAAAATATGCTTTAATATAACAGGACCGTTCCATAACCACGAATTTACATCGACATTCTCTCGGTTTTCTGCCTTGGGCTCGTTTTGTTTGCAACGTGCTTTTGGAGGAGTGGCTTTTCGATTCGCGCCGTTTCACTTTTTTGTATTTGTAGCTCTGTTATTTCCAACTCACTGCATTGACCAAGGAGTTGCTGGTTGGAAACACCGATGGGCAACCGTTCCTGCATTTTTGACAAAGACTTGAAAAACATTAAATTCTGTCATTGAATCTAACACTCACTAGACTGGGAATATTGGGGGGGGGGGGGAGAGAGAGAAAGGAAAGAAGAAAAATAACAGAGCACGAGTTTGCGAAAAAACGCTGCTCTTGCAAAGAGGGTAATCTGTTCGCAAATTAAAACGTTGGTTTTAAAACATTGATATCTTGGACAATCTAAGGTGGGGTGGGGGGTTACTCACGGGTTACAGTATAAAATATCAAAAAACTGAAATGAAAATATTTTTGAAGCTAGGAGTGGTTCGATATTTCTCCTCTGCAAACCCTTAAAAATTTAAAAGTCAAAAAGTTTTAGGCTGTCTTTAATGATGTAAAAGCGGGGAGGGGGAGGTTTTAAAAAAAATCGGAGACTGGAGACTTAAAAACACTAATTTAGGCAATCTTTGGTGAATTTATGAGAGATGGTTTAGGTGTTTTAACATGAAAATGTTTCGTAGCTGATGTATTAAAAACTATTTGAGGCTATACATAAATGACTTAAGTTAAAGGGCATTTGAGAAACTCTTCCGAAAAGTGTTTGTAATTGAAGTCTTAAAACTTTCATGCTGTCTTTGGCAATGTTAAGAGGGAGGGAGGGCGCTCTCTTTAGGCGAAATTCCGAAATTGGAGTCTTAAAAGCGCAACTTAAGACCATCTTGGGGTTCGGGGTTCTCCTTTCCCAAAAAAATATTCAAAGCTGAAGTACTCAGCTTTAGGTAACCTTTGGAAGACTTAAGAAGAAGGAAATCGAAGGCTTTCTCTCAATACGTTTTAGAATTTAAATTCTTAAGTCTTCGGTGATGAAAAGGGGCAGGGGTCTGTCCAGGAGTTTTCACAGGGTCCGTTTTTTGTGAAAAATTAAATAATTTTGTGAAAAATGAATAAATTTTGAGAAAAATAATTAATTTCGCAAAAAAAAAAAAAATTGTTAGAAGGAAATTTTATAATTTAGAGATGGCACAAACTGCATCAATTAAACTTAAAGTTGAGTGTTTTCCTCTTCTATGTCGATAATACCATTCTGGAGTGTTTTTCTGATATTTGGCGGGGGGGGGGGAGGCATCGCTCTCTCAAGTATCAATATTTATCTACCATTCTACATTTTGTTAAATTATACTACAAATATTTCTGTCCAGTATTTAAAATAATTGTAACCCAATGAATGTCTTTGTGACCTAAGACACTCTTAAAAAACACAGAATTTCGTTTAAAACGTATAAATTCCGTGATTTTAGCAAAAATAAAAAGTTATTTTAATTGTTTACCTCTTAACAAAGCGTAATAAACATCAAAAATTCGAAAAATCGGATTCCGATAGCGGATGCAAAGAGATCGCAATTCTCAAAGTGAAGGCATCAAAAATATAAAAACGACTTGTAAAAGAAATATTTTTGATAAAATTATTTTAAACTTGCATTTTAGAGTCCTATGATAAACATTTCATTAACATCTGTGGACACAGTTGAAGCAAAAAAAAAAAATAAATAAATAAATGAAATAAAATAAACCATCTATTCCGCATTTTAATTTTTGCCTCATAACAGAAAATGGAATTTTGCTTTAAAAACTTGAAATGAGAGTTCTAACAGAACTAAAGAGACTTTTCATTTATTTGCATCCTAATAAAGCGAAGTTAGCTCGAAAAAAGAACAAAATATGACTCTCATATCAGATTTAAAGGATTGCATTTTTCAAAATGTAGACATCTAAAGAAAAAAAACGGTAATTAAAAGAGTTTATTTAAAGTTAATCATCCTTGTTAGCATCGAAAAATCAAAACCCATATAATTTTCTCCCGAAATAACAATTAAACATCGCACCTCACTGTAAAAACGCAAACATTGACAAGCTAGTAAAATGAGAATATTTTCTAATCAAGTCATTATAAAGGTTCAACGCCAGATGCTAAGTGGTGATAATTTTAAAGTTGGTAACCCTATCTGAAGCGATCATATTTTTTCCCCACCCTTACTATCCTTTTGCAGTTCTAAGTTCATTTTGCAGATATATATTATTATTGTTTATTAAATCATGAGCGGGGGGGGGGGGAGAAAAGTGCTTAGCAATGCCTTTTCAGAAAAGTTTACAACAACACCGCTGCTAATTAGCTGTGATAAAACAAACAACCATTATATTTATTTGGCAGTAGCAATTATTTATCGCTTGCAGGAGCATCGCAAGAGTGCCGATTTTTTTCTTTCAAAATTAGCCGATTTTGTATAAGCTGATCCCTCTAATTTGACTTCAAAAAAGGTTCCAAAAATTATCGGTTTATGCACAGAAATATGCATTGTTTTGCTTTCAGATTTGCTCTTTTAATTAACAATTTGTGAAAGATCCGATCTTGTTTATCAGAATTTTGTGAAGGGTCCGTTTTTGTTTGATCGGGATTTTGTGAAAGGTCCGTTTTGTTTGATCGGGATTTTGTGAAAGGTCCGTTTTGGTTGATCGGATTTTTGTGAAGGGTCCGTTAACGGACCCAAATATCCTCTGACCAGACCCCTGAGGGGGAAACCATAAATTTAAGTAAAATTTAGTGAACTTAGAGGAAAGAGTTCGGGGGGGGGGGGAGGTCTCTCTCTCTCCGAAGTATTGAAATGCTATTTTAGCTATTTTTGAGTGAGTTAAGAGTTAGGGAATTCAGGGGTCTTTCTCGAAACGTTTTCGAAATTGAAGTCTTAAAACTTTGGGTTGTCATTGGCGATGTGTAGAAGGGAGTTGCTCTCTCAATAGAAAAATTAACCTTAAACAAAAACTTACACTGCATTTAGTAAACACAATGAGAGGAGAGGGGTATTCTGCACCCTCAGCCCGAAATATTTTCGTTTCTGAAATTTTTAGAGCTTTGTTTTGGGCATCTTTGACTGACTTAAGGGAGAAGGATGTAGGAAGATTCTTTAAAAAAGTTTCAAAATTAAAGTATTAAAATTTTTAGGCGGTCATAAGTCATGTTTATAGGTAAGAGGGGTACTATTCCTACAAAGCAATTTAGAAACTGAAGCCTTAAAAATTGAAATTTAGGACATTTGTGGTGAATTCAGGGGAAGGGTTTCGGGAGTTCTCTTCCGAAAATTCTCTGATGCTGAAATATTTAAAGCTCCACTTTAGACTATATTTGAGTGCCTTAAGAGGGATGTGATTCGGGAACCCTGCCTGGGGTTAGGATTCGGTTCCCCTATTTCTTTTTTTAATTAATGAATGTTGGAAAGGGTACCTAGTTTAAAAAATATATCTACTTCACTGAAGCGATTTTTCATTGCTAATTCTATCTTATAAAAGAATTCTTTTTCAAATGAAGACTGTGTGGGGGAATGGTGACAGTTCATTATCATTAGTCGGCTTTACCCTTCCCCCACCTTTCCTTCTTTTTTAGTTTGTTAGCGCTACCTTGGGTAGACTTTCGGATCAGAACTGATTTATGTTGTAAAAGTGAAAATCTTGTGTCCTAAGCGATTTTATTGCTACAATAAAAATGTTAACGATCAGCAAAAAACTAATGGTGGGGTGCTGCAAACGCTTTTACCCCTTACATTATCCAACATCGTCTAAAATTGCGTTTTTGAAACTTCAATTTCGAAATGTTACCGAAGGTGGGTTCCTGAACTTCATCCCTTCAATAGTGCATTCAAAAAGCGTACAAACGTTATGAAATTTAAATTACAATTTGTTTTTAAATCTTCAATTTCAGGAAAAGCCCATAGCGTCACCCCCCCCTTCTCTAATATTTTTTGAAGGTTGCCCAATATTGTGATTTTGGGACTATCAGTTTGAAATAATTGATACAAGAGTCCCTGAACCCCTCCTTTCCCTGAACTTTACCAAGATGGCCTACCATAGCCTTTTTTGGACTTCAATTTGAAAAAATTTATGGGGGAGACCCCCAGACCGCCCTCCCCCCTTTTATTGCCGGATTTTAGCCTTTTTGGAATTGTGATGTCAAATCACTTAAATATTACAATTTTAAGGCTTAAAATTTAAATGAAACAGATTCCAAAACTGGCATTGTTAAAATCTACAACATTTATACATACAAATTTTTCCTTAAGCCGCATGTGGGTGGGGGGGGGGGGGGGCTGAAAATATTTTCCGTCTTGAACACATCACCAAACTTGCACCCATGCTAGACATTGGTAATTTGCATTAGATTTTTTAGCAATATTCTTTTGAATATTCTTAGCAATATGAACTCATGAACAGAATCACACTTTTGACAGAATTATTTATAAAGATTGTTAAATATCGGAACTTGGGGTCTGTCTAGGATTGTTCACAGGGTGTTGAATTCAAAAAATAGTTTTACGAAAAATAATCCTTTTGTGAAATTTCAAAATGTAAAGTCAAAAATAATGTTTCAATACATATTAGAGACGACTTTATTAATAAATGAGGTTGCGAAAGTTGAGATTTGTTCAATCTGAATTTTGTGAAAGGTCTATTTTGATTAATCAGAATTTTCTGAAGAGTCCCTTTTAAATTGGCTGGAATTTTGGGGTCCTTAAATGGACTCAAGTATGCACTAGCCAGAAAATAAAAAGGGTTTGTGGAAAGTAAATAGTTAAAATTATCATCTAAAGGTCTCCCTCCTCATTCCATAACCAAGCCAACAACATGGATAAATAAATGTTAAAACAATATCGGTTCTACAAGCATGAAGAATGACTTTATCAGGAAAGCACTAGAAAAAATGGTTTGGATAAATCAACAAATAAGAAAAAAATTTTAATAACTGCATTGCAGTAAATATTTTGAAATGAAAATAAGCATTAATAGTATAAATTGCATCAAATATAAATTGTATCGCGAAAGAATTTGAAAAGATTAAAATATATCAATAAAAAAGTAACATTATGTAAAAAATCTCACCCAGGTCAGATTTCGAATCTCTTTGTACTTTTTCTTTGGAATCTAAGCCCAGCCCATCATATAGTGACATAACTAAAACAAAAAATATTTGTTTCAAATAGAAATAATACCTATTTCAGTAAAAATGAAATAAAAGTTAATGAATAAGAATTCTCATCAGCAAAACTTAGTCTAATGCAATAGTTTTCAAAAAAAGAAAAAAAAAAGGAAGAGAAAGAAAGGAAAAGAAAATAGGGCAAGCAGTAAATGGTACTTCAAAACCTGTGAATCAACTGATTACAAACATCATAACAAGACAATCTAAAAAGAGCAGTTTTTTATTTAAGGTACATACATGTAGAATTTTGGATGTTAGCACCCAGATTTTACGGTGCATTGCAATAGATTACAGTCAAACTGTTGCACTGAAAACTTTTACCCCGCTGCGCAACATTTTTTGCAGAGCATTAGCAAGTTTAACTAAAATATTTTAAGTTTAATATTTTAACCAACCGCCCTCTCCTTGAAGCCTTGCTACCAGAGTCATAAAAAATTGTAGCCACTTTTGTAACTTTTGGTTGTTAAAAAATATATATTCAGCGGCCAAAAAAAAAAAGCTTTCGAGAGTCCGCTCCGAAATACATAGCCAAAGTGGAGTCGACTGATGTGCTGAACGTCTCAGGATTGGAAGCATTTGTCGCAGCTGGATATACTGTATGATTTGAAATAAAGAAACACATGGTCGCCACGTTTGCCGACTAAGATTAAATATTTGGCAGCTATGTTCAGTGAAATGTAGTTGGCGATTGCTAATCTAGAGCTTTAATTGCAGTTTAGTAGGTTTTTAAGTATGCAGAAATCAGGAAATTATTTGAAGAAGAACAAAGCAAAAGCAGATGTTAAAAAATCATCAAAGCAGAATATTTTGACAACTTAAACAAAAATCTAGCTCAATCTGTACAAATGACAGCTAATGTTTATGTGTACCCTAATTCCTAACCCTGTACTCTTGACAACTGAATATTTAGGCTGTGAATTTAAGAGAGCATCTTTCTTCTGGTAATTGAGGATGATACACATAATTTTTTTAACTCCTAAAGGAAATGGCCCCAGGGAACAGATCAGGGGTTTTCTAAGCTGGGGGTCAAAATGGTGAATGAAAAGTGGGAAAACATGGAAACAAAGCATGGAAAATCATGAAAACTTTTCAATCCAATGCACAAGCTGTTATCCAATTGGTGAGATTTGAAACTGTTCTGATGCATAAGGAAGTAAAATTTAGTTCTACAATCCCGTCTAAAACTGCAATCAACAAATGATTATTGTCATTCCAGCAACTCTGAAATTGAAGTAATAGATGTTTGTTGGATCTTCATGCATCAAATTAGGTAACATGATCCATTAAGCTTTTTGTAACTAAATATTTTGAGCTCTCATACCTATTTTTCTAATGTAAACTTATATTTTTGGATTGTAAAAGAATTTAGATGTTGGCTTTAACAACTTGACAAAAAGAAAAAACTTTTCAAAATTTATTGAGGGACAACCGAAAGTGACTGAACATGTTACATTTTCATACTTATGACACACACAAATATTCCAAATTGCTGAGAGCCATGCCGCTGTTAATAAACATTAACAAATAAAGAAGGCCCTTTTAAAACTTCGATATTATACTTCAAAATGACAACATTATATATTTCTCTTTACCTTACTTATTTTTTCTCGAATTATTTTCTGAATATATCTTGTAAACCGTGCTTGTAAACAAATTTGCAGCTAGAGGCTCTCTGAAATTGTCGGTCACAGTTGCTTAACCATCGATGACTTTAATTAGTCACGATTCAACATTATTTGAAATTAATGCATTAATTTCCAAAATAGATGAATACTTATACTGGTATTTGTTTTATGATCAACTTTCTACATTGCTTGGCTTATTTCTTTTCCATCAAGTTCAATACTTTGAACGATGAATCGTGAAAATGAAAAAATATCATCATCGTTACTAAAAGTCACGTGATATTTGAATGCCGATAGCGGTTACGATTTCGTAGCGTCGTCGGCTAAAACTCATTAGTTTACTTAATTTGTTTTTATATTTCAGTCACATATTAATGAAATGCAACGAAATATTGACATTTATTTAAAGCGCAATCTATGCAGAGTATAAGACAAGTTTGTTTTCATAACTGAGTTACCATTTCTTGAAAACATTGGCCAATATGATTCCTTTCACTCATGAATTTCGTAAACAGCATTGTCTTGTGAGCCGTTAACTATAATTTTAATGTTGTCTTCATTTCTTTGCTTGGCTTCATGATTTTTTATGAGCTTATGAAAATTCAGGTAAAATTATGTGATAGTATCCTTCTAATTCAGATCTAAATTGCCTATTTCGATATGTGCGATTTGACATTTCTTAGAACTGGCATTTTGAAATTTGTTTATTTATGTGTATCTTACAAAATTTTCTTCATAATTACAAGAGCTGTCATTTTGCTGTTACATTCTGTTATCTGGCCCTTATATAAATAATTACTATCAGTTTTTTTGGAATATGTTTTACACATTTATTTTATAAATTTATTTTCTTGTGTATTTTCTAAATGACTCGTTAAGAATACTAAACGTTCTTCAGTCCGTTTTTCTGCAGCTTAAAACTTATCGTTTAATTATTAATATTCGAAATTAAAATATCAGTTTCATTTTCTTAGTTCCTTGGAAAATACTTCTATGCTTGGATGATAATCTAGCTGATATAGATAATATATAGCTGATAGAGATATATAGATAATATATTAGCTGACATAGGAATAGGAGGAAAAACTTTACTTTGGGTTAGTAATTGGCTCACTGGTAGGAAGCAAAGAGTAGTTGTGAGAGGAAATCATTCTAATTGGAGTGATGTTTTAAGCGGGGTTCCTCAGGGATCAATTTTAGGGCCTCTTTTGTTTATTATATTTATGAATGACATTAATGAAAATATTTCTGAAAGCATGAATTGTTTTGCTCACAATGTAAAAGTTATGGGGATTGTCGAAAATGAAGATCAAGTAAAACATCTTCAAGAGGATTTAGATCATATACTAAGTGGGCAGATAAATGGGATATGGCAGTTAGTGTAGGGAAATATCAAGTGCTACACTTAGGTCATGGAAATAAGCGTATGAGATTTCTTTTACAGGGTTCAGTCATAAATCAGGTAGAAAATGTTATGGATCTGGGTATCTTAATAAATCAGGACTTCAAGTTTAGTCAACAGTGCAGTATTGCTAACAGTAACAAAGCCAACAAAATGCTTGGGTTTATTAATAGATCTATTTCAAACAAATCTAAGAAGGTTCTTCTGCCTTTATATAGGAGTTTAGTAAGACCTTATTTGGAGTACGCTCTTCAGTTTTGGTCGCCTTATCTGAAGGAAGATATTTTTGTATTGGAAAGGGTTCAAAGAAGGGTAACTAAATTAGTAAGGGGACTCTCAGATTTAGATTATGATACCAGACTTAATAGGCTTAACATGTATAGCCTAGAGCAAGGAGAGACAGAGGGGACTTGATTAAGTTATTTAAATTTATCAAAATGAAAGATGTAAATGGATTAAATTTTTGCGAGGAAAGCAGGACAAGTGGTCATTGTTTTAAGCTATTTAAATCTCAGGCTAACTTGGAAATTAGGAAAAACTACTACTTTAGCAGGGTCGTGGGCACTTGGAATAGCTTACCGGAAGAGGCGGTAATGAGCAAGGGGGTGGATAGCTTTAAGAGGGCCATTGATCTTCATTGGGGACTAATTAATTGACTAGGACCAGCCTAGCTGGGCAGTTGCGTAGCCATGGGGGGGGGATAGGGGGGTTAGAACCCCCCATGAGCCCCAAAAATTTATATATATATATATATATATACAGTGAAACCCCTCTATTACGGACACTAACAGGACAAACTTTTTTGTCCATAAGAGAGGGGTGTCCGCTTTACAGAGGTTTTTTTAATTTCATTAACTTTAGTTATTTGTTTATGTTTTTTGAAATCTTAAATGAAATATGTGAATTCTACTCTTTCATATGCATAGATTTTTTTTAATTTACTTGTTTTTACCAACATATACATAATAAACAATTATTTTATCAGGTTAAATTCAAATATTACAGTTTTGCACACTCAAAGAGATTTAAATAACAGGTTCGCATAAAAATTACATACCTAATTTGTACTTTTAAAAAATTGTTCGATTGATGTCTGTTGATATGTTTTGATCGATGAAAGTCTTTCATTTTCGAAATGTATCTTAAGTTCTTGTACCAAGTCTAGTCCTTTAGGATCGTTGTGTTTAATTGAAAATTCCCTGAGTCCATCTAATACGCTTAAAGCTTCGTTAACATTTTTAATTGTTTTAACGTCTTCTTTTATGGACAGTTCATCTTCATCGTCATCCTCAACTGTATGATCTTCGTTAATTTCGCGCACTATGCTTGCAATTTCTGTTTCGCTTTCTTCAGTGAAAACTTGGTCGTCGATGGGAGCATAGTCTTCAGCGGTCACATTTGTGAACCCTGCTTGTTGCATTAACGACTGCAAATCGGATCCATCATTGTCACAATCAACTTCGTTGTCAATTTCCTCTGTGGCAGATCCTTTTTTGAATCCAACGCGATTAAAGCAACTTACTATTGTTTCTTTTTTAACTTCCTTCCATGCATGCTTAACCCAACTGATTGCATCTAACACATCAATTGTTTTGGACAATTCGCTACTTGTTTTAGTTTCTTCCATTTTATTGATTAAATGCTTCATAACTAGTTGTCTGTATTGAATTTTAAATGCTTGAATTATCCCAGCATCCATAGGTTGGCATTTCGATGTTGTGTTTGCTGGCAAGAAGACTATTTCTATATTTTTCAAGTGAAAGTCTTTGGGATGGGAGGGCGCGTTGTCCATAAAAATAACAATATGCCTTTCTTCTCTCCCCAACTTCTTATCAAAAGTTACAAGCCAATCAGATATGACACTGGTTGTCATCCACGCTCTTCTATTTGAATACCAGTCTACAGGTAATTTTTTTTATATCCAGTCCTTTAAAACACCGAGGTCTGGCTGCTTTTCCGATGACAACTGGTTTTAATTTTGTACCATCCATGCTGGCACCCAACAAAACTGTTAAGCGTTCTTTGGAGATTTTGCCACCAGAGCAGTTTTCTTTCCGTAAAGTTAAGGTTTTATCTGGCAGAGCTCTATAAAACAAACCGGTCTCATCAATGTTATAAATGTCACATGGCTCGTAATTTTCAATCAAACTAGGCACTTTCTCAAACCATTTCTCGCAAACGTCAGCATCCACATCCATGGATTCACCACATATTTTTTTAAAAACGATATCATGTCTCGTTCGAAAACGATCTAACCATCCATTGGAAGCTTTGAAATTTTCTATACCCATTTCAGTAGCTGCTTCTTTCGCCTTTTCTTGTAAAATAGGGCCAGAAATCGGAATATTTTTGCTTCTTGCGGACACAAACCATTTAAACACAATTTCATCCACTGCAAGGGCATTACTTTTAGGAAAATCTTTTTTCTTCTCTTGGTTTCCATTTATGAACCATTCTTTCTTAAACTTCTCTTTTCCTTTTAATATACAGCAAATTTGTGTGCGTCCCACACCAAACTTTTCAGCAATGTTCCGTATTCCAATTTTATTTTTTTCTGCGAAATCTATAACTTCAATTTTTTCTTTAAGAGAAAGAGTACGACGCTGACGATGAGTATTCAGAGCCATTTCAATGAGAACGATGAAACAACTGAATGCTTTTACCCTTAAGTTTACTTTATGATATTGCATTGGCTTTACTTTTACTCTCTATAAAATATTTTTGTTAGATGGCGCGTCAACTCGGCTCCACTTAGACACAACACGCCTGCTTGTTAGTCATCTGAAAAGGAACAAGGCAACGGGGGAGGGTGGGGGTATACAGACAGAAACTTGCAGAATAATCATTTTCTCTTTTCTTTTCTTTTATTTTTGACGATTTGATGATGTTTTTTGGAATGAAAAATGCATTTCGGTGTCAAGCTGAAAATTTTTTGCTACGCAGTAGATGCAAAGTAAAATTGCAAAGAAATATTTTTTTTAATCTCCGTATAAGCTGGTCGACTTTGCATTAAATGAAGCCTTTCAATGGAGTAGCTATTTAATTCTCAAGTTTTAAATACTATCCGCAAAAAAGGATATATCAATGTAAATGACTTCGAAAAGGGTGTCCGTGTCCGTATTTGAGGGTGTCCGTACGAGAGAGGTTCCTTATACATTAGGTTTAATGTCTCTCTGCCGGGGAATTAAAAACTGTCCGCATTAAAGGGGTGTCCGTTAGGAGGGGTTTCACTGTATATATATATACATACAGTGAAGCACCGTTTATACGTTTCTCTTTTGTACGTTTTTATCAATTATATGTTTTTCAAATCGGTCCCTGCATAGTCTAAATACTCAGTAACCTATACCAATTATCCGTTTTTTCATACAGTCCCTTCACAAACGTATAAACGGTGCTTCACTGTATATACATACATATATATATATATATATATATATATATATATGTGTGTGTGTGTGTGTGTGTGTGTGTGTGTGTGTGTGTGTATAAACTTGAGGGCATAGCTTTACTTTAAACTTCAGAAAAAATTACCCAAAGGATTTTTTCTCGCTACGCCACTGTAACTGGGGCCAGAGCCTGTTGCTGGTCGTCACATTTGTATTTGTATAATGGAGATGTGTAAATCATTTTTTTGTACTGAGTTCCAGTGTTAGAAAAAAGTGGTCTATTAGTCGTATTCTGTGACCAAAAATTTTATTTGACATAAAAGTTTTGAGTCATATTGAATTTTTCTTCCCTCACTCATCTTGACTAAGACCCGTGATTCACCAATCACCAAAGGATAAATTTGGAAAAATAATTCAAAAATGTATTCAATTTTATCTTAAATAAACATATTCTTATGTATATTTTATCGTTTTTTTAGATATGGTATCGGCCATGTGGAGCAATTTTATTAATAAAAATTTTTATAGTTGGATGCATATTTGATTTATTAAAAATGGCACCTTGGTTGTTCATTTTGATTCTTAAATTTCATCCTGGGAGTGATCAAGATGCCTAGATTTTTGAGAGTGAAATGTTAACACATGCAATTTGATAGCTAGAATTTTTCCTTTAAGTATGCATGTAAGAAACTTCAGAATTGAGTGAAAATTTGTTGTAATAATGCAGTTACTTATGTTGCAGATGTGCAAGCCTACTGAAGTTGATTATTTTCGCTATGCAAAACTCAGGAAAAATTAAAATAGCTGACTTGAACAAACTTTTGACCTGCAAGCTGTGCAAAGGATATTATATTGATGCAACAACAATTGTAGAGTGCCTGCACTCCTGTAAGTATTTTCCCCTCATGTTTTTGCATATTTCAAGTGCTACACTATTTCACACAACCACTGGTGCAGCCAGAATTACCCTCTGGAAATGTTGTTTTTATATTTTTAATTGAAAGTCCTAACACGTGTATTAAAATTGTCAATAATTTTTCTAGGGTCTTTTACGAACTGATCCCCCCCAACATAAATAATAATACAGTCCAACCTGGTAAAACAAACTCAAAGGGACCTTTAAAATCAATACATTTAACAGCAGTTTGAAAAACAATAAATAGCCTTATGTCAAAGCAGAGGTCCTACTGATGCACATGTCCCAAAGGAAATATTTTTTCCCCTTCAAAGATAGTGTTTTTCTCTCCGCCCCCTCAGACATGAGCCGCCTAACTGGGATATCAATTAGGGAGGGGCAAGCGTAGGATAGATGCAACAAGATACTTGTTTTTAGTTGCCGCCCTCCTCACGTATGGACCTTGGAAATTGCTTGAAATTATCGTCCTCCTCTCTTTCTAAAAATCATAACATTTTTGTTCAGTTGAGAGCAGAAAAAAGTGGTTATGTAGCTCTCTCCCAGAAATATTTCAAAGTTGAAGTTTTAAAGGTGCAATTTTAACTATCATTGACTTTTGGAAAGAGCGTGAAAGCCAGAGATTCTCTTCTAAGGAACTCTTGCCCCCCCCCCCCTCTGCCAAGCCCATTCCCTCAAAATAGTACTTTAGTTGGACTGCAACTGAAGCAATTCTCGACTCCCAACATGATTTTTTTTTTAAATTGAATTTCCCTCCCACATTCGTATATATCATGTATGTATTGCATATATTTTCAGTCAAACCTGCTAATACTACATAATGAACCGTCAGTAGACTGGCTTAGGTGATCGCTATAACCAAGGGTTTGCTACATCCGATTTAAAAAAAAAAAAAAGCACCCTTGCTAGGATACTTCTGTAATTCTAATATACGTGTATTTACGATATTTCCATAAGTTGTAATATTTCTATTCTGTAACGCTGACAGTGTATACGAATTTCATATGATCAGTTAAGTAGTAAGGTGTGAAAAGGTAACAAAGCCACTTTCATATTTATAATATTAGTAAGTGTATTAAAAGTTGCTATTGAAATGTACAGATTTTTGTCCAAATTAATTTTATTTACTGATATTTGCTTTCTTTTCCAGTTTGCAGGACATGCATTTTGAGGTATTTACAAATTTGTGAATGTTGTCCAACCTGCCATGAAGAGATTACAAGGCCATCAGCATTTATTAGGTATTTCAATTTTTTTTATTCTTATGAATGATTTTTTCATCATTGCTGAATTGAAATCCTTTTCTGTATTGGAATAATTCAGGCTTTTCTTACAAATTATTGTTCTCTTGTACTATTGCAAGAATATGTATAAGTATTTATGCTTTGTAACATTGTTAAAATTGATGCTTACAATTTAGCAACATGGCGCACCAAAAATAAAACAAACTGAGAAAAAAAAATTATTCTTTAGAAATATATTTCTATACACATGTAATAAAATAAGATGTTTATGCATTGTGCACTTACATGGTGGCACAGTAAGGCCAAAGCATGAAATTTAGTATACAGATGTAGGTTTTGCTTCTCGTCGATCAATTTTTTGTTGGAAAAAGGTTATTTATTGCATTATGACAGGGATCTCGCCAGAGGAAATTTGGGTTCGTTAACGGATCCTTCACAAAAATCCTATCAACCAAAAATGGTGTCATGATGCGCGCGATTAATTTTGCAAAGTTATTCGAAAACCAAAAAGATAACGATTTTAGGCCATGGAAGTGGAAGCATCGCAGCCGCGCATAACCTCAGATCAACGACTGCCTTGAATGCCAAAGAACAAAATTTAAAAGACTTACCCTGTGTTGCGTGTTTGTAGACGATAGTAAGGACAAAATTCATTACCGTACATTCTTTATTTTATGTTAAACTTCAGAGCAGACACGAAGACAGGAATTTTGCATGGTGATCACCAAAAAACATTTCTCACTTGGTAAAAAAAACACAAATGCGAGGAATACAGACTTCAGAGTTCAAAAAAAATGGAGCTGGGGTTTCGTTAAAGATCAAAAAACGGAGAGTTCATTCGGATGGTGGTGAAATAATTCAAATTAAAATGGACGGAGGACGGACAGTTCACTATGAAGATGGTAGGGTGTAAATCAGGGATGGATCATGATCAAAGATGTCGGTTGCAGGCCAGTGTACGTTGAAAAAAAATGGTGCGTAGGTTGGTAATCTCCATGGTGACAATGTTGAGATCGTCACACGATTAAAAATGAATCGGGGTAATTTCGGGGTAATCGCGGCTCAATATCATCACCCCATGCTACGTTGATCATCAAAAAGGGGGTAGTTAATTAAGGGCACGATTCCGTTACATTCTGCGTGCCGCCATCGGACGCCTTCATACACACAGGTGATGCATTGCCTATGCTCCTTCACTAGTTGCACTGAAGCTTATATAATTATAATTATCTTGGTTAAATACATTTTGGAATAAAAAAAGGAAATTTTCACCACATTTTGCAGTCTTCAAACATCAGGCGGAAAGCCACGGACGTCAACGGACGCCGTGCACAATTCCATCTCTTTCTCCAACATCGGAGAGAAAACGGAGCCTCTAGAAGCACGTCTGATTGCACTGGAAGCAGCAAGCAGAGTGAAGTGGGGTGGAAAAATGAATCGGCAAATAAGCGATCAGATCCGGGTACGCGGCGATGCGCGGGAACCAATGAGTGCGTTTGGCGCCCAAACAACGAAGGGAAGGGGACGCTACACCATTTTAATGGCCGACAAGAAGATGCAAAAAATCGGATCGACGCTTGAAAAATTGTCAAAAAGCTAAACGATGGGAAAAGTGAATAAGTCACATATTTGATATCATAAAGTGTGCAAAATTTAACGGGGAACGCGGGGAAAATGTGGAATGCACAAGAAAATAAAGAAACAACAAAATGGTGGAAGAAAACGATTAAAATGACCGAAAACATGGGAAAAATATAAATGGGTAAAAAATGTGATATGCATTATCACATACACTGGCAAAGCAAAAGAAAAAAAAAAGAAAATTTTAAGTCCAGCTCCAATTAACCAAAACTTTACACAACAAATTCATTCATCATATATATTCAAATGCATAAAGAGTTGTAACATCCAAAAAAACATGAGATACAGTTTAATACTATCGTCAAGGTAGAAAATGGGTAAGTCAAAGAAAATGAACTGTTTGCATTTTCTTTTTGCATGTCATGATTGCACCCTGCTCACAAAACAATTTGCCACACACAACCAACCAAAAGGACAAAAAAAAGGTACACACAGTTGTGATTACATGAACAACACATAGCATACCAAGAGTTAAAAAAATAAACATTCAAAAAAACTACACAACTACCCAACACATGTAGAAGGTATGAATACAAAAAATGCAATAACCCTCAAATATGACCATTCTCGATATGCATTAAATTATACAGAAACACATTAATGCAAAAAAAGGGCGAAAAAAACAATACAATCATTATCTTGACTATCTATGTCAAGTGTTACACATTAGGGTAACATAAGTAAAAAATTTCAGGTAGAAATTTTTTTTTTTGTAAACAGTTCATATTCATAAAGAGTTCCACAGCGTAGTGCACCAGATTACCAGGAGCACACTCAGTAGTAAATTTGTATTTTGTTTTTTTTTTTTTCGAAAAAAAAATTGAATGTTGAAGACACATTACGATTGAGATGGACAAATTCATAAGCATGAAGAGTAAGACATAATAAGGAAAACCGGTTGTAGATATTAGGACATAATCGAGAGAGTGACATTATATTGTGGAGGAAAAATTGTTACGCACATGTTGACATACATATGTTGGTACCAACAGCAAAAAATATGACAGCGTCCTGTCATACGTAAAAATAAAAAAAAAACACACATAAGAATACATTTCCAAAAAAAAATAGAAAAAATGAGATCGACTTGCCGTGTATTAACAATAAATTCTCATCACTGTGCCCCTCAATGAAAACAAACATGGGGGAGAAAAAATTTACATTCACAAAAAACATAGAGATAGTCACACGCTAAATGATACGGATTCCGGAATTACAATCACGACCAGCACGACTGCCCGTACATAACAGCAAGTGGCACGCCCTATGACTAAATTACTTACGACTACGGAGAAAGTAACGGGTTTGTTGACTGGCATGCTGAGGTTGGTGGGACACATTGTTATCAGTGTTAACAGACATTAAATTGCTTTTGCGAGGTGGGGGTAAACGTAAACGATTGACATGAATTACAAAAGGTTGCGCAGAGTCATCGCCTAAGAGTTTAATTTTACAATTTACATCCCCTACTTTGCTTACAACAGTATAAGGACCATCAAATCTAGGTTTAAAAGTGTCAGCCGACTTTATGTATACAATATCATTTTGTTAAAAAATTTCGACTGTGAGAAGCAGGCAATTGCCTATTGTTTTGATTGATCTGTTTGAGTTGTAAGGAAGAGTACGCCTCCTCATAGATTCGGCGAAGATCCTGCAGAACATTTTGTATATAATGTGAGGTGTTAAGAAATCGAGGTTGCACGTCATTATCAAAAGTGTCAAAAAATAAGGATAGTTCCCTTCCCAAGTGCAACATGTTAGGAGTGAAACCAGTAGATGAATGAGTTGTCCCATTATATATAGACATGTGAACCATAACAGCAACCTCTAAAGACACATTCTGCTCAAGTAAAGACAGTAAACTAGACTTGATTTGACTATTAATTCTCTCAGAAATCGAATTGGACTGGGGATGAGCACGAGAAGAATGCTGAATTGTAACACCTAAGGCCTTGTTCAGAGAGTGAAATACATCACTGTCAAACTGACGGCCTAAATCAGACAGAAGATGCGACATTCTACCATATAGAGAAATGTAATTCACCATGTGCTTAACTATTGTGTTAGCAGTAATATCTTTACAAGGATAAAGGACCACGTGACGAGAAAAATGATCAGTAACCGTCAAAATATATCCATATTGGCGAATTGGGCCTACCAGGTCGATTGAACAGAACTCACCAGGTCTCCTCGGAATCCAAATATTTTGCAATGGGGCAGGTTTAATAGATATTTTATTATGTGCATCAGTTTGGGCATACACAAATGAATGAGAGTTTAAATTATGACCAGACTGAGGTTCACTTAGGGAAGTAGGGTGCTGTCTTAAATAATTAACCACGTTAGCGGATTCAACACAAGGAGTATTAGAGGGTATATCCCACTGCATATTGTCCGGGGTGGAAATATCCGTAAAGGGAAGGATCAACTCGTTATCTGCATTGGGTTGAAGAGCTGATTCATGTAAATTGGGGTCAAGGCTCCGAGAACAGAAATCCGCTAAAATATTCTGAGGGCCAGGGATATATGAAAAAGTATAGGAATATTGACCAATTTCTAACAACCAACAATAACAACATTGGCTGGCGAGGTTACATTGCTGTAACGCTGTAAGGGCTTACTGTCAGACATGAGAATAAATCTTCTATTAAAGAGGTACGTCTTGAATGCTGTCATCCCCTTATATATAGCATACAACTCGAGTTTAATTGGAGGATAATTACGTTCGGACTTTGACAAAGCTTTACTAAAATAAGACACTGGTTTCAGAATACCATCTCTCTTTTGCATCAATACAGCAGCAATTCCCTGAAGTGAAGCATCGGTATTTAAATAGAAATCATCATTCCAATTTGGAAGAATCACAAAAGGCTGCTTAAAAAAGGTAGACTGGGGATCATCAAAAGCTTTTTGGTGAACATCATTCCATTCAAAAGGTTTATTTTTTGCGGTTAATTGTGTCAAAGCATGGGTGCGTTCAGCATACTTGTGAATTAAATGCCTATAAAATCCACATAACCCCAAGAATTTCTTGACCTGTCACACAGTGCGAGGTGGGGCAAATTTGGTAATTTTGGCAATATTAGAAGTAATAGGTTGAACACAGTTGTGTGATATGTGAAATCCCAAATAATCAATTTCGGTCTGGAAAAAAACACATTTAGATGGCGATAAAGTTAGGTTATGTTTGGAAAGAACAGAAAAGACAGCCTCGAGCTTAGATACCATCTGGTCAAAGTTTTCGGCACAAACCAAAAAGTCATCTTGAAATGCATGAATTCCGTGAATTCCTAGCAATTTTAATTCATCAATTAGCTGATCCACGGCAGATTGGAAAATGTTGCTACTTACCTTAAGGCCAAAGGGCAAACGAGCCAAATTCAATCGAGAAAGTCACAATATCTTGGAGATGATCGGGAAGGAGAATTTGCCAATAGGCCGAATGCAGATCTAAAACGGTATAGTACTTATAGGATGAGATGGCATTGATTAACGTACAAATTTTGGGAAGTGGGTATGTGGAACTTTCGATGACGCAATTTAACAATCTTAAATCTAATGCCATACGGTACTTAGGTGGTTCATTAGGCCCAGATTTCTTACGTACCATTATCATAGGACTCGCATAGTGGCTCACATTTCTAGAAATAATTCCTGCCTCAATTAATTCATTTAATTCTTCCTGAACCTGTCCTTTTAACGCCTGAGGAATCTCAAAAGGTAAGGCCTTAATCGGATTATTGTTACGCAAAATGACCGAAGGAGTGACAATGTCAGAACACCCTAAGGCTTTGACAGATTTACTAAACACAGAAAAATTTTTCATCAAAATGTTTAATAAAATATCTTGTTGTGAAGTATTTAAGTGATCTAATTTAAAATCTGAAGGACTAAGTTCCTCTTTCCTGATTTTTAATACTTCGTCTGATGCAATAATTTGGTGACAAAATTGGGATTGATTGTTTGAGAATGTAGTTTCATTGAAAGAATCATTTAAAATCTCAAACTGTTCAGTGATATGACCCATTACCATACCTTTATTTAAATGAAGAGGATTATTACTAATATTTCTGATAATAGAGGAGAAATCATGTTTCTCGACTAAGTGCAACTGGGATTGGTCGCAAAAAAATACAAGGCAGAGCCAGAAAGTTTTGACTTCAAAAACATAAGAGTCGTGGGATCATCCCAACCGTTTAAATTCTGCAAGTCCTTAATTTGTGATATAAAAAATTCAACAGTTTCCGGCTCGCCTGAATATGAGGGAATGGGGAAAATAAAATTCCTACTCGCCACAGCACCTTGAGGTGACTCATTGGCCATATCCACACCTTGGGGTGGGTCGGTTTGAGTACTACCAGTTGACACGGCAACAAATGTGCCGTCTTTTACTTTAGCACAAAAATCAATGAGCATCTAATATAATTTTCACTTAATTCACACGGTGCAATCATGAGAAACAAAAAATTTTAAATGCAAACATTGTTGAAAGCACATGCACACATGAGAATAAATGCAACTAATAAAATAAAAATTGACATCACATTTTCAACTAAATTAAAAATATAAAATTAATATATCCCCCCATTAATATCACAGAAATACAAAAAGCCATATGAAAAAATCAACAACAAAAAGTGCATATGCATTCAACTTCAGAAAAAAAAGGCATTTAAGACCTGGTCAAAAACGGCGCCATTTTGTCATGATGCGCGCGATTAATTTTGCAAAGTTATTCGAAAACCAAAAAGATAACGATTTTAGGCCGTGGAAGTGGAAGCATCGCAGCCGCGCATAACCTCAGATCAACGACTGCCTTGAATGCCAAAGAACAAAATTTAAAAGACTTACCCTGTGTTGCGTGTTTGTAGACGATAGTAAGGACAAAATTCATTACCGTACATTCTTTATTTTATGTTAAACTTCAGAGCAGACACGAAGACAGGAATTTTGCATGGTGATCACCAAAAAACATTTCTCACTTGGTAAAAAAAAACACAAATGCGAGGAATACAGACTTCAGAGTTCAAACAAAATGGAGCTGGGGTTTCGTTAAAGATCAAAAAACGAAGAGTTCATTCGGATGGTGGTGAAATAATTCAAATTAAAATGGACGGAGGACGGACAGTTCACTATGAAGATGGTAGGGTGTAAATCAGGGATGGATCATGATCAAAGATGTCGGTTGCAGGCCAGTGTACGTTGAAAAAAAATGGTGCGTAGGTTGGTAATCTCCATGGTGACAATGTTGAGATCGTCACACGATTAAAAATAAATCAGGGTAATTGCGGCTCAATATCATCACCCCATGCTACGTTGATCATCAAAAAGGGGGGGTACCGTATTTTCGGGATTAAGCGCCGCACCCAGTATAAGCGCCGCATCGAAAATTATCGTCGCCGGAAAAAAAAAATTAATGTACGCGCCGCACCCATTATAAGCGCCGCGCCCGCTATAAGCGCCGCATCCAACTTAACGCAACTTAAAAGCGCAATTTAGATGTTCAGAAACTTGCAATAAAATGAAAATAAAATTTAAAAGAATATAATTAACATAACTATATTATTATTACTATAATTAAAATTTTCGTACTTTGGGAGGAGACATTGGTTGGTTATCCAGAGCGCGGGACGCGGACCCTTCTCCTCATGGCGCTCCACGTTTTTTTAAGTGGTCGGCGCCACTATAAGCACGCTTTTTTCAGTGGGTCGCATCCACTATGGATCGGCGATTCAAAATCCTTCGAAATCGCTGTCCTCGCTGTCGGACGCAAATAGTCCTAGAAAGTCTGCATCGAGCTCCGGGCTGTTTTCCTCGTCATCGGAGCCATCGTCCTCCGCAGCAACATCCGGGACTCGGGGAATGATCTCCGCCTCGGTGAAGCCGGAAATTATGGTGCTCGGCTTTACCGCATTCCAAGCTGCAGCTACCCACTTCGCCACTTCCGCGAACGACGCTTTCTTCAGGTTGCCGCCTTTCGTGTATTCGTGCAGTCCGTTCACCATCCAGGACTCCCATTGTTGACGCATGTGGCTCTTAAAACTGTGATTGGGGGCCAAATCCAAGGGCTGCAACTTTTTTGTAAGCCCACCTGGTATGATGGCCAGGGACGCCAAACATTGCCGCGCCGCTTCCTTCACAGGGTCGGTCTTGTGCGCCGCCATGGAGTCCATAATCAACATTCCACTTGGTTGGAAAAAAGCGCCTTTCCTTTTTCTCCAAACTTCGTTAAACCAGTCTGACATCAGGGCCTCATTCATCCACCCCTTCTCGTTGCAGCGGATGACAACGGTGGACGGGAAAGACTCCTTCGGGACCGTTTTCCGCTTAAAAATCAGCATAGGCTTCAGCTTCTCTCCGCTAGCCGTGCAAGCCAAAACACACGTGAATGATGTTTTTTCATGCCCCGTGGTTGTAATGGCGACGCTCTTCTCACCGGTAGATGTGACAGTCCTGTTGGGAGGGCAGTCGAAAGTCAAAGGGACTTCGTCCATGTTGATAAGCTGATGAGGCTGAAAGTTGTTTTCTTTCTTCAGCTTCTCGACGTAGTCTAAAAACTTTTTTTTCTGCTCCATCCAATCAGCTGGAAGACTCTGCCCCACAGTTGTTCGCTGCCTGACGGACAAATGATTCCGCTTCATGAATCTGAAGCACCAATTCGCGTTGCCTTTGAAGTTGGAAATATTCAAATTAGCAGCGATGCACCTGGCTTCTATTCGAATCCGGACAGTCGAAACGGAAATTCCTTTAGCTCTCTGCTCCACTACCCACTTCTTCAGGTCCCGTTCTAAATCCGGCCAGTGAGCTGATCTTCCTCGTCGGGCACGTTTTGTCTTCGGCATCGCTTCGATCGTTGATTTTTCGGACCTCCAACGCCGAACACATCTTTCATCAATTCCGAATTCCCGGGCAGCAGGACGATTTCCGATCGCTTCAGCCTTAGCGATAACTTCCAACTTGAAAGCTGCAGTGTAACTCTTAAGTCGTTTAGTAGGAGCCATTTCAGATGAAACTCGATGTAAAAACTTTAAGAAAGAAAAGAACGCACGAACGACAGCAAAAGCGACGATGTGAGTGAATAAAATTGGGGATGGGAGACGGAGAAACAAGTTTTCAATTAGTAGGTCACTTGACCACCCCGAGCAACCCACTTTGTTGAAAGGGGTGATTCCCCTTTAGAAAACTGGAAGTTCCACCCCCCTCCCCTGCTAGTCTTGCTAACAAGCTCCTTTCCTTGACCCTCCGTCCCCCTTCGCTTCGATGAGGCTTCCTCGCCGCTCACGTCATTCAGCGCTCACGTGGTTTAGCGTTTCTCTCTATGGTGCAACACCAGCAATCGCTGACTCACCTCCCCTCATGGCTACCCCTCTTTGCTTTGCTTGTCGCTCATTTCGCAAAACGAAAGGGAAAAGTGTGGCGCCATCTATTGGTAAAATGTTCAACTTTTTTGCAAACTCGGATTTTTTTTAAAACTTGATCGGGGAAAAAAAAAAAAACACTATACCCGCCGCTCCCATTATATGCGCCGCATCCACATTTTTGAAACTTTTTTTCTTGTATGCGCCGCGGCGCTTAATCCCGAAAATACGGTACTCGGTAACTCGGTACTCGGCCGAGTAGTGAAAGGCCGAGTACTCGGTACTCGGTTACTCGGCCAAAGTGCTACTCGGTACGTCTTTAGAAAAAAACGTATAATAGGTATAGGTTAATGTGTATTAGACTTTGCAGGGACCAATTTTAAAAACGTATAATTGATAAAAACGTATAAAAGAGGAACGTATAATAAACGGTGCTTCACTGTATTTTTTTCTTTAGATGCTGACATTTTGAAAAAACGCAATCTTTTTACATCCGATATGAGAATTATATTTTATTCCTTTTCCAAGCTAACTTCGCTTTATTAGGATGCTAATTCATGAAAAGTCTCTTTATTTTTATAAGAACGCTTATTTCAAATTTTTAAAGCTGAGTTCCATTTCCTTTTATGAGTCACAAATTAAAATGTTGAATCGATGGTTTATTTTTTAATTTATTTATTTTGCTTCAACTGTGTCCAGATATTAATTATATGTTTAACATAGGGACTCTAAAATGCAATTCTAAAGTAATTTTATCAAAAATATTTATTTTACAAGCCGTTTTTATACTTTTGTTGCCTTCACTTTGAAGATTGGGATCTCTTTGCATCCGCTATGGGAGTCTGATTTTCGTTAAGAGATAAACAAATAAAATATTTTTTATTATTGTAAAAATCACAGTTTATAAGTTTTAAATGAAATTCTGTGCTCTTTAACTGTCTTGGGTCAACAAGTTAAATGCTAAACTCCTGCGGAATTCTTTTGTTACAATATTTTAAATACTATATGTATAACATTTCTAGAAAATTTAACATAATGTGGAATGATAAATAACTATTGATACTTGAGGGGAACCCATCTCCCAGAGAGCAATCCCCCCCCCCCCCAGAATAATTGAAAAACACTCAAAAATGATATTCTCAACAGAAAAGAGGGAAAACACTCAACTTCAAGTGTCAATAATGCAGTTTGCACCATCTCAAAATTCTAAAATTTCATTTTTACAAAAAAAAATTTTTTTTTGTCCCAGAATTGTTTGATTTTTTACAAAATTACTTATTTGATTTTTCACAAAAAACCAACCTTGTGAAAAACCCTGGACAGACCTCTGTATGGGATTTTTAGCATTTTTTATCTACTAAAACCTGAACTAATTTTTGTTCACATGCTATTGTTGTAAGTAGTGAAACAGACTTAGATAAAATTTAAAACTGTCTGCAAACTTAAATAATTTCTCAAAAATTTTCTGCAAAAAAAACGCCCAAGTTTTATATTGTGGTAAAATAATATAATTCAATGGATAAAAAGTTCAGTTGTGCAGAATGTGATAAGGAATTGTATCATTAAAAATCATTATTATGGTTAATTAACGAATTATCTTCACGTACTTTGCAGCAGGCAGCTAATTTTTGTGTTCATATGCAATTCTTGAAAAAATTGAAACAGACTTAGATAAAATTTAAAACTGTCTGCAAACTTAAATAATTTCTCAAATTTTCTCCAAAAAAACGCCCAAGTTTTATATTGTGGCCAGCAGCAAAAATGTCAAGTTCAAAGCCAGTAGAGTACACAATAAAATCAGCATGTTTTTCCAATTATATTTGCTCCTCTTTCTGTATTATTTATTTGGGGGACCTCAAAATTGGTGACCAGCATTTGTGAAAAAGTATCAAAATTGTCTGCAAATTTTGAAGATTTTCTGCTTTCCCGTGTTCATCTACATGGTGTATCAGTAAGGCGTTTACAGACTTTCAAGGCAGGTAGAGTACACCTAGATGATGGGAAACCACACAGCAATGCATGGTCCGAAACGCTTTCCTGACACGGTATTAACGACACAAATCACCAAAAAGGCAAGACACGAATAAGAGAAGGAAACATGCTTATTATCCTTAGTACAGCAAAAAACTAAGAAAAAAGAACATGAAGGAGTCGACGATCGTCATCAAAGTAGATGTTCAAAATTACGACCCCGGGGCCGTGATGCATGCCTCACATCTCCGCCGCATTGAAGATCGAACGTCAAAGCAAGCATGGCAACAAAAACCGCGTGTGCGCATGCACTGTCATCTGCTTCGGTTTAAGTAACGACATCTATTGTGTACATCAGACAAAAACTTATCAGCATTTTTACTGTATTAAAAATAATAAACATGTTTTCTCCTCTTATTCGTGTCCTGTCTTTTTTGTGCTTTGTGTCGTCACTATCACCTCAAGAAAGCGTTTCCGACCATGCATTGCTATGGGATTTTCCATCGTCTAATCTATCTGCCCTGAAAGTCTAAACGCTACTGATGCATCCTGTATATTATCCGGGTCTGTAGTGAAACTCAAATTAAGTAGCTTTCTAATTGTTATGAATCTACTTCTTCAGTGGCACAACAGTCATGAGTGGATCCTGATCTTCTCCAGAATTTTTCTCCACTACTCTCTTTTCTTGTCCATACTTTTCAGTTATGAATTTTCACGTTACTGATCCCGTTAGTTAAATCCAGAGGGCTAGGTCAAAAATATTTTCCGTATTGAACATTCACTATTCAATCTAATAATGTCGTTAACCCAGGGGTGTCCACCCACCCCCTAAGGGCAAGGGTGTATCCACCTCCCCTAAATATTGCAAAGACTTCCCCCAAGAGTGGACCCCCCTAAAAAAGAGAGAAAATGCCCCTCAAAACACCCCCACTCCTAAAAATTTCAATGGTGCAGTCTGCGCCGTGACACCCCCTGTAGGTGAGCAGAGCTGGCTAACCCATTTCTCCATCCCCGTTTGAATTTTCTCTAAATTTCACCAAATCAGTTCCGTAATGGAATCGTGTAAAGTTCTAAATTCAAACTTCTGTACCATTAAAGCTCTAGCCTAGGAATTCTGGATGATAGCCACTGGCTACCTAAGTCGCAACTTAGATAGGGTCTTTTGTACTTTTGGTAGCCATTAAAAAAAAAGTATTAGTAAAACTAACCATAAATTTAAAGATAATGATACTCTACAAATGCAACAAACAAAATTTCACTGGATATATTTTTTTATATAAAAATATAAGCATACAACAAAAGGAAATATTTTGCAGTTTCTTAAATTTTATTCAAACGTAGGCAATATATAACTGAATTGAAAATTATGCGAGAACTCTTACAGGCTTTTCATTAGTCAGAAAGTTTCTGTTGCCTGACAGTTCTTTTTCAGGGAATTTGGTATTGTAAAAGCTCATAGATGCAAAAACAAACAATATACCAAAAAAAAAAAAATCTTAAGAACAAACCATTTTTAAAATATAAGTAGATGTGTAAAAACTTCAGGAATCAAGCAATTATCGATTTTGTTTTTTTAGTAGAAAATATCTAATCTAAAATAAATGACGCCAAAAAAATTAAAAAAAAAATAAATAAAAACTTTTGCATGAAATCAAGGTTACGCTTACTAGAGACTCAAGAGAAGGTCTTAATTAGGATTGGATGCTAGTTGTAATTAGTGGAGTTTTTTAAAATGAGGGCAACAATTCATTTGTTTATTCAATTCATAAACTGTGTTTTGTTTTATGTATCACATAATAAAACTTTTAATTAGAACAAAAGTACTGCGAAAAGCAAATTTGTGCTGTATATTTGTGTATGTGTGTTGTACTTTATGATATATAATTTAGTACATTATTTTCAGACCTGATCCTACCCTGCAAGACATAGTGTACAAGTTAGTTCCTGGTTTGTTTAAAGGTAAATATGTTTTTTTGCAGTGTTTAAAATTAGGGGTTGCAAGGCACGGGGAAAACCTGGAATTGTCAGGAAAAATGAAAATGGGAGGGGGGGGGGGGAGAGACAGGGCAGAATGGCTTTCCCTAGATGTCCTGTATCCAACGGTAGTAGTAGCCCTTGCCAGTCTGGAGGAGATATGAGATGTAAGGTTTAGGACA
This sequence comes from Uloborus diversus, assembly GCF_026930045.1. NCBI lineage: Eukaryota > Metazoa > Arthropoda > Arachnida > Araneae > Uloboridae > Uloborus > Uloborus diversus. Next base: position 176,768,342 of record NC_072732.1, on the reverse strand, counting down.
CACAGACTTGACACAGGTTTTAATAGCGTAAATTCACATCCATTAACCTGGATTTTTTTTTCTTCTAAAATAGACTTGGAAATGTCAGGGAATTCCAATCTTTAACTTTTGTGACAACCATATTAAATCTTAAGGGAGGGGAGAGGACCAGTTTAGGATGCTGAAATATTTGTTTTTCTTGAATTTTTTTAACACGGAAGGGAAGATATTTTATTTATGTTTTTAAGTACACTTTGTAATTTTTTCATGTTGTTTCCGCCAGAAATAGTTGAGTTAGCAGCTGATGTTCGTGAATGATCACCATCAGAGCTTGTTGCTGCTGGGCATAATCAAAGCCGCAATTTTTATCTGTAATCATTTCAATTGTATTAGAATATGAACCAAATTGTGATCAAAATAATTGAAAATTTCATGTTTTTAGATGTTTGACCACATTGTCATATTTTTCTGCCATTTTTTTCACCTTTTTTGCATTAAAACATACCTGCCAGCTGTACTGGATTTTCCGAGAGACTCCCGGATTTTTAACATTTCTCCTGGTCTCCATAGTTTGAAAGTTTTCTACTTAATTTCAAACTTAAGCTCATTGGAATCTGGCAACATCAGTTCTTGTTTCAGCTTGCGATCTCGCTTCATGCGTTCATCGCTAAGCCTAGTATCGGGCTGAGTATCGTAAGCAGGGAGGATTGGGGGGGGGGGGGGTATTTTAAGTTACGATGTCAGCCAGCAAAAAGCTATAAAGCAACATACAATTGTGATTTTCTGTTTTTAAATTAGTCGCACAAAAGTGACCGTCTCATATTTTGCGCAATATTTTGTGTTGACTTCAGCATTGCTCATGCTGGTAGAGGCAATATAGAGATAGGACTCGGCCGATGCATCGGCGCCGATGGTTCAACAATTTAGCCATCGACATCGGCGGCCGATGGTAACTTGCAGGAAACATCGGCCCATCGGCCTTAAAAAACATCGAAAAGCCGATGGAATTGGCCGATGTTTTTGAAAAAAAAAGGACCTTTGTTGTTTTACTTTTCAATGCAAAGTAAATTGAGTTACCGTTTTCATATAAAATCGTTTACTTAAATTTCAGTATGAATTTCTATTTTATTCACCCCTGAAAGTGTTTTTAATACTGCATTCAGGTACCGAACAAGTTAATTGTTGCGTTGTTTCTTGCAGCTGGATGCACGTTATGTACCTCTCATAAGTCGTAACTCAAAAATGGTAAGCTGTAGAATGCTAAATTTTCGCATGTGGGGTGTGCGTACGCTCCAGTTGTGCACTTTTATTTTTGGTTTCTATCGGGTGTTCTAAAAAGCCTATTTACTTATTTTTTGTGACTATTAATTACTTATTTCAATGCAAAACTAATTTAACGTCTCAGACTGACGATCATTTGGTGATATTTTGCCGCATTGGAGACCATGGAAACAAATATGAGATGGCGAAACCGGTTTTGTTTCATTTTGTTAGATTCCCGTTGAACCGACGGTAATTTTTAATTTTACGATATTTGTAATATGAATCACAGTATTGCAGTTTTTTCTCTATCGCTACGGCGGAGCTACAAGTTTGAGGCCCGTCGAAATACATTCTGGGGCCCTATTTCTCTATCACAGAAGTTGTAAAACATTTATCATAGGCATTTTTGTAATTCCTACGGTTCCGCTATGGTTGTGGGGCTTCTCGCGCAATTGCAACATTTGCTATATTTTAACTCCGCCACTGCACATCAAAACAAACTCGGGTGCAAGTATTAAAAGGGTTTTTCTGCTCAATGTTTATGATTATTTTGAGCTCTATTTTTTACGACTATTTTTTGTATCTCCGAGAACACTTATGTGCCCCTCCTCCCACTCCCTCAATTTCTGAAACTAAACTCTAGTTGTACTTCTAAGTTGTTTAAAATTAACACCATTCATAAAATTAGAGATTTTTTTTTCAAGCTTTATCTATTGTTTAGGAATAATTTCGAGCATTAATGTAAGAAATTGATTAAAGATGGTTTGAATGGTGACATAATTCGGAATTCAAAGGGACTTTTGAATTTTTTTTCGGAAGTGCTGAAGTAGATTCAGAAACTCTTCCGAGGCGTTGGTGGTAGCGGTTCTGTACTATAAAAAGGGGGCCGAAGTTGGAGCCAAAGTTTAATGCTGTGAATTACTCCAAAATCAGAGGTTGACCCCCCTAATCCACATTCGTCGTTTCAAGCATTTCTTAAATATTTAACAGTAATTTATTTTGGTCAAGAAGTGTCATTTTGCATATTTCTTATACTTGTTTCACCTATATTTCGTAATGAGCCATCTTTTTTGCATCATTAATAGCGATCGATTTTTTTTTCTGTTGTAAGTAACTATTTTTATGTATTTATGTAAAATCAATGAATAAATTATTTTTGTTTTCATCATATTTTTAATAATATGTTGTAGAAAAGTTTCAAGGATTTTCTATTATGCATTTTTTTAAATTTCAGAAAATTATTGTTAAATTGAAAAATTTAATTTGAACTTGTTTCTAGTGCTTCAAAAAAGATTAAACAATCAAATGGTTCAATATTACGTGTGCAAACATCGGATCAAGTAGTATATGTATTCAGTGATTAACTTGGTGTAAATATTGAGTTTGTTTGTTTTGGCTGCGTTTTAAGAACCTCGCTCTTTTTACGGCTATTTCTTTTTTCCGTAAAATTTGTGTCACCGTTATAGCTTTTATGAAAAATGCAAACTTTTATGTTCATAAACTTTAAATAAGTATAAAAATATTCCTGTTAGGATTTAATATTGTAATTTATCTGTTACCTTTTTTGTTTAATTTGATGACTAAAAAATGTCTACGTGCACTCTTTCCACTTTAATTGCGTAATTTGTTGACGGTTTCATAGTTTTATTCTTACTATTTTTTTTGAATGATTAAACAACATAATTTAATGTTTTTTAACTATCTTTAGTGTACCTAATCCATACATTATTACAATATTACCAAAATCTTAATTATATGTTCAATTAAAAAAGAAAACAAATCAATTGGTTATTAAATAGTCTCGTTGTTTTTCTTTCTTTTTTTTTCTTTCTTCCTTCCTTTTTTTTTTTTTTTTTTTTTTTTTTTGACTGTTGTTTTTTGTCTTCCATCATACAGCAGTCAAAAAAGGAGAAGCATAACTACACCCTGTACAGATTGTACGTAGTACGATCCAAAAGTCCGAGGGACAAGCTGTACTACCAAACCTTACCCAGAATAGTTCACATTACCGAAGCACATCCACCTTCAAATGGTCACCTTGAGGGACTATGTATTTCTGCCAGTGTTCATATAACTTTTAGAAACACTCCTGGAAGCCACTTTTTCGCTACCTTCTGTGATGCAGTTTTATCTTCTCCTGACGGAAGAAAGCGGCGTCCATGCAAATGTTTTTTTGCTGAGAACAGGTAAAAGTCACACGGAGCCAAGTTCGACGAAACGTTATGTTATTTGCTTGTCATATCAGAGTATTGACCAATTAAACAGTGCATCCTTCAACATGAAAGTCGACTTCTTCCCCACAATGAAGTTAAAGCTGCAGCGCAAGAGGCCTTACAGAAGGCTGCGACAAATGTGTTCCAGGAGTCCTTCTAAAAGCTATACGAACGTTGGCATAAGTGCATAGTCGTTCAAGGTGACTATTTTGTAGATATATGTACTTCGGTAATGTGAACTATTTAGGGTAAGGTTTTATACAACTTGTCCTCAAACTCTTAGATCATACTACGTGCGTATGAGTTTTCAACTTACTATTTCATAACGTTTTTGAGTGACGCAAGTTTTCGCGCATAAAGACATCACAAAAGAATTTGCGATAATTAACTAAGGAGGTGTTAAAAATGGATATTTTGGTCATCTATATGTTCTTAGGTACAGATGCATGTACACATGTGCCGAAAAAACGTGTGGAGTTTAACTTGGGTAATCGTAAAATAGAAATTCAGGTCAAAATCTGATTTTTTTTGTGATTACAATTCCTTATTCGGAGCAAGGAAGCAAAGTGAAAAGAATTAATGATCCTTTAAATCCCTGACAATCTTATCAATTTATTTCTTTTAGATTTTCTTCTTTTTTTTTTGCCATCGGCCTATGGCATCGGCCATCGGCAATCGGCCATTTGGAGGAAAGCAATCGGCCATCGGCCATCTTTGAACAATCGGCCAACAATCGGCATCGGCCCATCGGCCAAAAAATGCCATCGGTCGAGTCCTATATAGAGAATCACTAAAAAGTTAGAAGCACCGCGAAAAGATCAGAAATGCATCTTAGCATAATAAAATGAAACACTTTTTGGAAAAAGTACTGAATTTAAAGTTATTCATACAGAATGCTTAATCACAACATTTCTTGTTGTACACAAAACAATCGCTATTATCGGACACTTTGCAGCCGAAAAAAGTATATTAAATCTTGTTGAAGACCTAACAAAACTTGTCTATGATTGTATTTTTACAGATAATTGAATTTTTTTTTCCCCTAAATAACTTTTCATTGGAAAAGTATTACTTTAACTTTTATTCTTCCATTTAATATTTCCAATAATTAATCTCCGTGTATATCATGGGCGTCGAAGGCTCTTTGTTATTGAGGGGGGGGGGGACGATTGATGCAATGCAGAACAATCACCAAGGGGTTATCCCCCCCCCCCCCCGTATTTTTATGACGGGAACTTTAATTTAGTGATGTTAAAAGAAACGGGAAGCCTACCAGCTCGAAAATAAAAAGGATGAAATAATGAATATAAGTAAGAATTAAATAAATATCCGTAAAGTTCATAGGTACAAATTTTCAGGAAGCAGCAAGCACGTGTTTTGGAGTTACAAGAAACCCTTTTTCTATCTTAAAGAAGAGAGTTTATGGAATAGCTCATTTTTATCGGTCGTGTTTGTTCATCAACATGATTTCTATACATATTGTCTGTGAAATTTTATCAACATTAAGCTAAAAAGTTTTAACTCTGAAAATCGAAAAAAACGGGTTTTTTTGTATGTTTTGTAGGAACAGCATTAATGAAAGAGTTTTTCTTTTTAAAAATTAAATCTACTTTTGTTGATAAAAGTAATTTTTTGAAAATACTCACAAGCAAAACTTATTATAAAGGTTTTTTTAAATTTTTTTAATTGATGTTCCCGTTCGGGAACGTTGACGTTCAAAAGGCTAAAAATACGGTCGAAAACCGTCTCAAATAAGCGTATTCTTAATGTTTCAATAAGATAACTGAAAATAAAAGTCAGTCTTTAAATGTGAATCTAAAACAGTTAAAAGCGAAGCAAATAAACAGATGAAATCTTTTTTTCCCTATGGATAAGATAGTTGAGCACATCAAGAACAAATACTAGTAAATAAAGCAATAAAATAACAATATTTTCACTTTTTATTTTCAAGGGAGAAGAGCTCGACTTATTTCATAAGCAGCAGTTTTAAATTTCGAAAAAAGAAAAAAAAAACCTTACTTACTAGATAACGGACCTCCCTCCCCTTGTATTTTGTAGTGCAAAATACCCTAGGCAAAGAAAATGCAAAGAAATTCCGTGAGTCGACTGAACATCGAACACAAAATTGAATATCCATATGATCACTGATCGTAAATATATCAAGATAATAGTGATATAAAAATATCATTAACTTCAGTGCTAATTTATAGTAGCGGAGTTATTATTTTTGATATATTTTGCACTATTATAACATTTTTTCTTTCTTTCTTTAACTTACTTTTTTCATTTCGCATTTACTTATAAACAGTAAAAATAACATGAATAGAAAAATGTATTTTTTTAATCTGTTTTTATCTTTGAAAGACAAGGAAGAACGAATTGATTCATTTCTAGAAGGATAATGGTAAAATTAGCCGTACTATTCAACTTTCAAAGAAATAATAGTATAATTAACAATGTACGTGAATTCACACATTGACCTATATTACACCCAGGCCCGGACTGGCCATAGACTTGACCGGGACATTTCCCGGTGCGCCCTCTCGAAAGGCGCCCTTCTGTTATTTTCTAATTTTCCAAAACAATGTTTTAGCAATATAGAAATAAATTATGTAGAATCAAGAAGTTATTTTGCATATTCACATGCAAAAGCAATGTTCTTCTTCTTTATATAAACGTTCCCTTTTATTACCCTCATAAAGGCAATTAGCCCCCCCTAGTCTCGTAAACGGTCTGCTCCCGTTTGTGGCTTATCTTTTGCTCCAAGGTTCAGTTCTGAGGGCAAAATCGGACCCATGGTGTTTCTCGAATAAAAAAAGGGATGTGAGGGGGAAAGTGACAGCACACATATTTATGGTCAAGAATGGTTTGATTTATTGACTGTACTTAAGTTGCTGTCAGAGCGGATAGCTGGCATGACTCCCTGTTCTGATAACGATCATGAGTGCAATAGAAGCAAGTAAGATTACAAATAATGTTAATTTTTGAAATTGGCGCATTAAAAATAGTGTTATGTCGAAATAAGCCACATAAAATCAATTTTTTAGTGGGTGGATGCACACAATGACAGATGTCGCATTTTTAGTCGCTACAAAAAAAAAAAAGAACAGGACAGGACTGTACTGTGATTCCTAGACTTCTTGAGTCAAGGCGCCCTTTTTTGAACTTGGAATTTTGCATGGCGCCCTTCCCAAAATAAAAGTATGACTTGTAACTGACAGTCAAAAATAAATATGAGTCTTGTATTTGCATTGAATAGTATCCTACAGAGGTCTGCAAAAAAATGGAAAAAAGTTTCACAAATAATAAGTCTAAATTAGTTGAGGAAAAAATAATAAAATTTCGAAATGGTCCTAGGAGGACTGCGGGGTTTCCCGGAGTACATTTGGGGAATTACTGGACTAAACAATAAAGATGCCGAACAGTTTTAAAGATAAAACATTTTTCGATTTTAAACTAAGTTTTGTCAATTAAAATCATAACAAAAGTTAAAATTCTTTGCCGTTGGCAATCTTTGTGTTCAAAACATATTCCAGTTTTTGTAACTGGATTTAGTTCCTTCACTGTCTTAGTCTTTTTAGCCAGAGGTGTGTACAAAGGAGGGGGGGTCATGGCATAACCTTTGGCATTGAGGGGATAACTTTAGATTTTTAAGTCTCATGTTAAAGGTTACGTTTTCGGGGGAGGGGGATGCTGCGTAGTATTTGGAGGGAGTTCGCCATTGCCCTTGGGCCGAGGGGTTGTTGCCCTTGTGTAAAAGCTACAGTATTACCTTAAAAATACTTATATTTGAATTTCTGCATAAAATCGTTATATTATTGCATTTTATGCTGCCTTCTTTTAGCTGTATCATTTTGAGAAGTTTTTTAATCTGTGTTTTCCCCTCATATATGAAGTTTGATACCCCTCCCTCCCCTCCTTGTGAAAGTTTTTCTTATAAATTTTGCATCAATGAAACAATACAAATCATTATGAGCGAAACGAAATTTGAGTTTGAAGAGGGAATGCATAACGATGTCGGAAATAAGTAAAACCCAAAGGTATTACTAGTGTCGTCGCGAAGGAAGGGGGGGGGGCGTGTTCGCCCCGGGTGTGATGTGTCTGGAGTTGACACCCAAAGTGTAATTGCAAGTTTCTGAAAAATACGAAGTTGAAATGCATTTTCAAGAGTACTTATTTGAAAATTTTCCAGGGGGTGGGATCGCCCGAACCCCAAAATTTCCCACCCCTCATCATGGAATTAATACTCACAATGTATATTTTTCACAAATTTGTTAACTGTAAATCTCCGATCACGCTTTCTCAACTTAGCCGGTTAACCTTTTCTTACCTTGTTTTTGGTCCGATTCTTTTCTTTAAAGCATTTTACCAAGCACTTTACTATGGAATAGAATAAATTTACTAACTTAGAGACATTTCAAACCAATTTACCGCAACTGTGAGAAAAAAATTCAAATTTTGAATGGTGTTTGTGTTTTTTTACGAATACCAGCCATTTTAAAGTAATAAACACAATATTAAGGAATAAATAATAAAAAATTTAAAGCTAAATGACTTTTAAGGGTCAACCCAAGGCAAAAATAATTAAAAAACGACATATGATAATTTTAATCAGGAATTTATTCGAAAATATTTGAGTGTACGATGACTTTTGAGGCTAATTATTTCTCTGTCTCTTCATTTTTTGACCCATTTCAAAAAGAAGCTCCGACAATATTATGAAAAAATTACAGGGTTTTATTTGGAATGACATAGGAATGATGTGAGAAAATGTTGGACTTCATATTCAAATTCAGTTTCGCGTTATTTTGGTATTACTAAAAAATTTCAAAGTGTACGAACACTTTTGTGAGCCACTATATCTCTTTTTAACCGACTTCAAAAAGGAGGCGGTTATCAGTTCATACTGTATGTATTTTTTTTTTTTTTTTGTCCACTCACAGCGTCTCACCTAGTGAACCGATTTTGATGATTGTTTTTTTAATGGATAGAGGATGGCTCAACTTAGGTCCCATTACTTTGTTTGACCATATTTGTTCTATAGAAAAAAAAGTTATGGGCAAAAAATAGTAAATTTCCTGCAATTTCCCTATTAAATGATTAAATATAAAACCCATTGTTATAAAAGTTTGGTGCCATACAACAGTAACATTAATAGTAATTGTAATGATAATTTTGAAGGCTTCTCTGAAGCAAGCATCAAATTTTTTCATTGTCATTGATGTTAGGTTTGCCTCAACTATAGTAGTATTTTTATCGTTATTATCTATGTAAATAACAGATGATCTGAGCTAACTAAGTAAGGAGATACAGGATTGCATCACAAGCAACTTGTATGCTATGAAATGCAAAGTAAGCGAAAACGTAATATTTAAATGGTTATAATTAAATTAATGCACAAATAAATTCCAGAGATGAACAAAGACAAATTTTTAGTGCCAATCGCTTAAAGTTTAAGCCGTGTTTATAGTTTTTTTTTTAGTATGAAGCATTTTTATGAAAAAAATAAGGTGAAGTTTCGTGATAGTAACTTCTTGCTATTTCTGAAATACATTTACACTAAAAAGAATGAAACAAAAAAAAATTTGAAAAAAAAAAAAAAAAAAAAAATAGAACCGACTTCACAAAAGTGAAAAATAATTTTATTCTTTAAAAATCATCGATAATACTTTCAAACATAATTTTTAAAGTTGGCGCAAAAACGATAGATAAAATCATTCACAGCCATAACTATGTTTCGTTTGTAACTTTGGATGATTTTCTTAAAAAAAAGGAACAAAGCATGATTACACTGGATTTTACTTTTTGTTTTTGCGCCAACTTCAAAAATTATGTTTAAAAGTATTATCGATGGTGTTTAAAGAATAAAATTATTTTTCACTTTTTAGAGCAATTTTGTGAAGTCGGTTATATATTTTTTTTTTTTCAAAATTTTTTAAATTTTGAACTGCAGAAGCATTTTGTCGAAAGTAACCAAATAGCATATAATATGCAGGAAAAATACGAAAAAAAAAACTTGGGCATGAATATTGATTGCACGGAGAAAAAAGCTCGTCAGCTTAAAGAATCGACAAATTTATGTGACAAAATGACAGCATCATGTTTTGAAACGACAGCAGATACCAGTGAAAAATATTCAATCGGCAACACAAAAAATAATGTATCACGGCCAGGGGTCTGGCCAGAGGATATTTGGGTCCATTAACGGACCCTTCACAAAAATCCAATCAACCAAAACGGACCTTTCACAAAATTCCGATCAACCAAAACGGACCCTTCACAAAATTCTGATAAACAAGATCGGATCTTTCACAAATTGTTTATTGAAAGAGCAAATGTGAAAGCAAAATAACGCATATTTTTGTGTATAAACCGATAATTTTTGGAACCTTTTCTGAAGTCAAATTAGAGGGATCAGCTTATACAAAATCGTCTCTAATTTTGCAAAAAAAAAAAAAAAAAAAAAACACTGGCACTCTTGCAATGCTCCTGCAAACGATAAATAATTGCTACTGCAAATAAATATAATGATTGTTGTTTGTTTTATCACAGCTAATTAGCAGTGGTGTTGTTGTAAACTTTTCTGAAAAGGCGTTGGTAAGCACTTTTCTCCTTGTTCATGATTTAATAAACAATAATAATATATATCTGCGAAATGAACTTAAAACTGCAAAAGGATAGTAAGGGTGGGGGGAAAATATGATCGCTTCAGATAGGGTTACCAACTTAAAAATTATCACCACTTAGAGTCTGGCGTTGAACCTTTATAATGACTTGATTAGAAAAAATTCTCATAATTTTACCAGCTTGTCAATATTTGCGTTTTTAAGGTGCGGTGCGATGTTTAACTATTATTTTGGCAGAAAATTATATGGGTTTTGATTTTTCGATGCTAACAAGGATGATTAACTTTAAATAAACTCTTTTAATTACCGTTTTTTTTTCTTTAGATGTCTACACTTTGAAAAATGCAATCCTTTAACATCCGATATGAGAATCATATTTTGTTCTTTTTTATAGCTAACTTCGCTTTATTAGGATGCAAATAAATGAAAAGTCTTTTTATTTTTGTTAGATCTCTCATTTCAAGTTTTTAAAGCAAAATTCCATTCCCTTTTATGAGGATAGATATAGATGGTTTATTTATTTATTTTTTTTTGCTTCAACCGTGTATACAGATATTAATGAAATGTTTATCATAGGACTCTAAAATGCAATTTTAAAATAATTTAATCAAAAATATTTCTTTTACAAGTCGTTTTTATACTTTTGATGCCTTTACTTTGAGAATTGCGATCTCTTTGCATCCACTATGGGAATCCGATTTTTCGAATTTTTTGATGTTTAGTACGCTTTGTAAAAAGGTAAACAATTAAAATATCTTTTAATTTTTGTTAAAATCACGAAATTTATAAGTTTTAAACGAAATTCTGTGCTTTTTAAGAGTATCTTGGGTCAAAAAGTTAAAAATGCTGAACCGTTGTCTGAATTTTATTTTATTTATTTATTTTTTTGTTACAAATATTTTAAATACTCTACAGAAATGTTTCTAGTATAATTTAACATAATGTAGAATGGTAGATAAATATAGATACTTGAGAAAGCGATGCCCCCCTCCCGCCAAATATCTAGAACAATATAAAAAACAATCCAGAATGATATTCTCGACATAGAAGAGGAAAACACTCAACTTTAAGTTTAATTGATACAGTTTGTGCCATCTCTAAATTCTAAAATTTCGTTTTAACAAAAAAAAAAAAATGCAAAAATATTTGTTTTTTCACAAAATTAATTCATTTTTCACAAAAAACGGACCCTGTGAAAAATCCTGGACAGACCCCTGACGGCAAGAGATGTTGTCTCCTTATGCTATTGAATTAGTGAATGATGCATTTCCAGAAGAAAGACGAACAAGCAACGAATTTTCGAAAGAAGTGCCTATTGAGAAACATTAAGCAAAACTTCTCATTCTTAGAACCTAGAAAATATCCCCCCCCCAGCGTTCTTCAAATTTTCAGGGGGTATTTTGGGGGTCTTTCCTCTTTTTTAGGGAGGGTCTCTTTCCTAGGGGGTAATCAGTAATATTTAAGGGGGTGGTGTGCTGACCCTCTTGGGGGGGGGGGGGAGGAGGTCTCTCCTACTATTGCTTAACTTGCAAAAAATATGACTTCTCTTTTGAACATTTATTGTAATAAAAAAAGAGCTTTATTTACTTCTCAATGATTTTTCATCCCCTTAAAATGTCCGCACTATCTCTCTTAGATATTATGGAGGCAAAATCGGTGCCCTTCAACTCGACTTTCCCACGCCCTTTTGACCACCCAGTCCGGCCCTGAATACACCCCAAAACCTTTCCTTTAAAGTAACAAATTAAGTCAAAACTTTATATCTTTCACTATTCTTTTATAGCCTTATATCAATGTTCATTTTGTAAATGAATTTAATTATCTAGAGAGGAAATATTTAGATTTTAGATGAAAATTATGCGCAAGGAAGGGGCATTCTTCTCATATTTAGGTTTATAAAAACTAAAAGTTAAAAATTTAGCTTTTATTTACGTTTTTATAATTCTCTGGATATTTTATAATCCTAGATTATTATTAATAATCTTGATTATAGACTGGGAATTGAGTAAATTTTACCGCTACATCAATATATTTAAATAAATAAAACTGAAATTTTATACTAATAACAAAACAATAAAATATAATTTTCAAAGAAATTTCTTAAGGGTTCTTATTGCTGCGACATGTGTCCCGGTAGATTTTAAAAACTGGCCCTTTTTTTTTTTTTTTGAAGTTTCAAAGCTACAAATGATTCAAGAATGCAATATTTTGACTGCACTTCATTTGAGGCGACTAAAGTTGATCATATAATTATTAACTAAATATAATTTAATGTAACTTATTTATTTCTTAGGAACTTTCAAGTTAAATGGAATATATTATCAATTCTATTGCAGTTTCTGGTCCCAAGGATTCAGCACACAAACTTTTTAATAAAATATAATTTTCCACTAGATTTTGTTGTATGGTTTAGTTGTGTATAACTAAAAGGACAATAATTTATAAAATTATAATTGTAAAAATGAATGTTCTCAACATAAATTATTACAGGGCGAAGCGGCCGAGTCACACCTCATGATTCAACCAGGCCAGATGTTACATGCAATCCCTTCTTTGTAGTGTGGTTTTTACTACAGAGAAAAAAAAACCCAAACGATTTGTGAACCATTTTAAATTTACCATTATTTAGGAATTCCAACCAAATTTCGAGTTTTCAGTATTTATACCAGTAACGTCTCTCTTCAGTAATGAACGCATTCATTTAAATGCAAATCTTACTAATGTTTATAACAATGAAATTTTGAAAATTTTTGGTACAAGAAACAAGAAAAGTTTTGAATTTTATGAACTTAAATTATTAATTTTTAGTGCATTTTTGGTCATTATTCTTGCAAGCCAAAAGATAATCAAAGAACGAAATTAAGATATTTCTTCTATGGTGGAGAGAGAGAGAGAATCCAGAATCCTCTCTTCAGTCGTCATATATCTTAGAAGTAACGTAATGTATTAGAAAAATACGGATAAAATATTTTATGCTGTGAACTGTCAATAAATAGTAAAATACTTTTATTTTCATGTTTATACTATCAATAGCACAATATCATTATTTTCGTCTGAAATGTTCTTCTATTAACTTAGCTCGTAGCAAGTTGATGAAAACTATGAAAAATAAAAAAAGAAATACCGAAAATTTTCTTATAATATTCGCTTTTTCGACAAAGGCTTATGGTTCATATTTAGGCTAAGAGAAAACATAAGAAAAAAATATCCGATACCAATTTGAACTCAAGTGTCGATGGTGCTAAAAGAATCGAGGGCCCCCCCTAAAGGGAAAAGAAATTTGAGAGGTATTTTTCTAATGAGAGTGTCTTCAAATATTTATTGAGAGAACCTCCAATAGATGTACATCAATATGCCTTTTTCAACGAAAAAAAGAGAGCAGTACTTACCATAAAAGAATTAAAATGGGCCTTGAAGTTTTGGAGAAATTGAAAATGATGGTTTATTCGAATTACAGAATTTTTTGGTCCGAACTTTGCTGTTCATACAGCTGCGTTTGGATAGAAAATAACATACACTTTTTGCAGGGGACACATTCGACCTTGATCTCAATTCTGAGAAAACATTTTCTTCTAAGGCCGTGTGATCAAGGGAAGGAAACACGGAGCGAACCCCAACTAAGATTTATTACCCCGTCCGAGTGGTCAGAAAGATGGTGGGGGGATTTGAATAGGGTGGATCGTCGTTTTAATGAATTTTTTTAGTAGGAGGTGGAGAGTAATAAGATACAGGAAATAAGAAAAAGAAGAAGTAGAGGGCAAAAAAGGCAAGTAAACGGACAGCGAACAGTGTGGGAATCACAACTTTCAGATGGTTCCTCAAATGTTACAGATAAAGCAGTTTTTGCTGGACAAGGGGTGTCATTTTCTGTTCGTTTTCGTGGTAGATCAACAGCTCTATTTTGGTCCAAAATCCTTTTCTTTCTTTTTTTTGTCACAAATGAGTAAAACTGGATTTTTTTGTATGCGCATTTATTCTCAAATATTGAGGGGGACTTTTGACGAGTTCAAAATATTGAAGGGGACGTGTCCCCCCTGTCACCCGTGCCAACGACGCCCATGGTGTATATGACTCAAGAAACTTGCATATGATTGTACTTTAAGGGACAATAAAACCCATTTTCCAATCAATAACATGGAAAGAAGCAATGCGCCACATTGAAAAAATCTACTGGATTTTTTCTTTGAATGTTGGCTGGTATGATTAAAATTTTTTTAATAATAATATAATCTCAGAGTTAGGTTTATATAAATTTCAATTGAATAAAAAATATTCACAAACATTTTCAGAATGATTAGTTAATAACTTTTTGAGCTAGAATGCCCACCAGTCGAAAAAAGTAGTTTCGCGAAAAACATGTTTGAAAAATGTCAGGAGTAGTGTTCACTCTAGAGGAAAAAAGGGCAGGGTGCTGGTCTATGAAAGGGGCACTGTTATCATAAAAAGGGTACTATTCAACGTGGTGTCCCCCCCCCCCTTTCCAAGGAGCAATGACGCACCCACTCAAAAACTACTTAGCGTCCCCCCCCCCCCCAAAAAAAAGAAGAAATAACAATTTAAAACACCTTGCAAAAATTCAAACAGTGTAGTCTGCACCATGAGCCCCGCCCCCCCCCCCCCCCCCCCTCTTCGATGGCCACCACTGACTTCAGAATTAAATATAGTGATATTATCCAGATTCCAGAGTCACTGTCTTTAAAAAAGGGTTGGCTTGACTAAGCACATTTTCCCCATTCCCTGAGGAGCATTTAGCTAATTCTGAAATTTGGCTTTTGGGTGTTTTTCAACATTATTTTAGGTTATAAATTTGACTACTTGTTCCGTAAGAGTAAAAACTTCAGGCATATCAAAGTCCTTTAAATTGCAATGTAAGATGAACAATATTTAATTACGGATCTCCCCTTCCTAGATAAAAAAAAAAAAAAAAAACTTTCCTAGTAATCTGCATTGTGCCATGAAATATTTGAGTAGACATCAAGATCATGATGAATGTGAATTAAACTTTTTAAAAAATATTGCATTTCAAGCCAAACATTAAATTAAAATACCATGAGCTCATTTGTTTAAATTTATTTTTTTTTTTTTTGCAAAAAATCAATGATAACTAATGAGGAAATAATGATTAAAATCCTATTTGCAATAATTAATATACAAACAAAAAACAAAAACGATTAATTTTTTAGAATTTTAAATAAAAAACAATATATGCTAATTAAATTATATTTTAATAATCCCACATATTAAAATATACATTTCAATTGTTAAAAAACTGAAATACTTACAAGATGCAACGGATTGAAATCTCAAACACTGGAAGTAATTTTTCGCGAAACATCCCAAAAATAGTGTTATGGTTTATTGAAATAAAACATAAAATAAGCTAATCTTGGGTTGCATATGTCAAAACAACTTCCGATTGTCAAATATGTTACAATATTTACAAGATGGAAAAGGATTGTAATCTCAAAGATGAGAAGAGCGTTTCCGCGAAATGCGAGTTCAATATTGGCATAGTTTCAAAAATAAAGTACATTTTAAAAATAAAACATAAAATATGCTAATATAAGTCAGCATGTGTCAAAATAATATCCGATTGTCAAAAATATTAAAATATTTACAAGATGCAAAAGGATTGACATCAGAAGCGCAGTGGATGATTTTGTGCGATGCACATGTCAAGCATATTGACACATGTTACGAAAATTAAAAATTGCATTGATGAAATGTTAAAAAAAAAAAAAAAAAAATGCACAATTCATTGAATGCCTAAGGAATTCAAGCACTAGATAAGCTTTCATAACTTTTTCAATCACTTAAAAATGAACTTTTTTCCCAAGCCCTTTTCAAGTTTTATCAAGAACCAACCCTTCTTCTGTTCTATTTATGGAAGACAAAATGCCTGAAGCATCACTAATCTTCATATTTTATCTGCTGGCATCTATATTCTTTTCTTTCAAATCTTTAAATTTCCTTTTAGCAGAAGGCAGGTGTCGTTTGCGTTTTCACTCAGACTTTTTCCAAGTACCCCTTCTACTTTCCTGGAACAGACATCCCCTGATGCTACAGCAGAAAATACTATGAAATGTTTACTCTCATTGTTGATTCTCAGAAGATCAAAGATGGGGCTTGAATGAAACAATTTCTCCCTCCCCCCTTCACGGATGACCTGACCCCTTCCCACACCCTTTTAAGCCCCCCTGGGAGGAAGGAAGAACTTGCTTTTGTACCCAACTGATAAGCCAGTCTGAATTCTGAGAATCTCATTTATTCTCTTTGCCTAGGTGTTGGCTTCTCCTTTTATTTATGGGGCCATTTTCAGGGTGAAATTCTGGGGACAATGACAATCATGGGTGCAAGACCTTCCGTCTGAGGACGGATTTCCGTCTTGGACAAATTTTCGAGACGGAGGTCGGGACGGAAAGAAATTCGGTGACTTTCTTTCAGTTTTTACTTAAAAAAGAAAATTTGAGCGTTGTAAAAATATGCTTTAATTACTGGACCGTTCCATAACCACGAATTTACATCGACATTCTCTCGGTTTTCGCAATGGGCTTGTTTTGTTTGCAACATGCTTTTGGAGGAGTGGCTTTTCGACTCGCGCAGTTTGACTTTTTTTGGGACTTGAGTGAAATGGCATTTGGGACCCTCTCCCAAAAAGTGTTTGTAATGCAGTCTTAAAACTTTTAGGCTGTCTTTGGCAATGTCAAGAGAGAGGGAAGGGGCTCTAGCCGAAATTCCGACACTGGAGTCTTAAAAGAGCAACTTTAGACCGTCTTGGGGTTCGGGGTTCCCCTTTCCCAAAAGATATTCAAAGCTGAAGTATTTAGAACTCAGTTGTTGGTAATCTTTAAACGACTTAAGAAGAGGGAATTCTCTCAATAAGTTTTAGAATTTAAATTCTTAAATCTTCGGTGATGAAAAGAGGAAACCGCAAATTTAAGTCAAATTTAGTGAACTTAAGGAAAGGAGTTCGCGGGGGGGGGGGGGGTCTTTCTCTCTGAAAATCTCTCTATGCTGAAGTATTGAAATGCTATTTTGGCTATTTTTGAGTGAGTTAAGAGTTATGGAATTCAGGGGTCTTTCTCGAAAAATTTTCGAAATTGTAGTCTTAAAACTTAGGGTTATCTTTGGCGTTGTGTGGAAAGGAGTTGCTCTCTCAATAGAAAAATAAATCTAAAAAAAAACTTTCACTGCGTTTAGTAAACACAATGAGGTGGGGGGATGGGTATTCCGCACCCCAGCCCGAAATATTTTCGTTTCTGAACTGCTTTGTTTGGGATCTTTGAATGACTTAAGGGGGACGGGTGTAGGAGGGTTCTTTCAAAAATTTTCCAAAATCAAAGTATTAAAACTTTTAGGCTGTCATAAGTCATGTTTATAGGTAAGAGGGGTACTATTCCTACAAAACAATTTAGGAACTGAAGCCTTAAAAATTGAAATTTAGGACACTTATGGTGAACTCTGAGGAAGGGTTTCGGGAGTTCTCTTCCGAAAATGTTTTGATGCTGAAAATTTAAAGCGCTACTTTAGGCTATATTTGAGTGCCTTAAGAGGGATGTGACTCGGGAACCCTGCCTGGGGTTAGGATTCAGTTCCCCTATTTCTTTTTTTAATTAATGAATATTGGAAAGGATAACTTGTTTAAAAAATATATCTACTTCACTGAAGCGATTTTTTACTGCTAATTTCACCACCTGCTATCTTATAAAAGAATTCTTTTTCAAATGAAGACTGTGTAGTGGAATGATGCCAATTCATTATCATTAGTCGGTCATACCCTTCCCCCACCTTTCCTTCATTTCTGGTTTGTTGGCGCTACCTTATGTAGACATTCCAATCAGAACTGATTTATGTTGCAAAAGTGAAAACCTTATGTCCTAAGCGATTTTATTGCTATAATAAAAATGTTTACGATCGGTAAAAACTAATGGTGCGGCGCTGCGAACGCTTTTACCCCTAACATTATCCAACATCGTCTAAAATTGCGTTTTTGGAGCTTCAATTTCGAAATATTGCGAAGGTGGGTTCCTGAACTCCATCCCTTCTAGTCAGTGGTTGGAAGTAGCGCGCTACAAGTAGCGACGCTACTGTAGTAGCTGCATTTTTTAGTAGTTTGTAGTGTAGCGCACTACTTTTCAAAAAAAGTAGTGTAGCGAGTAATTCAATACAAAAAAAAGGAGTTTGTAGCGATTTCTAAAAACTACTTTTAAATAAAGTTTCAAAAAAAAAAGAGAGAAGAAGAAAGGAACGGAGGTTTCAAACGAATCTGACTTGTGCAAATTTTACGCGAGTAAATTTTGCACCAATCAGATTCGGAAGACTCTGAAAATTACGAGCTGACCTCAGATTGACGCCATACGTTCTATCTGTTTGACGCCATTGGTTTGATTAACATCGAAATTTTCGCATTTCCCCAATGTTCACCTTATGGCTTAGAAAGAAAAGAATAAGAGATAACTACCAATGTAGTACCGCGTTTCATGGGCGCCCATATGGAAAGCACGTTTTGGCTCAAGCCCCACCCCCTCTGCTTTAGAATTTACCTCTTTCTTTTTGTACTTTTTTCTTCGCAAAAATGTAAAAACATTTCTTCTCCTGCCATTAATGAATTAGTTATTAAAAATGTCAATTTTTTGATAATTCTAATCTGTAATGAAATCGGTTTCCATGTGAAAATATCCTACTAAACCATGAGTAAAATATCTCCCCCCCCCCCTAAAACTTTGTATATGGGCGCCCATGCCTTGTTTGTGTTTTCTGGCAGCTGAGAATGTCCCGTGGGTGAACATTTTAGATTTCAATGAGACTATTGCGCCAATATCCACCTAATATGGAAGCTACTGTAAATGTTATGGAAGACGATGATATTGAACTGCCTTTTTTGTTTTGGCCGGCTAACAAATGTTACAGCATTATAGAAATATATGGTTACGGGAATTTTTCGTTTCTTGCAAATTTGCTCCTTTTTCAAAAAGCTTACGGTATCAATGTCACCTGCATATTACTGTCGAATTTCAACGCGAGGGATGCGTTCCAAGGCTCCGAGCATAGGTTGAAATTTCGCGTCGTGGAAAAGGGTATCTATACGATTTTTTATTAGTATACCAATCATTTTGAGACATTTGAAAACGTCCCTCAAACTGTTTTAACCCGTTTCTTAACTTCCTATTACCGAATTTAAACATAGAGAATAGAGAAGTGAAATTTCACTGTATTTTTAAAAAAACTGTGTTATTGAATAAAGATACTGTTAGGATGCACAAAATCAGTGGGAGATAATGGCATAAAATGAAACGGTATGTGTAGTATGTAGCAATAAAAAAATGCCACACTACAATAGTACTACAATAGATACCGTAATTATATTCGACACACTTTTTAGTTGTTCAAGCATATCGAAAATCTTTAGTTGTCAAAGATTAGTATTTTTCCTTCCATTTTCAAACTTTAGATAAACAGCTGCTTATGTGAACTTATGTTTCATCAAACTCATATTTAAAATGAAAAAGATGCGGAGTGGCGATTTCTAAAATAACAAAGCGATGTTCCGACTAGTACGGTTGGAGAACTTCCGCTTTCAGTGATGCTAAAGGGAAAGTCCATTCACGAAACTAATATTTAGTACTGAGTAGAGTAGGTGATACTTAAGCCCCGCGATTCCCACACGAAAACTTTCGTGCTAATGGGTGAGGAATTCGCGTTAGCTCTAAAATTCCTTACTCGAGTAAAGCTCGCTATATAGACATTTCGTGTAAATCGAATCACGCTGTTGCGCGAGTCCACTGTAGTTTAAAATTGCACATTGAAGTAAGCATTCTCAGTTATTTTTCATATTTCAGATATTTAATAATATTTGATTATAAATACTAGTACAGTTTGGGGTATTTTCCCATTTGTTTATTTTTTCTTTTTCACTGATTGAATGTTGATATATATTTACATGATAAAAGTCGATTATTAAATATTAGGGTTTTTGAGGTTATTCGGTGAAATTGAAAAAATGCTCTTATTTCATTTTATGAGTGGCGTAAAAAGGAGATGTTGCTTTAGTCCCGACCTCAAGTTTGAAGCTCAAAATCAATTAATTAGTTCCTTCAAAAAAAAAAAAAGTTCCTATACAATTAACAATGATATAATGAAAATTAAAGTTTTTCTCTTTTGTTTAAAATATGTTTTTCATGATCTAAATCATTTATATATATATATATGTATGACTATATAAAATTTAAAACAAATTATGGACTGCATTCAGGGGCGTGCACGGAAATTTTGAAGCCCGTCACGAATGACTTTTCCAGTCCCCCTCCATATTGTTTACCCTTATATTTATCCCTATATTTATTTAAACCCCTAATTTAAAAAATATTGGGCCCGTTTCAGACTCGGGCAAGGGCCACACACAACAGGTGTCCCTTCTCCTCTCCTCCCCCCGTGCACGCCCCTGACTGCATCTATTTACACTTTCAAGTAGCCGAGTTGCACTTCTTGTCTTGACTGAAATATTCACTGTCAGGAAAGGATTAAAATTTTTAAGGTTGATTTTCTTCAACTTTTAAATCCTTTCTTGCAGCGAATATTCGTAAAAATCGTTAAAAATATTTGGAATGACAAATTGGCTCAGCAAACGACGGAAAGAATAAATAATACTTGTTAATATTCCATGTTCAAATGATTCAGTTTATTATTCTAAATCATTTTTTGAATCTTCGTTCAATCCTGAAACGGTGTATGCTTTTTATTTATTAATTTTTTTAAAGTAGCTAAGAAGTAGCAAAGTAGCGACTACTTTTCAAAAGTAGTTTGTAGTGGCTACATTTTGGAAAAAGTAGTTGTAGTTGTAGTTAACTACATTTGTAATAAAGTAGTTGTAGTTGTAGTTCGCTACAAATAAAATGTAGTTTTTCCAACCACTGCTTCTAGTGCATTCAAAAAGTGTATAAACGTTATGAAAGATGGAGTACAATTTCATTTTTAAAACTTCGATTTCTGGAAGAGCCCAGAGCACCAGAGAAAGGGGGGGGGGGGGCCCTTTCTCTAATCTTTTTGAAGGCTGCCCAATATTGTTATTTTGGGACTATCAGTTTGAAATAATTGATGTAAGAGTCTCTGAACCCCTCCTTTCCCAGAACTTTACCAAAATGGCCTTAAATAGCGTTTTTTGGACTTCAATTTGAAAAAATTTCTATGGAGAGTCCCCAGACACCCCGCACTCCCCTGCACTTATTGTCGGATTTTAGATTTTTTGGAATTATGATGTCAAAACACTTAAATATTACAATTTAAAGGCTTAAAATTTAAATCAAACACAAATTCCAAAACTGTCATTATTAAAATCTACAACATTAATACACATAAATTTTTCCTTAAGCCTGCATGCGGGCAGGGAGGGGGGGGGACTGAAAATATTTTCCGTCTTGAACACATCACCAAACTTGTACCCATGATGACAATACTTGGACGTTTTTGTGACTGATCCCTGGGCAAATGAAATTGCTGGATACCATGGGGTTCGATAAGATGCTTGTGATATCTTTTTAAAAACACAGGGAGCTATTCCTTACTTTTGAAAAGGGCAGGGCGCATTCTGCCGATATGAAAAAGGGCAGGGCGCTGCGCCCTTCAAAAACGGCCTAGCGGGAACACTAGTCAGGAGGAAAAACTAATTAAAGTTTTTGGTGGACCTCACAAATGTGTCTTGGTTGAGTCAAATTAGAAAGCATATTTAAGTAAATCATTAACATTTATTAGTACTAAAATACAACATGTTAACAAGAAAAAAGGCTTTTAAAATATATTATTCTTTTAGAATCCTATCCAGCAATAATAAAAATATTGCAGCGAACATGAACAATAAATATAATAGTTATACCACAGGTGCTCCTAAAAAGTTCATCTTGATAATGGAAGAAAAGTTCAGCGATCTCGAATCGTCTTCCGCCAGGTGATTCCAAACGAAGTCTTGAAACATCCACATAAGGCCGGCCAGCCCAATTCATTTGGCAGGTAGATCAAGTGGAACGCGATTCCATCATCAACAGGACGATAGATCCCAGGGCTGGTAGCCCACTACAACAGCTTATGCAGGAGGAGACATCCTGGTAGTTGAAACAGGGGAAAACGAGGTCGATGGACGGATGTCCACCGCTTAAATACTGCCTCGATGACGTTCCATACAATTTACATATTCTTGGTTGCAAGTTCGATGAAATTCACTGAGAAAACTCAAATATTTTTGGCAACACTTAATTTCATTGAAACCGTTACATTGACGGACAAGATTTTTTTCACTGTGATTTTTAACTGGACCGTCAATCAAGCACCGTGTGGTTTGTTTACATTTTTCTTACTACGCATGCAGGAAAGAACGAAAGTTTTGGGACTGTATTTAATTAGTGCAGCGTCAAGATATAGAGAGTCCCCTCACATAAAAATAGGTAAGTATTATTAATATCATTTCCCCAGTACCGGAAAGTCAAGAAAACAAATAAAAAATATCGAATATTTTGACAAGTCCCCCCTTCTTGGCATTCCGGTAACAAGGAAATGCAACATACCCAATAAATCATTTCTTTTAAAAAAATATGTATAAACGCCATGAAAAAGACCTTTACACTTTGAAACAGTATGATATCAAAAACATTAAAAGACATTTAATATATTTTTGCAAACATTTTCCAATTCAATCTTACTAAAAGGCTTTGTAAAACAATCTGCGGCATTTAATTTACTATTTACGTATTTTAATTCAAAAATATTATCCAAAACCAAATTCCGTAAAAAGTGATATCTCACGTCAATATGCTTTGTGCGCGAGTTCTCTATTGGTGAATGTGAAAAATCAATAGTTGCCCTATTATCACAATGTAATATACATTTAATTAAATTAAATCCAGAGATTTTGGTTTGGGACATTTCATTTAAAAGTCGATTTAACCATACAATCTCCTTGGAAGCCTCACATAAAGCAATGTACTCTGCTTCCATTGTGGATAGGGCAACACACATTTCCTTAAAGGTACGCCAAATAATAGGTACTTTATCCAAATAAATAACTAGTCCCCCCATTGATATTCTGTCATCGCGATTAGCCGCATAATCAGAATCTGAAAAACCATTTAAGGAAATAATATCAATGTTACTTAAATTAAATTTATAATGACTAGTATATTTCAAATACCCTATTAACCTTAGTACACATTCCCAATGTCTCATGCCTGGGTTTGCTTGAAATTGAGACAAAATGTTAACTGCGTAGGATATGTCAGGTCTTGTTTTTCCAGCTATATAAGCTAAACACCCAAGAGCATTTCTATATGGGATATCAATCATTTCGTCCTCTTCACTTTTATTTTTTGGACAGTCTTTCTTAGACAAAATGAAACCCTTTGCAATGGGTAGTGTGGACACAGGATAATTATATGCTTTAAATATATCACACGCTTTTGATATGTAGCTCTGCTGGTGGATAAACAGTTCCCTGCCTTCTTGTATGAACTCTACGCCTAACAATTTTTTCGTTTTTCCCATTTCTTTGATATTATAATGCAATTTCAATTTATTTAAAACATGATTTATATGGTTTTGATCCTTTCCAAAAATTATTATGTCTTCAACATACATTAATAAAACAATTTCACTATTATAGGTATAAACACAATTGCAACGAGTCAATTTTTTAAAATTCAGGCCTTCTAAAACACTATCAATTTCAAAAAACCAGTTACGACCTGATTGGTGTAACCCATATAGTGATTTTTCTAGTTTACAGACATAATTTGGATGGTATGGATCAATAAATCCTTCAGGCTGGCGCATAAAAATTTGTTCGTTTAAATCAGCGTATAAATATCCATTTTTTACATCAACTTGAAAATGCAACCAACCCAACAAGCATACAAAAATTGCAAAAAATGCTCTGACAAGAGAAAAACTAATAACTGGGCTAAAAACTTGAGAATAGGATTCTGGGTATACCTGGCGGTTTCTCTGAGCAACAAGTCTAGCCTTATATCTCACCACTTCATTTTTATCATTGGTTTTAAGATCATACACCCATCTGTTTCCTAACACCTTTTTATTATTTTTTTTGGGGTGGTACCAATGACCAGACCTTTCTTTGGCGGATTACATTTATTTCATCAGTCATCGCTTGTTGCGAGTTCTCCCTCTCAGGAGTCCTCAAACTTTGCTTGTAATTATTTGGAATGATAATTTCTGAAATGTTTGCTTCTAAGAGATTTATTGTTTCTTCATCCCCCCTATCTGAATTTAAATTAACAACTGGACCCGATTCATTATTTTTGGTGGAAAAATCGAAAACATCTTGATCAAATTCTATATTATGGGAATTTCAGTAATTTTTTACATCATTTTTAGACTTTAATTTGACATCCTCGCCTTCAATCAAATAGTAAATGTCCAAGCAAGTATCATTTTTTCTTTGAACTGCTTTCCTCACCCATGGAATTTCACGACAAGATGTCCAAGATTTTGTGGGGGTAGTTTTAATTTCTTTCTCCTCGATATCCATTTCACTTAAAGGTCTTATATAAGTAAAACTGTCTCCCCCTTCCCGGTTAACTTCTTGTTTATTTTCCCCCCAAATTTGGGATTCATCAAATCTTAACATTGATTGTTTCCTCTACTTCCCGGGTTTCGGGGTTCCAAATCCTATAGCCCTTAGTGTTTATGGCATAACCGATCATTACACCTTGGTATGCCCTCATGTCTAATTTTTTCAATTTCTGTTTTGGCCGACCTACATAGGCAATACATCCGAAAATTCTTAAATGTTTAACCGATGGCTTTCTGCCACAATACAACTCAAAAGGAGTCTTTTCTCTTCCTGTTACAACAGTCCTATTTCGAACGTAATTGAAACATAAGGCCGCTACGGCCCAAAAACAGTCTGGTAAATTTGATTCCCTGAGGAGGATCCTTACCTCGTTCATTAAGGTTAAGTTGTATCTCTCTGCTATTCCATTCATTTCGGGACTAAAAGTATTTGTTCTCTGTATATTAATACCCTGGTTCCTAAGGTAACTTTCAAAACAGGCATTCTTAAATTCTTTACCGTTATCTGAACGGATTTCTTTAATTTTTCTCCCAGTAAACCTTTCAGCCCTTTTCTGGAACCTTACAAAATATTCAATCACTTCGTCCTTTAATTTCAGGAAATATACAACAGATTTACGAGAAAAATCATCAATTAAACAAAATATATTTTTAGCCCCCCAAAGATGGAGTGTTTACAGGCCCCATTAAATCCATATGAATTAGTCCCAATGGAGTACGAGATTGAATCCCCCGAACCGGTTTGAAAGAAACCCTGCGGTTTTTGGCTAATTTACAAGGCTCACAACTTGGAGCATTCTTATTCTTTATAGCCAGTCCATACACATGTTTTTCTGTTTTCAGAAAAATTGAACCCATGTTTATCTATGCAAGGACCAGACATTAGATTTCGTCTTAAACCAGGAGCATAAAATACATCATTCAAGGTTATCTCATTAATTTTTCCATTTAAACTTTAACATTAAAAATGATTTTACCAATTCCCTCTATTTGGCTCTGTACTCCGCCTACTGCTACTTCCATTTGAACATCTTTTACTTCATTTAGTTCAAAGAACAACTTTTTGTTCCCACAAAAATGAGTAGTGGCCCCAGTATCTACTGCAAATCCCTCATTTTGATCGCTTTTACTGGCTTCTAAAACCTCATGGTTTGTTTTAATAGTACAGAAAAAACCAAATTTCTCATTTCTACCATTTTCATGTCCTGAACTAGCTTTATCATTTTCTTTCCTTGAAAAATTTCTACTTTTATTTTTAATTCTATGCCAACATTGGCTTGCCAAATGTCCGGGCTTCTTGCATAGAAAACATGTTTTCTGTTTAAACTACCCCCCCTGAGGATTCTCCATATCTTGAGGTGGCACTCATCACCACTGATTTGCCCTTGCCATTATCCCCATTATTAAGGTACTTAATACGTCCTTCAGCTAACAATTCTGTTAAGACATTTGAAAATGAATTTTTTTTCTTCCCAACGGTATATATTTTGCACAATTCCCCGAAAATCCTCGGATAAATATCTAATTAGTTGAAAACTTTGTAACTTTTCATCCATTACATAATTACTTTCTTGTAACTGTTTTAAAATTATCCTTAACTTTGATGCAAACATCCCAATACTTTCGTTTTCTAGGATTCTACATGAAAAAAATTCTTCCCATAAACTAGCAGCTCTGGCCAGGGATGAGGGTTCAAAATTTTGTTTGAGAGTTTCCCAAACGACCTGGGGATCTTCAATTTCAAATATTAATTGTTTAAGTTCATCATTTATATTTAAATAAATCAATGCCAAAGCCTGATTGGCTTTCTTTTTGTTTTCGGGCACTTCCCGATTTAATGTTTTATCTTTTGTTATTTCCCATAGGTCCCTCTCTATAAGAATCATTTTCATATCCCTTGACCATGTTGACCAGTTTTGGTTATTTAACTTTTTAATGCTTCTATAATCTTTTTCCATTTTTAAAATTTAAACTCAAAATGCCAAGACACAGAGGTAACCACGAACTCTGGGAGGTCATTCCAAACATTTTCTACTTTCGAGTTCGAAACGTTACGTCAGAGCCGATCACGTGACGAGAAATCTCGCAAAGTGGTATTCTGAGGGGAAAAAATTCTTATTGCGATGTGGCGACGAGTCCAAGTTCCAGCCGCGATGGGGGAGGAAGAGTTTTTCGCCGGTTTTGGCGGCGCGGGGGGAGGGGAGGAGGCACGTGATTTCTTCCAACCAATGGTCTTTAGGCGCAGATACTTTTTGTTTTGCTCCATCCGTGCAAGATAAGGCGCGAATTTTGACGATTGGCACGCTAATGGCTCATACTTCAAAGAATACGTTTTACGTTGCAAAGAATCACATCGAAATAATTTTAGATTTTCTAGAAGCAAATCCAGAATTCATAAAAATAAATTAATTGAAAATTTTACAAAATAGTACACAAAGGAAAAATGAGCAGAGGGCTAAAGGTAAGTCATATTTTATGCATACGAGTATTTCAATATTACAGTGTCTAAAACAAAAATCGCAGAGGGGAAAAAAGCCAATACATACATGAGAAAAAAAAAAATAACCGTACATTTTGTTGATTTATAATATAAAACCATCTATAATAGTAAGAACGTCTTGTATGAAATATATTTTTCCCGAGAAACTATAATCAAAATAATGATAATAATAATAACTTTAGAAAAAATCATGATATCAAAAAAAAAAAAAAAAATCCTAACTGTCATAAATGCAGACGAAGAAATATTAATAGTCCGTAATCGGGGATTGTATATTATGTTGTTGTCGTGTCTCGTGTCGAATGCGAAAGGTTTAGCTGCATCCAAAAGTCTTGATGAAAAAATTTGCTAATTCAAATTGAATATAAAACACTAAAATGCAGGGGGGGGGGGCTAGGTTATGGCGCTGGCTGCGCTATTGAATTTTTTGTTGACATAAAAAATTCCTTTCCTGAACTTTCCCATCGTTCTAAACCCATGTAGCAGTTGTTTTTGAAAGAAAAACTAATTTTTAAAAACTCGTCGTTTATTTGAACACTCAATCAGAACTATTTACAGGATAATAAAAATAAAAACAGAATCGCTTAAAAACAAAAACGATCTCCATCTATCAACTTGATAGTCACCCTCACACACTCATTCCAAATACCACCTCATTCCATCTCAATGCACGTGTCTTATGCACGTCGACTCGGCACGTGCCGATCGCCGATTGGTGATGACGTCAATCGCGTCAGCCCGCACCCAACCGACGTGCAAGAAGGAATTTGCATGGGAATCGATAATAGACAACATCGGCCCCCTTCCCGTGCAAATCACTCTTCAAACATACTATCACTTTCACAACATCAAAAATATCAATTGCAAATGTAACTAACATTTCAAAAACACAATACATAAATATCACAAGTACTCAATCAAAAAAATTTGAAATTTGAAGAAAATCTAATAAGTAAAAAGTTCAGCATAACTAAAGTTCAAAAAGTTCACTTTGAAATAAAGTCAAAAAGTTCAAAGTCAGTGCATCTCAGAAAAAATCACACAGCATCTCGCTGGTCAAAACGTAAAGTCCGGAAAAGTCATTCTTTCCAAAAGAAAGCACATTCAAACAAATACTTGATCACAAAATTTCTTTAACTCCAATCTAGTAGGTGGCTTCGTAAACAAATCTGCAACATTTTCTTTCCCAGAAACAAATTTCAAACTAAAAATTTCATCATTTACTAAATTGCGAATAAAATGGTATCTAACGTCTATATGTTTCGTTCGCGCATTTTCTACACTTGATTTCGTGAAATCAATTGCCGATTTGTTGTCGCAAAATAAAGTACAATCTCCAAGACTGAAGTTCAAATTTTTATCCGCTAGTACATTTTTCAGCCACACAGACTCTTTCGCCGCGTCAGCTAGTGCGATATATTCAGATTCCATCGAGGACAGACTCACACATTTTTGCTTCGTTGTTTTCCACACAATAGGAACTTCGTCGATAAAAATTATCATTCCTCCCAATGAAACTCTGTCGTCCCTACTTGCAGCGTAGTCGGCATCTGAAAAACTTTTCATTTCAATGTTTCGCACTTTGGACAAGTTCAGCTTATATTCTTTGGTAGACCTAACGTAACCTAGAAGCTTAAGTAGTATTTCCCAGTGTTTGATTCCGGGATTTTCCTGCACTTGCGATAAAACATTTACCGCGTAGGTTATGTCGGGGCGAGTGCGGTTTGCTAAAAATGCTAAACTACCGAGCAAACTTCGATAGGGAATTCTTTCCATTTCTTCTATTTCACACTTCGAACTTGGGCACTCTAATTTTGAAATAACAGTTCCTTTTACTATGGGTAAAGAAGTTATCGGGATTTTATATTCCTTAAATTTTTCACAAATTTCTTCTATGTAACTTTGTTGATGCAAATACAAATTTTTATGATCTTGACAAAATTCGATCCCTAACAATTTTCTCGTTTCTCCGAGGACTTTCAGATCGAAAATTTTTCGCAGACTTTTTATGACTTCATCTATATACTGGTTTTCCTTTCCGAATATTACGATATCATCTACGTAGAGTAATAGGATGGTATTTCGTCCTTTAAAAACGCAATTACACCATTCTACTTTAATGAAATTAATATTTTTTAATGCTTTCTCGATTTCTATATACCAGTTTCTTCCGCTTTGATGTAGTCCGTAGATTGACTTTTTCAGAAGACAAACTTTATTTTTATCTTTACAAAAACCTACGGGTTGGTGCATATATATACTTTCCTTTAATTCGGCATATAAATAAGCGTTTTTTATGTCTACTTGACAATTTTTCCAACTATAAAAACAAACCAAAATACAAAAAAATAGTCTAATGATTGAAAAATTGACTACTGGGCAAAAAATAGCGTCAAAATCTTCTCTCCTTTGTTGACAACCTAAAATTACCAACCTCGATTTGAATCTTGAAATTCGATTATTTACATCCCTTTTTACGCTGTACACCCATCTATTTCCTAGTATAGTTTTGTTCGGCGGTCTCTCAACTAACTCAAAAACTTTTCTTTCTTTCATCGTATTTAACTCGTCGTTCATGGATTCGATCCAATCTTGAGCATTTTCTGATTCTATAGCGTCCTTGAAACTTGTCGGAATTTTCACCTCAACAATGTTCGCTTCATTTTTTTCAGTTTCGCGTTCCGTATCATTTGCAAATTTAATCTTTCCTGAAAAAACATTCTTTCCGCTAAAATCAAACAGCTGTTTTTCGAATTTTAAATTTTTACTTTTGCAATATTTTTCTATATCATTACATGATCTAAATCTTTGTTTCGTTCCCTCTAAGAAATAATAAATGTCATTTCGCGTTCCGTCTGGTCTCGGCACTGCATTTCTAACCCAATTCATTTCTGACGCGCTTTTCGCTAATTCAGATCCGTTTTCTTCGGAAGCTTTCTCAGTTGAATCTTCACTAGATGTTCCACCTTCATCGCGATTTTGCGCGCTTTCTTCCTCATCTAACTCATAATGGAATTCCGAGTATTGAGTTCGTTTTTTAGGTTTTTCTATTGGGTCCAGGACTTCTTCCACTGCATTCTTATTTTCATTAAACTTAACATTACAAGTTTCAATTACTTTTTGCTCGTTATTTAACCAAATTCTATATCCTCTGGTATTTATCGCATATCCTATCATTATTCCCTCCACTGCACGCATTTCGAATTTATTTCTCCGTTGCTTTGGAACATTAACGAAAGCTTTGCTTCCGAAAGCTTTTAGGAATACTACCGAGGGTTTTCTGCCGAAAAACATTTCAAAAGGGGTTTTGGTTGTTTTATGACAAATTCGATTCCAAGTGAAAGTGAAACAATATAACGCTTCTGCCCACCATTCATTGTTCATTTTCGCGTCTTTTAGCATTGCTTTTATCCCGTCTAAAGCTGTCTTGTTGAAACGTTCGCAAATCCCGTTTTCCTCTGGTGTATAAGCATTTGTTCTTTGGGCTTGAATACCGTTAGAACTTAAATACCGTTCAAACTCTTCATTGCAAAATTCGCCCCCGTTGTCTGTACGAATGCTAACAAGTTTCTTTCCCGTTATTCTTTCCATTTTCTTATGATAGTGGATGAATTTGCTTAAAACTTCATCTTTTCGTTTTAAAGTGTAAACAGTCACGAAACGACTAAAATCATCAATTATCGAAAGAAAATATCTACTCCCACTTTTTGATGGCGTTGGTAGAGGACCACAAACGTCCATAAAAACTAACTGTAGTGCAGAATTTGAGGTCTTAGGATTTGATTTAAAAGAAATCCTAGTTGACTTAGCTAGAATGCAAACTTCACATTTTTCGTCTGGTTTTTCTATTTTTGGAAGACCATTCACGCTTTGATTTTTACTAGTATCTCGGATGTAATCATAATTTATGTGACAAAATCTCCTATGCCAAAGGTTAGAGAGTTGATTTTGTTTAACAGTTCCAGCATTTACGTTAAATCCGACTTCCGTTTGTTTATTTTCTACAATTTGCGTTTGTTTAACAGTACCGGCATTTACGTTGAATCCGCTTTCTACTTGTTTATTTTCTGCAGTATCGTACGCAAACGGTTCTACATAGTATAAACCCTCTTCTCTCCGTGCATAAAAT
This sequence comes from Uloborus diversus, assembly GCF_026930045.1. Lineage (NCBI taxonomy): Eukaryota > Metazoa > Arthropoda > Arachnida > Araneae > Uloboridae > Uloborus > Uloborus diversus. The sequence continues at coordinate 176,737,058 of NC_072732.1, read as the reverse complement.
AGCTTTCGCCAATTATTGAAGAACACGCAAATTTTTCCTTTACTACCAACAAAATGTGCACCGGCTGCTTCTAAACGTGCACCGGAGATTAAATTTCTTCTCATGTTTGGGTTGTATAAAACGTTAGTTAACTCTATCCAATTAACTTTCCCGTTCATTTTTACAGCAAATCTCACAGTTCCTCTTCCCAAAACTTTACTATTAGCATTTCCCACTGCCAAAGCCATATTTACATCGGAAATTTCTTCAAAATTTTTCATTAAGTTCTTGTTATTACAAAAATGCGTTGTTGCCGCACAATCAAAAATCCAGTGAAACTGATTCCTATTACAATCTTTACCTGCTCCTGATTCAGAGGTCGAAATGTAACTCTCAACTAACATCGAATATTTATCATTGAAGTTCGAAAAGTTATTACGATTTACGTTACTTTTACATTGCGCGATCAAATGTCCGTATTGATGACATCTATGACACGGTCCTATTAACTTTCTATCCTTCGTATTTTTAACAAATTTAGCATTTCCTTTGTTTTCTACTACTTTTCCTGTCTTCTTGCTTCTATTAGTAATATTGAAAGCACTCACCTCAGGTTTTTCATTGTCGGCTTTTACCTGTTTCAGTCTACTTTCTTCTTTCACCAGCTCCTCAGCAATCTTGTTGATGTCAAAATCTTCATCACTCCAACGGTAAATTAGTTGGATTATACCGGTATATTCCGGCGGTAAATGCCTAATAACTTGGAAACCTTGAAAAAGCGAATCTAAACTATGGCCCGCGTCATACAATTTCTTCACAGCTAATTTAACTCTAGCTATAAAAAGACCCATTTCTTCGTTATCTTTATAACGGATATTAAAGAATTCATCCAAAAGTTGTATAACTCTCGCTCGCGTTTTTGGTTCAAACTGAGCTTGCAGAATCTCCCATGCTTTCTTGCCATCTGATGTGTCCTGAATGAGTGGTCTGAACTCAGGTTTTATCGCATAATAAAGTGTGGTGTAAGCTCGATCCTGCAACAGGAGAAATTCGCTACGCTCACGACTAGTTGCCTTTTCATCTAAAGCGACTACTTTCCCTTCAATAAATTTCCAACATCCTTTATCGAGAAGTAATACCTTAACATCTATTTTCCATCTATCCCAGTTCTTTTTGCTGAGCAGTTCAAAACCTTCGGGGAGCAAAGCCATGGCTGTAAAGCAATGTTCAAAATTTCTAACTTAAACTTGAAAATCTTCAGACTTTAAAAAGCTCATAAGATTTTTCAATCCTTACGGCCCCCGAAGCCGATATATCTCTCAAAATGAAATATTGCAACATGGGCACGGCCCATAACCTGTTGACATAAAAAATTCCTTTCCTGAACTTTCCCATCGTTCTAAACCCATGTAGCAGTTGTTTTTGAAAGAAAAACTAATTTTTAAAAACTCGTCGTTTATTTGAACACTCAATCAGAACTATTTACAGGATAATAAAAATAAAAACAGAATCGCTTAAAAACAAAAACGATCTCCATCTATCAACTTGATAGTCACCCTCACACACTCATTCCAAATACCACCTCATTCCATCTCAATGCACGTGTCTTATGCACGTCGACTCGGCACGTGCCGATCGCCGATTGGTGATGACGTCAATCGCGTCAGCCCGCACCCAACCGACGTGCAAGAAGGAATTTGCATGGGAATCGATAATAGACAACATTTTTTAGGGGATGGTGGTGGTGTTTTGAGGGGTATTTGTTTATTGGGGAAGGGGGCTCTTGCTTTTGTAGGGGGGAGTCTTTGCGATATTTGGGGGGAGGGGCACCCCTGCAACATGTAAAAGGTTTGTTGGGCTAATTGAGCTTTTGGGGATGAGAGCAGTCATAACAGAGTATACAATCTTCCATATTAGGATTGGTAATGTAAAAACCAACCTTTCCCCCCGCTCAGTTGTAACTTGTAATTATAGCAACAATCTCAGTATCAAAGACATATTCCAGTTTTTTTCTCTTTTTCTTTAAAATTATAATTTAATAAGCATATGCTTAAATAAAAAGTTTTATTTCTTCATTATTCCTGTTTTCAAATTCCATTTTTTCTAGGTATTGTTTTCCAAGACCCAATCTTAAGATATCTTCAAAACAGTACTTTTTTAGATTTCCTTTTCAAAACAAGCAACTTGTAACTATGATTACATAATTTCATCTTTATCTTCAAGATTGAAAAGTCAAAACAGCAATCTTGGTTATAAGAGCAGTTTGAAATGAATAAATACTCTGCTTCTGTAAATGTATATTGAAAAATATTCGTAAAGGGAGTAAGATTTTTTAATCATCGTTTCACTTCAGCTGATAAAGAACTTTAAACGTTCAACCCAAAGGAAAGATTCTAAATTGAAGAAGAAATGAAAAAAGGAGCAATCGGGGCGAAATGGAAAATCAAATTTTGGAAACAATTTCCCAGAAATTACCAGGCTTTGTCTTTTTTGTAATTAGTTAATCAATATCAAATTTCAATAAAGAAAAAAAAAATTCTTACAAATTAAATTCAATTGAAATTGAATAATGACAGTAAGTAACAAATAAAAAATTTAGGGGAAAAAAGGGGGAGGAGGATTTTACAGCAAAAGAAGACAGAAAAAAAATTACATTCGTCAGTGGTGTACCTAGCATGTATGACAGACGGGGCGGTCATTTGTGATGTCACCGCCCCCCCCCCCTTAAACGCAAAAAAAGGGGGATTGTATATTCTGTGTAAACTTGAAATTCATAAAATTTTCAGAAACAAATAGTACTTTTGTGAAACAACTAAATTTTAAGTGGGATAATGTACAAAAGACAAATAAAAATTATGAACGCTTTTTATATAATTTGCCCTAGACGCATTTGTGCAGGCCGCCAAGCGGTCAAAACCAATAAAGGGGAGTAGAAAATTCATAGCTCCTTAATTTTTTCAAATGCATTATTTCTTGAAAATGGAAGTCCCCGATCCCCGCCCCCCCCCCCCCCCCCCCCCCGCCCAACGTATTTCCTAAGTGATGGATTTGGTTAAAAGAAAATGAAATCCATGGAAATAAACAACCTTAGCCGAGAATGCATTTTTATTCATAAACTGACATCTTTTGCATTGAAAAAGGAGCTCTTAATGTCTCCAAAACACGTGTCTGCAATTTAATTCGGATATTTGTGTATTATAATGTTGTGAAAGTGGGTTTAAGTCTTTTAAGCATTGAAAACTTGTTGTAAAGCGAGAAATGTTGCATATATACCTATTTTATGTTTGCAGTTATAACTCTCCCCCCCCCCTCTCTACCCCCTGCACCATTTTTGTGGTTGGCCACATCCTAATTCGTTTTCTTCGTACCAATAACATACCTTTTAGAAAAACCAACTCCCGTAGTTTTATTACGAAAATTTCACCGAAATCCACTTTGCCCCCCCACCCCCTCTTCCCTGCAAAATGTTTTTGCAAAACTCCCGTTTTAGTGTCACAAAAATTTAACGGAAAACCACTTGCCCCTCAGTGCAGTTATATGACCCCCCCCCCCTTTTCCCTGCACCATTTTCAGGGTTGGCAATATCCTAATTCGTTTTCCTCATGCCAATACCTTTCAGAAAAACCAACTCCCGTAATTTTATCAAAAAAATTCCACTAAAAACCATTTGCACCCCCCCCCCCCCCTCTGCACCATGTTCGGTGTTCGCAACATTCAAATTAGTTTTTCTGAAATGTACTGGCAAGCGGAAAACTAACTCCCGTTTTTGCGGCACGAAAATGGAACGGAAAACCACTCCCCCTGTACAGTTACGACCCCCCTTGCCCCCTGCACCATTTTCGGTGTCGGCAAAATCCTAATTCCTTATTTGTTATCCTCCTGCCAATAAATACCTGTCAGAAAACTTACTCCCGCAATTGTATCACAAATTGAATAGAAAACCACTTCCCCCCCCGGTGCAGTTTTAACCCCCCCCCCTTCCTGAACCATTTCCAAGATTGGCATCATCCAAATTCGTTTTCCTCGATCCAATACCTTTCAGAAAAACAAACTCCCATAATTGTATCACAAAAATCGCATAATCTCACCTACTTCGGGGCAGTCGAGATTTCGCTCGCAAGTAAAGGCGCGAAAAGTCACTTTTTCCCCTTCTTTTGGAGCTTAGAATACGAACTTGCGAGATTTAAACTGCGAGACTGCGATTTTCCTTAAAGCGCCATCTAGTGAGACGATCAGAACTAATCTCGCAAGGTGAATTTCGAGCTTGGAATAAGCACCCTGCTATCAAATGTCAGGAGGAAAAACTAATTAAAGTTTTTGATGGACCTCACAAATGTGTCTTGGTTGAGTCAAATTAGAAAGCATATTTAAGTAAATCATTAACATTTATTAGTACTAAAATACAACACGTTAACAAGAAAAAAATCTTCTTAAAATATATTATTCTTGTAGAATCCTATCCAGCAATAATAAAAATATTGCAGCGAACATGAACAATAAATATAATAGTTACTAGCTGCGTGCCCGGCGTTGCACGGGCTACTTAAACAATAAAAGAGATGTCCAATTGGTGTTTTTGTATTACTCTGACATCAGTTTCTAAAGCGCTAAGGAGCAAATAAATGCGCGTAATGCAAGGGTTGCAAAACACCTAGAGGATATTTTTGGCAAAAATCTCTTTAACGTTAATCATAGTTATCAATGATACAAGTTATGAGTATTTTCAATTAGCACAAAAGATGAAAATATATGCATTGTCAACTATAATCTGTGCTTACATTAAAATCAACTACATCTGATAGACTATATCTGAAATATTTATGTACAATTACAATCAGCTTTTTACATAAAATGACACATACTGTGTATTTGATTACGTGAAACTAAAGCACCAAGTATTAATAAATACCAATAAGCATTAATTTAATACCAAGTCATCAGATTCCAATTTAGCTTTAGTTAAAATCCTTAAAAACACTCTTTTATTCAACTAAGTTTCACTTAAAGAAATCCAAACAATCTTAATTTAACATATTCTTTTAAGGATACAAACTGTATTTCAAAAATAGAAACAGGAAGGAAAAAGAGAGTGATTACAATTTGAAAACTCACCCATATGATGGGAAAAATCCAACAAAGTAAACATAATTAGTCGCACATTCTAAATGTACCAAAATATGAGGCCGGTGAATGATAAACTTACACAACAATTAATAAACATAGTTAAAGAAACAACTTTCATATGCTGAAAAGAGTTAATAACATTGAATGTAAAAAATAAAAAAAGGACAGACGATAAAATAAAGGGTATGTCCAAATAGAGCAACCAATTTTTAAACTAATTTAAAATGAAATTCTAGATGGAAACGTTGTTTTAAGATTTGGACAGCAGCCAAAAAACTCTTTTAAAACAATTATTAGATTTTTACTTGCTCATCCATATGCAAAATAGCAACAAGAAAGAAATAAAAATTCCTGAATAACGTAATGTTAATTAACGTTTTAATTAATATCTCCACTAATTAAAGTCGCACAATTACGAGATTGGTCCTATTGTTTTCTTTAGAAAATTTCGAATCAATCGGTATCTCGTTTGGCTCTTGATTCGCGGCGGTTCTCGAGAAGATCGATCTTCAGACAGACAGACGGACGCAAACAGATTTTAATATTATAAGGATACCACAGGTGCTCCTAAAAAGTTCATCTTGATAATGGAAGAAAAGTCCAGCGATCTCGAATCGTCTTCCGCCAGGTGATTCCAAATGAAGTCTTGAAACATCCACGTAAGGCCGGCCGGCTCAATTCATTTGGCAGGTAGATCAAGTGGAACGCAATTCCATCATCAACAGGACGATAGATCCCAGGGCTGGTAGCCCACTACAACAGCTTATGCAGGAGGAGACATCATGGTAGTTGAAAGAGGGGAAAGCGAGATCGATGGACGGATGTCCACCGCTTAAATACTGCTTCAATGACGTTCCATACAATTTACATATTCTTGGTTGCAAGTTCGATGAAATTCACTAAGAAAACTCAAAAATATTTTTGGCAACACTTAATTTCATTGAAACCGTTACATTGACGGACAAGATTTTTTTCACTGTGATTTTTAACTGAACCGTCAATTAAGCACCGTGCGGTTTGTTTACATTTTTCTTACTACGCATGCAGGAAAGAACGAAAGTTTTGGGACTGTATTTAATTAGTGCAGCGTCAAGATATGGAGAGTCCCCTCACATAAAAATAGGTAAGTATTATTAATATCATTTCCCCAGTACCGGAAAGTCAAGAAAACAAATAAAAAATATCGAATATTTTGACAAAAAATAAGTAATGAAAACGAGGAGTTCAAAGCAGTAAGTACCTTTGAATGCTTCCTATCGAAGGCCAATAAAGAAATCTGTCAAAGTTTGTTTTGTCTTGATTGAGCGATCGCTTTGTGCTGGCTATCACATGCTTCAGTGCTGAATCACAGGCGATCACAAAAGTGCTCATAGCTTCGGAACTAATCAAAGTTTTGCATCGAAATTTCGGAACCATATTCTTGAATAGTTTTACTAACATTTTATGGCATTAAAAAAATAAGGATTTTTTTTAACCCATTCAAACTGGTTAACCATCCTTATATATTATTTCTGTAGCCTGTTTTTGGTTTCTACGCAAGATTTTCCTCAATTCTTGATCGATTTCTTTGATTTACACCTTATTTTAAAGCTTATTGTGCAGGCTACTGAGGAAAAATAGACCCACGGTCTAAAAATTGTTTTTTCGTGCAAAAAAACCTGTTTTAAAGAACCAGAATGAGGTTTTCGGTTAAATTTATAACTTTAACTTGCACGGATGCCGACAGAGCTGAATAGCTTGACCGGCAGAGCGTTCGACTGCTAACCAGGAGAATTCGTGTTCGGGCCCACGTCCGGACAATCTGCATCAAAAATTTAGAAAAATATCGCGCATTACATGAACAATGAATATTAAATATGAGGGAATACATGGGGTAAAAAACGCTCCTAGCTGTTATGAAAGCTTGATGAAACACGGAGCTAAATTGATACTCAATCGTAAGGTTTTTTTTTTAAAGCTTTGGCTCCGGGAAGAAAATTAAAGCATAATGTAAGCGAAAGTATAAGTATCAGGTTTAAGATTTCAGACTACATTGGAATTGTTTTTTGTTCAGTAAACTATAATAAATCGTATGTTGAAATATAGATTCTTCTAATGAGTTTTTGACTCTTTGTACAAATAAAAAAATACTACCTCAATTTAAAGGGTAATATATATATATATTTTTCTTCTTTTTGCAAAAAAGAAACAAATAGCGTATCACATTTTTACGATATTTGAAAAGCTATGCTTAAAAAAGAACTTAGTTCAAATTATTTTGTATTTTAACCGTGTTGTTAAATGATGAACACGTGCTGCCATCTAAGTCATAACGGTTCAAACAGCCTGCAATAACAAATTATAAAAATTTTTAAAAAATAAAAAAAATTCTCGGCAAGAAAAAAAATTTAAAATTACCTGTGATTTTTTTTCCGGTAGAATGTTCGGCTATAAACTGTCAGAACTTCGGGCCAGTTCGGACTGTCCGAGATAATAGCAAATTTACAGTAATATTACGCATTACATGTACTCATAACATACAACAGATAACACACGTAATAAAATAAATGCAGTGGGAATGCTATTTGGTGTTTCGATTCTTTTATGCAGGCTACAGTTATCATTCAGATAAGTTGACTGCTAATCGAAGGGCGTTCTTCCCTTTTTTTTAAGCTTTGACTCCGTCCAGACCACTGAGCATAATGTAAGCATAAAAAAAGTATTAGATATACCTCAGGGGAATCCTTTTTGTGCAGAAAAACATTTTCATTGTATGCTGAAATGTAGATTTTTCTAATAGCAGTGTTCGAACTTTTGTACAAATGAAAAAATACTACGCCAAATTAAAACTACGAGTTTCAACCAGTAAATCTTTAATTATTTATTGGAATACGATATAAAACATTAAAATTATTATCAACTTCATTAGTAAGAAATCATTTTCTACTCCTCTGCTTTCGGCTGGAAAAAAAAAACATTTTGTCTACGTTCGAAAAATTACACTTAAAAAACGGACGACGTGGGGGCTTTTAAGCCGTACAGGTTAAAGAAGCCTGCTATGGGAAATTGTTGAATATTCAAAAATAAAAACACTTATTTTTTCAACCGAATTTATTACTTCTCTAGAATGCTTGTTTCAATCGCTACGTGAGATCTTCCTCATTCTTTAATCAAATTCCATGTTTTACGAATAATTTTAAATCCTATCATGCTGGCTAATGACTAAACATAGACGCATGATCTTATTATATTTTTTTCAACGAAAAACTTTTTTACTGTGTTTTATTACGCATTCTTTCAATGAATAGCATTTGAAAAGGAAGACACAGTTGCTAGGTTTGTTGGAGTGTCTTACTGTTAATCAGAATGGCGCCAGTTCGAATCCGTGCCACTAAATATCTCTTTAATGTTTCTTTTTTTCCGTCAGATGCTCACATGGGCAGGAATGTATTTGCCACAACCTGTTTTTTCACATGCAAAATTACTGATTTTTCACGTGTCACTCAGCCACACTTTTAATGATATTTATATTTGCATTGAAAATACGTACAACCAAAAGGGGAGCGATGATCAAATTATCACAACGTTGTATTTAACAAGGTTTTGTTACTGATGTCTTCAAATTACATGCCTTCTCTTGTACGCTTACTTTTTTCCGTTTACTTTTTTCGGTTTTTCTTCATAATATTCTTTCTTTGAAATTTTTAAAGAGCGAAATGCCTTATGAAACGATTCGAAGTACAGTGCGGAGTTCCGCACGGGTCTACTAGTTTAAGTGTTTTAGTTCTGATTCTATTGAGTCACAGAAACACATGGTGTGATTTTAAAATATTAATATTTAGTTCAGTCAATGAATGTAACAATTCCGAGTAAGAACAGGGTGGCGACATATCAGGGAGATCAGGGAAATATCACGAAATTTTGAAAAAATTACAAAAAATCAGAGAAAATTGATTTTATGATGAAAATTTTTTTTTAAAAAATTAAGTACTTTAATTCCTTTTGCATTTTCCGCCAATTATCTGTTCAAAAAAAAAAAGTTAAAATTAATGAGGTGCGATTATACACTGCCGCATATTTGTGCATCTTTTTTCCTAAACGTCAAAGTATGGAATCTTACTTATTAACCACAGGATGAACTTCCTAAGATTGCTTCTGTGTCTGTTAGGTTGTTTATTTTACCTAGCTTGAAATTTCCTTTTACGCTTTCAATGCTACGTAAAATAAACAACCACACAGGCAAAGTGGAAGCCTTCATTAATGCCTTAGCTCCTTTGCCTTTATTCCATTGTCTCGAAGTAATTAGCGTATTGTAATCACGATTTCAAGAAGAAATCTTTGGTTTTTGAATTAATACTATAAAAGCTTAAAAGTTATTACTTCTTCACGTTTTTAATTTAATTGCTAAAATTGAACTTTTAATAAATAAACTTTGTTTTTTGCCGTTATACTATTTGTTGTCACCACAGATTATAAGGATTTTCTTTTCTTCAGACTTAAGTGATTCATTAATTTTATAACCAAATTGTATTCTTCTTTTATATATTTTGAAATTAACTAATTGCTTTTTTTTCTTGCATTTCAAAGTTGTTTGTAACAAAAGCAATGTAAGATTTTTTTTCATTAAATACTGAAATCATTTGAAATAGAGTTAACTTGTGTACTTAAGTAATTATCTTTATTTTTTAATTGTTAAAATGCTGTATTCATTCATTAAAACCTATGTTCTTGATTAGAGAAAAGCTCCCTATGAATGCATGTCAAATGGTTTCATCTGTTTTGCATAAATATGTCAATTAGTTATATAAGAATAACTACATTACTTCTATTCTTTTGCTATTACTTGTTATTCTTGCAACAATTATTATACTGTTTGAAAACTTAGTTGAAAATAATTTCAATTACCTTTTAGTTCTATCATAAATACACATGTTTTTAAGAGTAATTTTAATAGTTTCTAAAAATTCTTATGCTAAGTGGTTTCTGGAAGTAAAGTATTTTTTTTTTTTTTTAAATTTTCTCTGATCTTTCCATTGTAGAAAAATTTATTATACTGTTTTGTAGGGTTTTTTTTCTCCAAAAAAATTGACTTGATATGTTTTTTTAACCGTTTTATTTAAAAAAAGACATCTTTTTTAAATATATCTTTAGTTCAACAACTTTACACAACGTAAAAAGTTTAAAATACTGCATTTTATACAAACATACAATGGATTTCAAGTAGAACAAAGAAAGAAAACCATTATTATTGGTAACGTAAATCATGGAAATTTGGTGAACTTGATCAGGGAAAAGTCATGGAACTTTTTTTCACAGTTCCTGTCGCCACCCTGAAGAAAGAGATATTATTCAACAAGTCAAAGACTATTAAGTAAAATGGAGTGATAAATAAATGATTAATTTGAGAATCAATGCAAGAGCCCTCAATTACTTTTCTTGCATTGAATGTACTATTACAATAATTAGAAAGTAGTTTAAGTGTTTACAGAACAGAATACAGTTTCAATACATTCAGGACTCAGCAAAACCTATTACAGTTAATGCTGGTTAATTTACTACAGTGAAACCTGTGTATAACAATGCTGTCTATAACAATAAACCTGTCTATATTGGTATTTTCCTTGGTCCCAGAAAGATGTCAGCATAAATAATCAAACTGTCTATAACAATAACCTCTTTGTAACAATATTCTTTTAGGTGCCAACAGTATTGTTGTAGACAGGTTTTGCTGCTTTTGCTCAACTGTAAATGCATGATGGGGATGCTATGCCTGCTACCTCTTTTCATCAGAAAAAGTTCGATGGAATGAAAGGAATTTGTTTGTTTTCTAGGGATGTCTTTTTTGGGGGTGGGTGGGGGGGGGGGGATCCAGCATTGTTGTTGAAAACCTTATTCTTACTGAAAAAAAATTGTTGAATTTTTCTTCCTTTGCAGTAAGTAAGAATAGCTGTGTAATGTAAAATGAGTGGTAATAAGTTAGCTCACTTGATTTATATGTTGATTGCAAAAATATGAGTAGGATTTATTTACTCAAAATGTTTGTGTAAGATGAAAATTAGTCATATAATTAGAGGCACACAGAATATTTTGTACGCTGCACATGTGGCTGGCAAATAGCAAAAAAATTTAACTCATTTTATCAAATGGTAAACAAACATTTTTATACAAAGAATGAAACATAATATAGTACTGTAGTACAAAATGAATTCAAATTGTTACTTACTGACATTGTCACATTCAAAGTAATTTTAATGTGAGAGAAAGCACTCAGATGTTAAATTTTTAGTTACTATTATCAATTTCTCAGTTACGTAGAATAAAAGAACAAAAAAGCACTTGAATAAATTGTTATGATGTATTAAGGAACTGGGATCCTTAAAAATGCAAAATTATTTATAACATAACATGGTTACCATGATTATCAGGTATCAAGTCGTAGCTCAAGAAACGAATAAGTAAATGTTGTGTAAAATTGCAGATAATCATAAAACAAATTAACCATTTACTAAATTAATTTACTTTTGCCGTAGGACATCTTCATTATATTTATTTATTTCAGATCAATAATTATACTTAAATAAATCTGGGATGTTATTGGTTGTGTATTTACATTTCACAAAAGACACAAAATAGATGAGCATTTTCTATTTTATATTGACGCAAAAGAAAAATGCAATCATTACGCCAAACTGGCCTACTGTGCCCAACTCGATCTTTCTGACTAGGAGTGGGGTGCAAGGTAGATGTTCCGGTTAGGTGGTCAGCCCTACGCGGAACCCCCAGTGTTTGGCTCCCAGGTATGCTTGGTACTCATTTTATCTACCCACTGACGAGATGAACGGCTGTGTCAACCATGCCTGACCCAAGAATAGAACCCCGGGCCTGTGGCGTTTGAACTCGAAGCGCTGCCACTGGGCTTAACAAAATACAATCATTATATTTAAAAATTAAACCAAAATAGTCAGTATTTAGAAAATTGCTGTACTCAGTGCATCTCTGGTAATAATGTAATTAGTCAGAATTAAATAATCATTTCTCATCCAATTTCAAATTTTTTCTCCTAGATGAAATGAAGAGACGTAGAGATTTTTATTCACAGCAAAATCCTCAAGGTAAGTCAAGTATTAATAAGTTAATATTAGAGCATTCGTATACAACTATAGAAAAATTAGTATGCTGCATCAAAAAGCAATATACCAACCCAAGCTGAATATTCTGTAATGTTGGGTGAGCTGCAGCTGCTCTAAATTTTTATTTTATTTTTTGTGCAATAAACTCCTTTTTATAAGTGAGCAGGTTATTTATGTGAGCCCTATTTGAGTTACCCTTAATCCTCTTTTTCCCCTTTTCATTTGCTATATTTTTGATGGAACTTATTCCCATAATGCAAGATGAGTCTTCCATCCTTTTTATCAAATACTAATCAGGAGTCTGTCCAGGATTCTTCACAGGATCCATTTTTTGTGAAAAATCAAATAATTTTGTGAAAAATGAATTAATTTTGCAAAAAATCAAATAATTTTGCAAAAAAAAAAAAATTGTTAAAACAAAATTTTAGAATTTAAAGATGGCACAAACTATCATTTAAACTTAAAGTTGAGTGTTTTCCTCTTTTATGTCGAGAATATCATTCTGGAGTGTTTTTCTACTATTTGCCGGGGGGGGGGGCATCACTCTCTCAAGTATCAATATTTATCTACCATCCTACATTATGTTAAATTATACTAGAAATATTTCTGTACAGTATTTAAAATAATTGTAACAAAAAAATAAATAAATAAAATAAAATAAAAATAAATAATAAAATTCAGACAAGGGTTCAGCATTTAACTTTTTGATCCAAGACACTCTTAAAAAGCACAGAATTTCGTTTAAAACTTATAAATTCCGTGATTTTAACAAAAATAAAAAGATTTTATTTGTTTACCTCTTAACAAAGCGTACTAAACATCAAAAATTTGCAATTCTCAAAGTGAAGGCATCAGAAGTATAAAAACGGCTTCTAAAAGAAATATTTTTGATAAAATTATTCTAAAATTGCATTTTTGAGTCCTATGATAAACATTTCATTAATATCTGTGGGCACAATTGAAGCAAAAATGAAAATAAATAAATAAGTAAACCATCGATTCAGCATTTAAATTTTTGACTAATGAAAGAAAATGGAATTATGCTTTAAAAACTTGAAATGAGAGTTCTAACAAAAATAAAGTGACTTTTCATTTATTTGCATCCTAATACAGCGAAGTTAGCTTGAAAAAAGAACAAAATATGATTTTCATATCGGATGTTAAAAAATTGCATTTTTCAAAATGTAGATATCTAAAGAAAAAAAAACGGCAAGTAAAAGAGTTTATTTAAAGTTAACCATCCTTGTTAATATCGAAAAATCAAACCCATATAATTTTCTCCCAAAATAACAGTTAAACATCCCACCAGCACCATAAAAACGCAAATATTGACAAGCTGGTAAAATGATGAGACGCTAAGTGGTGATAATTTTGAAGTTGGTAACCCTATCTGAAGCGATCATATTTTTCACCCACCCTTACTATCCCCTTGCAGTTCATTTCGCTGATATATATTATTATTATAATTGTTTATTAAATCATGAACAGGGAGAAAAGTGCTTGCCAATGCCTTTTCAGAAAAAATTACAATAACATCGCTGCTAATTAGCTTCAATAAAACAAACAAATTATTTAAAACTTATAACAAACTTATTTTCAGCTGTTAATTTCTTTCCAAGAAACAAACAACAAGCATTATATTTATTTGGCAGTTGCAATTATTTATCGCTTGCAGAAGTATCCAAGAGTGCCTTTTTTTTTTTTGCAAAATTAGCAAATTTTGTTTAAGCTGATCCCTCTAATTTGACTTCAAAAAAGTTTCCAAAAATTATCAGTTTTATACACTGAAATATGCGTTATTTTGCTCTCAGATTTGCTCTTTCAATAAACAATTTGTGAAAGATTCGATCTTGTTTATCAGAATTTCGTGAAGGGTCCGTTTTGGTTGATCGGGGTTTTGTGAAGGGTCCGTTTTGGTTGATCGGGATTTTATGAAAGGTCCGTTTCGGTTGATCGGATTTTTGTGAAGGGTCCGTTAACGGACCCAAATATCCTCTGGCCAGACCCCTGCTAATTAGATTTAAACATGGAAAAAACCTTTAGTAGAATCTGAAAAGAAAGAGGAAGAAGTTTCCATTCATTATTTTGGGAAATTCTTAAAATTGGTTGCTGGTGGAGAAACTGTGGATGGAGGTATTATCATTGGAATGATTGTGATGCTAATGATTCAGGTTTTGAACATGTAACTGGTGATGAGGATATATTAAAGAAAGTTAACAGAGAAATAAATTTGAAGAGTAATTTACAAGATGGTAAGGTGCAAAGGAAGTGAGCCAAAACACAGCTTAGCTCATGCTTCCTCAGTATTTTGAAGTCACAGACAAAACGGTTCAGATCTAATGGATACTAATTCTCAAAGCTATTCCTTTAACCAATGTTCTTCAATTCATTTGAAAAATAATTTGTTACTTTCTTTGATATCAGTTTTTTAACTTATGTTAATTTGAAATTGGAGGGGTCAAATTTTTAAACATAATTTATCTTATATAATTAAAAACTGAGCATATGTATCTATCTATGTATGTCCAAGTTACTTCTCCCGAACGTCAGTGAATGGACCATCGAACTAGATATCGATTCGTATTTTCCCCATCTTTATGTTTGGCTATTTAATATAATCCTCCGATAATAATTAGTGGAAGTATCAATTAAAAATGTTTAATTATGACACTTAGATTTCCACATAAAATCCCAAACTTTCAAGGGCTTTCCTACATTCAAATTATTATTCAGTGCTTCATCTCAACAGGCAAAAGATCTGAGCCATTTTTTTCTCTCGAATATGAACAAGTAAAATTCTTGCTTTCATATTAAAGGCTTTTCCTGTTATTGGGGGATTTAACATGTTTACTTTTTGGTTGTTTTTCCGCAATCTGCCGCAAAATTGAATTGTTTTTTTTTTCTTGGTTCAAGCCCGAGTGTTGAACATGCATCACTTGACCTAACATTCATTTTCGATGTGGACCGTGCAAAGCCAGGCGACATAGCTAATTGACACTTAAAACTTGCCAAGCTAGAAATCTGGTATCAGAAACATTAACTAGTTGTTTTCTTGATGAATTGAAGAATCTTGAGCAATTTTACACCTATTTGAAAGAAACTGCTGTGTAACCTGTTAGCTATTATATGAACCCTATAGTTGCCGACACTGACTGCCACAAACTTCATTTCTCCCCAACTTGGGTCTCCTTTTTCACATTTATGTGTTACTGGGATACAGGAATCTTGTTAAATGTTGCCAAATTGACACTAGATTGAGCATTAGGGTTTTATTGCAAAATTTGTCAATTAAGCAGACCTCGAAGAGTTCCTATTTTTCCTACTTTTTTGAGCTTTCTCCTTATTTTCCTACTTTTTCCTTTTTTTTCCTAGTTTTTCTTTCTTTAGCACTTCTAATTGTGCATTGATTTAACACATTGTGCACTTATTTTTACAATGCCACACCGATAATTTTCTGCATGTTTCAATTTTGAAAAGCAAAAGAAGCAAGCAGATCCTGAGCTTTTCATTGACTGACTACATTAATTTTTGGAAGGAACGTCGCGGAGGCGGCGTTTGCGTGGTTAAAAGTTAAATTTTCCGTAAGTGACTTTTTTCCCGTTGCGGCGTTTATGATCGACTTTTCTTTTTATCGCCCCGACTTCAGTCCTACAGTATTAACAAAACAGTAAAGAAATATATACTGGCACATTCTGTTGCAATTATACATTATTTACCCGTCAATTAGAAGCTTTAATTAAAGTAAATGGACGACTGTTCAAAAAGTGCGGGAAAAGCCGAATTACCTATTCGCCAATTTTTTGTATGATTACAAGGGCCTCTATTTAAACAGAAAGGCAATGTAAAACCTTAAAATGAACATAAGGATGCAAAAAATGAAAAACTTGTACACTGTACATATTTTATTGATGTCAGTACAACATAAAAGCGACAGATAACATAAATTCGCAAAAACGGACCACTTCAAAAATGATCGCGGAAACTAACTTTTTTTCGTACATAAATTTATTGTTCATTTCTAAATTGTAAACATGATTATAAAATTTATAAAATTAAATTTTCTTTTCTTGCAAAGAGTGTATTTGCAAAAAAAAAGACAAAACCTGGATGGGCAAAACGTTCCCGATTTTTGAAGAAAAATCGGAAATCAATTTAAATGCGAGATTTCGTTTTTATTTCTTCATATTTTTAGAAGTTGAGGGATAGAGACACAAACAAATATGTTTTTTTTTTCGTTTTAATGGGTATTTTCTACTCTGATGTATCATCAATATCGAGGAGTTGCTCATCATTTTATGTGCTGTGTTTATGGCAATGCGGCATTTCTGAACATTTAAAATTTTTTTTACAAACTCTTACTCTTTTCGGGGTGCGGCAATCATACCAATGCGGCGTATCTACTGTAAGTTAGTGCGCCTGATCAAAGGGAAGGAGGCTGGGAGAAAGAGATATATGCAGGCATTTATGCCAGTTGCTCCCCCCTCACTCTCAATTTCGTGAACAATTTCCGAAAGAATATTCTTACTGTATGGTGAGGATTGAGATAAACTACATGCCTTCCCTTTTCTGCACAGAGAAACATAGGTAACTGATCTTTGTCTTTGATAAAAATGTTATGTTTACCATGCATGGATGTTTTTTTCCTTTTTTTTTTCATGACAAGAATTTTGGAACAAGGAGGTAAAAATCATCAAACCATTTAAAGCAATATTTGTTTTTATTGCTTGATTAAAATTAAAACTGGCCCGTCACTGTGATTCCCCCCCCCCCTCCCCTTGGAGGTGCATAGCGAAGGATGTATACTGAATGCAAATTTTATCTGAAAACAATAAAAACCGCAAACTTATATAGTTAAGCATCATTTTTCCAAATCCAGGGAGGGGAGAAATTGACCCCCACGCACTGACCCCCATAAATGACGTGCCTGAAACAAAAATGTATGTTGAATGCCAAAAGTACATAACATAGTACAAACCCTTTAGTTGACATATTTCGTTATTTATTTAGTTTTATTATTTTATTATACATTTTTATGTCCCATATTTAAGAACACATTTATTTTAGTTCTGCATTTTCAGTCATTTTCCTTTTTTTTTCAAATTCAAACATCTGCCTCTGTTAATGCATGTCAGCTGCTGATTATTTTTAACTAAAACTAATTAAATATTTGCTTTGCTTTTGTATCATAGTTTATAATAACAGGAGCTGAAAGTGTTAGTATTTTTAAATGATAAATGGATGAACTCGAAGGAATATTTTCGTTTTTGACAAAACAAATCTTTAACAAAAATGGTTTTTATTGCATCAAAATAGATGTTTTATTATTACTACTATCGCTGTATTGCATTTTATTCTTTCACATTTAAAAATTTTATTACTGTATTGTTGAAAAGTATTTCTTCGTTTGGATTTCGTTTTCATATTTTTGTAATTAATATCTTTGTTTCCACCAGTTTATTTTTCATACTAATGATTGTCAGTCGTCTTGACGTGTGTGTAGTCCTATCTCTTCCTATTTTTTCCTACTTTTTTAAGTGATTTTTTTCCTACTTTTTAAATTTTTGATTCCTTATTTCCCACTTTTTCCCCTCATAAAACCACTTCGGGGTCTGATTAAGTTAGTGAACAAAAGTGGCAATATTATACCAAGTGTTTGCTGATTTATGATGTAGCGTAGTGGTAGTATGTGTGGCATGCTGAGTGGAAAGCAAGAAGTTACCAGGGGTAAACTTAACATCGTTTTTATTTACACACTATTTACAAGATTCAGAAATGCACAATTGATTCGTAGTTAGATAGATTTCTGGAGAGTCAGAAAAACATGACTGACCTCTCCAAAGTTTTTGATCGTTCTCCTCGTTTTCCAAGTCAGCCGCGCCCCAGCCCCGCAAAATTCATTTCCCCTTTTTCTTGGAAAACAAATGGGGATTCTCTCTCTCCTTTCCCAAGGATGCAGCTGGTCCATGGATGCAGGTGGCCATCCTGGGAACGGAATGTTAAACTTGAGCCAAAACGGCCAAAGGTCAGCTTGGGGGCGGAACCTGGTATTTTATGGGTTTGAAAGAATTTGATGCAGCTGGCTTCGAAGCGTGGGAATGAGTAAAAAGTGTGGGAAACAGTGGCATTCGTTGACAGAAAGCGTACTATGCCACAACTCCTCCCCCCTTTAGAACTTTCAAATCCATTAAGAAATTAAACAATAATACCTAATGCAAATTCATATCAAAACATCAAGTATTTCTTTCCTATAAGTTGGTTGTGATACAAAAATAAACAGCTTGTCTGGTCTTAACTCATATAAATTTTCAAAATTTTAGTTTAAATTAAACTTTCAAAACATTCAAGATGTATAGCATAATAACGTGACCAGTGCAGTTGCTTTAAAAATGCACAGTTAACACATTTTCAGATTTTTAGTAATTTCACTAAAATAATTTTCAACCAATTTAAAATTCAAAAAACCCCGAAAAATCATTAATCAATCATTTGTCAAATGATGAACAGATTCAATCACAAATGATAATATACTTAATACATTCAGTAATACTTGTACATACAAAAAACCAAAATTTTAAAAATTTTGCAACTACATTGAAACTTTAGTAAGTGGAACATTATTTTATGACTGTCATCAAAGTTTTCCATGCTAGGGAAACTCTTTAAGTCGAATTTTCTTTCTTTTTTTCTTTTTGCTCCTCAAAAAGTAAGAACAAAAATAAAGAAATCGGCGCCATCGCCTTGCATTAAAATTGATTCCAAAAAATACCTCTTGAATAATTGAAATTAGTTTCAAAAGGGCTTTCTTCTTATCAGTTGACTTCCCAGCTATCTGACGTTTATGTCTAGCTCCGATCAACTTCCCCATTTGCTTAAGGCAACCAGACCAGAAAAAATTTTGACTCAAATTTTCCCCAGACTTTGTCATTCCCTCATCTGCAGAGGTACCTTCCTGACAAAGAGTAAGTATTTTACTTCTCAAACTTTCCGGGACAACCGCTAATTTTCTAGTGTTACCCATGTGATCCTCCTGAAACCAAAACAGTTTTCCATTTTCAAGACAATAATAGTCCTTTTCCTTTAGACCCGTATTTTTCCCCGTTAACCCAAAAAGGGGCTTAAGAGTGGGGCACTCCATCTGCGCTGACTTGAATTCCTCAGGACTTATCCTGGCTAATGATATTTCTGGCGCATTTATATCGACTTCTGGAATTTCTACGTTTTCCAAAGGCGTTGCGGGAAAAATTTGAGCATTGTCCAAAGAAACCATACACTTCTCAGAAGGATTTTTTCCTTCTAAACTTTTTTGTTTTTCGCGAGCCTGAGCACGCGTTGTTACAGCATCTAAAGCATCTCCATTTGAGCAATAATTTTCGAAGCTATCCCCTAACAAAAGCTCAGTTCTATTTCCTAATAAATATCTCCCTTGATCTAATTCGTCACTTATGACTGCCGCCTTAGTTTTCACTTTTCCAAATTTACCTTCTAAGTAAACACTGGCAAGGGGTAAACAAACTTTATTTT
Organism: Uloborus diversus; assembly: GCF_026930045.1. Classification (NCBI taxonomy): domain Eukaryota; kingdom Metazoa; phylum Arthropoda; class Arachnida; order Araneae; family Uloboridae; genus Uloborus; species Uloborus diversus. The sequence continues at coordinate 176,717,325 of NC_072732.1, read as the reverse complement.
TATCTAAAGGGGTGTGTAACCAAACATTCTCCCCGGTAAAATCGCTATGGTTTACATATTTTCTGCAAATCAAGTCAATAGAGCTACCACTGTCCCGAAGAATACGAATGGGAAAAGAATTCACAGTTCCCTCAGTAATGAATGGAGCTAATAGCTCTTCTCCAGCGAGATTTTTCACGCAATTGACTACCTCTTCCGCCACGGGGAATCCACTATTCTTTTTATTCTTAGGACAAGTCGGCCACAAATGTGTCTCGCTGCTACACCCAGAGCACCGCAGGGGTCTTCGTCTCTCAAAACTGGTGTTTACCCTATCGGAAAGGGATCTGTTTAGGGGTTTATTGCTTTCGTTCTTTATTAGCTCCGTCTTCTCAGACAAATTTTTCCTGTCCTTCTTTTCTTCCGAATTAGGATTTTTGAATTTCCTCACTTCATCGTAGTTATCAAGCATGTCTGCTAACTTTGATGAGCTTTTTATTGTTGGCCAGTCATCTAGGAAGTGTTCTTTTGCTTCCGATGGGGCTCTTTTTTTCATCTGATCCGTAATCATAAGGTCTTTTAAATTTTCAAAATCCTTAACCTCTAGACTGTCAATCCATTCATTTAGATAGTTTCTAAGCTCAAAAACAAAGTCTTTCCAGGTACTGTTGTCACGTTTTTGGTGCTGAACGAATTTTTTTCGGAAGCTTTCGGCACTTAACTTAAATCGCTTTAAGAGCAAATTTTTAACAAAAGAATAATTTTCAGCGTCTTCATCTGATTCACGCGCTATTAGCTGGGCTATTTCTAAGGGCAATAATGGTATCAACTGTGATACCCAATCACTTTCCTCAATGCCCGCTCGTCTAACTTGCCGTTCGAACATGACTAAGTAGAGACAAATATCACTTTGGGAAGAATCAAATTTAGGTATTAAATTGTGAATACTGGATTGAATTACTCTAGTGGAAGAACTTGCTGTCCCCCCATTCCTGCTCGTGCGCATAGCAAGTTCAAAAGCACGTTGTTTATCCTTTTCCTGTCTCTCAATTCTACCCCTTTCATCTTTCTCTTTCTTATCCCTAATTTGAACAATTTCCTCTAAAAGAATCTGAGCTACCTCTTCCTCATAATCAGTAAATTCGGTAATTTGTTTTATTAAATCTAGCTTCCGTATTTTGGAAGTAAATTGTACCCCGAACTCTGTTGCGAGTTCTTCAAGGTCCACCTTCTTTACTTTTATCAAAAATGCCATATTAAAATAAAATGCAAATTACAGTAACCAAAACTCTTTCAGTAAATTTAAAAAAAAAACGCACACACAAGAGTGTTTAAGTGGCATAAAATTAAAGTTGTATGAAAAGCATCAGAACAAACAGCAAAAGCACAAAATAAGTAAACAATTCAATCTGATGTAAACAAGCAAATGCACTGTTTTGAATTTTTACCAACAAGCTATTCACAACCAACAATAAGAAAAAAAAACTTACGCTGGCTGTACCCTGGCAATGCTTCAAAGTAATCCAATGCAACTTAAATGTTCACATCACATAGCACTCGCGAAAAAATGAGTCAATTTGTTCTAAATATCACATTTCTTGGACAGAACCAAATGCGCGGCTAAACACACTGTTCAGAAACGGACGTTCCGACCAGAATCAGACCAAGTTGGCCTAACCAATAAATTTGTTCACAAATTTCCCCAGAGAACAGGATGTCTCCTTAATGCATGTCACAGCGTCACACAATCGGCAGGAATAGCCCAGGAACAACACAATCGGCTAGGGTAGCCGTAGGAACAACGCAACAGGCAAGGATCGCCACTGGAACACTTCGCACATACACATCTGCCAGGTTGGACAGAGAAAAATTTCGAATCTTTCGAAAAAATATATCTCAGAGATCAGGATAATTGCGAGACGATTACGAAATTCCGTTTTTCTCAACAGATCTGCAGGGCGATCTTTTCACTCACTTTCGACTTCTCATCAAGATCGGGGTCGATCTTCTCCATTCAACAGAAGAAACCAGCAGGAGGTCCTTCACGCCGGAGCAAGGAAGCAGGAGCGAAGTCATAAAAACTGACCATAAAATAAGATCGGGGGTCGATCTTTCTTTTTTCGCAGCTAGGCTGCAGCAACACAACTTCTCAAAGAAAGATTTCCTTTCTTCAATACAGGGAAGGGAGGACGAAAAACTCTCATTTTCTATCTAACTTTCAATCTCCACCGCTGGCTCCAAATTATATCTTGCTGTAGCGTAGTGGTAGTATGTGTGGCATGCTGAGTGGAAAGCAAGAAGTTACCAGGGGGAAACTTAACATCGTTTTTATTTACACACTATTTACAAGATTCAGAAATGCACAATTGATTCGTAGTTAGATAGATTTCTGGAGAGTCAGAAAAACATGACTGACCTCTCCAAAGTTTTTGATCGTTCTCCTCGTTTTCCAAGTCAGCCGCGCCCCAGCCCCGCAAAATTCATTTCCCCTTTTTCTTGGAAAACAAATGGGGATTCTCTCTCTCCTTTCCCAAGGATGCAGCTGGTCCATGGATGCAGGTGGCCATCCTGGGAACGGAATGTTAAACTTGAGCCAAAACGGCCAAAGGTCAGCTTGGGGGCGGAACCTGGTATTTTATGGGTTTGAAAGAATTCGATGCAGCTGGCTTTGAAGCGTGGGAATGAGTAAAAAGTGTGGGAAACAGTGGCATTCGTTGACAGAAAGCGTACTATGCCACAATGATATTGTTTCAGTCTGCATTAAAATTAACATTGATTTTCCACAAGCATGAGAATACCCTTTTAGGTGTATCCAATTGCAACCAAAATGGGGGGTGCATAGCTAAGCCCTACATATGAAAATTTAACCTTCTACAGCATACAATTTTGGTATGGTGCATACATATGTACGCGCATACATATGTTCACACATACTGACATTTTTATAAAACTCGTTCTAATTAAGTGGAAAATAATCAAAATCAATATTTCCTCTGTCTATATGTTTGTAAATACAGTAAAACCTGCAAAGTTGACCACCTTTGTAAGTTGACCACCTGTCTATCTTGACCGCTAATAAACACCAGCTTTGGTTTGGAGTATTGTACAAAACACTTTGTAAGTTTACCACTAGGCAAAAGCATTAGATTGTACTAAAAGTTTCATCAGTTATGCCTCAAATAAGTAACCAGACATTTTAGAAAAACCTATGGATATTTATGTTTTCATCTAAAAATATTGGGCTAATGTTAAGTACCAGAAAATGCGCTAAACTTCAATAAGGAGTTATCTCGTTGAAAAGTAGATTACCATGGGGTTACAAATGTACAAGAAAAAATCAAATGAAGAGTTTGAGTCATTTTTCACTTATTATGAATTTTTAGGAATTGTTAATATCAAGTAAGTAGTTTTTCATAAGCAATGAGGCTTTTTTTTTTTTTTGATCAATTTACAGAAATTTTAAACTTGTGTGATACTTTACTCGTCATTCTGGTAAATAATCTCTAAAAATATTTAAACAACATTTTTTCTTATTGTTTTACAGTAAGGTTAAACAATGAAAGTGAGTTTAAAGTGTTCCAATTAGTTAAAAAATGAATGCGTAAGATAAGAAATGACAAAAAAAAAACATTACTACCCCTTTATAAGTTGACCACCATAGTACTGCACCGCAAGTGGTCAACTTACACAGGTTTCACTGTACATTTATTTGTCAGTGTTGCTCACCCTCGTTTTATCTAAGGGCCGCACATCATATCAAGATAAATTTCACCGGCCGAAACAAATAAAAAATGAATTGTTTTCTATATATCATCGGAAAACAAGGAAAAGGGGAAAATTACAAACCAAGAACTGTTGTGATCTACATGCTTATAATGTTGATACAAATTTTTCATCTGTTTAAAAAAAAAACGATTTGTCACAATTCGGCTTCAAATTTGTTATGCTCATTAATGATGCGAAATAGAGATTTTCAGTTGTTTTAGAAGATTCCAGAATATATTTTTCGTTTTGTAACATTGAACACAACAATGGCCCACATGGATCAGCTTTACAGGCCGAGGAGTCAGTCACTTTTCTCACCTTTAGTTACCTTTTGAAAATTTGGTTACTTTTAATCACCTTTTGCAACTTTTGTCACCTTTCTCACCTTTCTTGAAATGCGTCTTAGGATTTTTTTTAAAAAAAATAATTAAATCTTTGAAAAGCATCTGAATGATAGCTTTAACAGTGAAATTAATTAAAAAAATAACCTTAATTATGCCCCCCCCCCACTTTGTTGTTGTTCAAGAAAAATAGCTATGCTACCGGGAAATCAGGGAATTTTTTTTATCGCTTGCAATTGCACCCTATGAGCAGAACCAGTCTTTCTATCCCTTCTACAGATGGACTTGCCCCTTATTTTCGGGAATGTATGTTAAAGGAAGCATGTTTATTTTATTATACTTTAAGCTTTAATGAAACTACCAATGTCAAAGACAAAAAAGAACTGCAACGAACAATAAAATATTGGTCTGAAAGCCAATGTTGCATTACAACAAGGCATCTCAAAACTTTCTTCTTGGCAAGGCAGTTGGTGAAATTTCGTTTGAGAAGCTATGTGAAGCACTTACCGAGAGTAATTATCCATGAATAACTGTCTCATGCTTTCCTTTGGATGTGTCCTTATGTTAATAAAAAGGTTTTTAGGTTGTTTGACATTATTTTCCTTGAGAAACGAGAAAAAAGCCTAATGAATATTGGTACTTGCAGTATTCATACAATGCATAATGCGTATGTCAAAGCATTGCAATATTTAGGTGAAGAAGCATCTGAACTTCTTCTTAGTACTTATAGCTACAGTTTGCTCTCTGTTTAACGACACTCTATTTAATGACTTTCTCTATTTAACGACGGCTTTTTGCGGTCCCAGATGGTCCACTCTAGTGTTAAAAGCATTCTGTTTAAGGACGCTTTCTACTTAAGGACGATTTTTTGTGGTCCCTTGAAAGTCGTTAAACAGAGAGCTAACTGTATTTTGATGGTTGGCCTTCCCGTTAGGAGGACTTCGAAGAAGTGCAAGTTCAACTAAATACACCTCATCGCAAGTTCCTAAAACACACAACTACCCATTGGCTTACACTTGGACCTGCAGCAAACAGACTACTGGAACAGTGGGATGCTCTTCAGTATTATTTTTTTAAACATGTGCCTTTAAAAAAGAATTCAGCTATGCAATGCAGGTCATATAAAGCTGTTGCAAATGTTTTAAAAAGACCTTCTATAAAAGCTGAGCTGCATTTTATCATTTCATCTGCTGATTTGTTTATGCAGTTCACGAAACGCTTTCAATGCCAAGCACCTATGATACATAAATTGTACCAAGAAATAGAGACTATTGTTCAGACTTTTATGGCTTGGGTTATAAAAGCCTCTGTCATAAAGTAAGTTGATTTTTTAAACGTAGACACGGATGAACGGTTTGCAGTTGGTAACAGACTACCTCTTGTAGATCTCGTTGTTAGTGGAGAGGTGACAGATGAACTGTCAAAACTGAAAGAAAATGAAAAGGTTATGTTTTTAAGAGCTGTTAAAAAGCATTGTGTGACTGCGTGCAAGTATGTAATAGAAAAAAGTTGCATATCAAACGGGTTACTGAAAAGTTTTAAATTTTTGGATCCAAAAGAGAGAAGTAAATCTAGAAGCTGTAAGGATTTGATAAAGGTTGCCAAACTCATGCCTTTTAATTAGAGACGTACCGAGTACTCGGTAACTACTCGGTACTCGGCCTACTCGGCCAATTTGCCGAGTACTCGGTACTCGGCCAAATTCTGATCAGATATTCGGCCAATACCGAGTAGTTGCAAAAAATTGAATATTGTCCAAGACAGATACTAAAATTTATAAAAAAAAGAGCAAGCATTATATTCTTCAATCATTTACAGTTAAAATTTATAAGTCAAATTTAAATTTTGAGAATAATGAAGTTTGTGGAATAAATCTTTATTTTAATGTCCCCAAAGTTAATAAAACTTATTTATTAAAAATTATGCCAAAAAGGTATGTATAGAAAATATGGAATTTTTATATTAAAAATTGATTTTTGCTACAAACAAAAATTAGTTATAAAAAATATAAATTACCTTTGCTTAAAAAATAAAAGGAAATAAAACAACGTTAAAAGCACACTGCAGGAACACTGCAGACACGTGTTTTGGCATTACAAGGAATTTCGTTTTCAATGCACAAAATGGGAGCTTGTGGATTTAAAGGCATCCGACAAAAGTAGGATTTTTTTGTCGTATGTCTTTACATTCTTTAGCTCACATGTTATGCACTGAAAAAGACGTTCCTTGTAACGGGGGGTCAGAAACACGTGTCTGCAGTGTTCCTGCACATTTGTTTTATCTGCTTTTAAAAATTATTTATGTTTGGCAGACTAGAACTATAATTGATTGGTATACAGTAAAACCCCTCCTAACGGGCACCCCTCTTATGCGGACAGTTTTTAATTCCCCAGTTCCAATGCAAATAACATTATTAAACCCCTGTCCTGCGGACACCTCTCTATTGTAGACAAATGCATTGGTGTCTGCATTAGAGGGATTTCACTGTAATTTGTTTTAATTCCAACTTGATTAATCATACCTTTTATTTATTTATTTTGAATTTTAAAAATATTTTTTTTGTAAAATTTTTGACACAAACAAAATTGTTTATATAATGTGTAATTAAATTTCAGCAGGAATTTAGTTTTAAAACTATTATATGGACAAGGAGGTTTATACTACTATTCCAATAAGTTCAAAATTCATCACATGTGTGTCGGTGGTTCTTCTTAAAACATAATTGGTACTTGGTAACTCGGCCGAGTAGTGAAAGGCCGAGTACTCGGTAACTCGGTACTCGGCCGAGTAGTGAAAGGCCGAGTACTCGGTACTCGGCTACTCGGCCAAAGTGCTACTCGGTACGTCTCTACTTTTAATGTTCCACTCGATAAGTTGCAAGATGAATGGAAACTTTTGCAGCTGGAAAAAGATGATGAAGCATCCGAAAACAAAACCATTGATATCTACTGGCAGCAGCACATTTCAAAAAAGGACTCAACTTCCAATGATCTAATGTTTCTAAGGTGATAAAAGCTTCACTTGCCTTATCACATGGTAATGCTGACATTGAAAGACTATTTTCTATTTCAAAGCACCTTTTTGATGAAAATAAGACAGCAAGAACTGAAAGATTTTTAAACAGCATACTTATAGCTAAAGACTCTGTAAAAGAATATCCTCATTTGCTTTCTTTACCAATTGGTCCAGAAATAATTAAATGTGCACAACAAGCACACGTAAATTACAAAACATACATGGATGAATGTAAAAGGAAAAAGGATTTGGAATTGAAACAGAAGCAAAAAGAAGAGCAAAAAAGAAAGGATTGTGAAGAAGAAACTAAGAAAATGGAAAAAATTAAAACATATATTGAAAATGAAACTGTAGAAATCTTTACAAAAAGCATATAGGGCTATTTTGGTAAAAGTCAGTAAGAAGGGATAACCCTTTTCTGTTTTTTGAGTTCTTAACAAATTGCTTTTGGTCACCTTTTAGTTACTTTTTTGTCACCTTTTAGTCACCTTTGTTTTCAAATTTGTCACCTTTCTCACTTTTTTCAAAGGCCATCAGCAGTCCTCGGCCTGGCTTTAGGGGCCATAGCTTGGGCACCACTGAGTAAAATGAAAATTTTGGCCGAAATTTGAGTTTAAAATATTTTGTGATTACAATACTTCCTTTACTTTGTAAAAGAAGGTAAAAATTCTCGTGGTTCCACAGAACTATTTTTTGTTACTGCTATAGCTAATTTTTACTGCCTCCGTAAAAAAAAAGAAAAAGAAATAAATTAAATAAAAATAATAAATGTATATATTTTTTTTTTCAGTTCAAAGTTCCATTCCTTCTTCCAGTGAAAAACGTGGTGATGTATGGGGTTGCGATCGACTTATTTTTACTCCAGAAGATATCATTAGTGTATCTATAGAGTATTATAATGCGTAAGTCTTTCATTTCTAGTTCATTTAAAACCAATTTTTTGTGCAAGTATTTCAGCAAGGATGGTTTGCAAATTGTCGCTGAAATAATTGTTTTCATCAGAAACACAAAACAGTATTTTTTTTTTATCTTGTGTATGCAATGTGTTTAGTTATTGCTTTCCCTAAAAAATCTCATTTTTTGTTCTATAACTTTTAAAAAATGTCCTATATTTTTTGAATTAGTCGTGCCGCTGATAAACTTGACGTGATGAACTAAAACTGAGATCACTCCTGGTCTCAGGTGCCCAAAATTAGTCAAAAAAAATTGCAGATCTAATTCAGCCAGAACACTGTTCCCCCCAGTGTGTTTTTTTTTCCAACAAATTTAACCCCTCTCCCCCTTGGTCTCAAAGTGTCACACTTCACCTTACTCCTCCCCTCCCTTTTTCACATGTCACACTGTTTTTCATAAGCATATTTCATTCACCCACACTTCTTGCTACCCTGATTTCGCAAACCCCCTATCCCCCCAATGCATGACATTTTTTATGGATGACTCCTAAGGACTTTAAGTTGCATGATTTATGCTATTTTTATCCCCCAAAATACAAAGGAAGGGGGTTATAAGTTTGATGTATCTGTGTGTCTGTGACATTCTAGCGCTTAAACAGATAAGTAGATTCCCAAAAAAAAAAAAATATTTTGTTTGAAAGGACAGTTGGTCGAGAGTGTTCTTAGCTATGTTGCATGTTTGGATGACATTAATTAACAAAGATATTAATTGAAAACCTCTAAAAGGTTTTTTTGCAATTTTTCAGTGAAAGCATATTTAAAATTTAAAAAATTTAGTACCTAACTAAAGAATTATTTTTTTTCTGCCTCTGATAGAATGTGTTTGGAACTTCTATGTTGTATAGGATTCAAATTACAACGTTTTTTAAAATCAGATTTTAAATACGGCTAAGCTTTTATTCATGCGATTTTTAACCGAATTCATTGTTGGCCGATAAGGACATTAAACGCAATGATTTAAAATTTTTATCTGTTGCCAGTTTCTATTTGTTAACAAATAATTTATTTGTTATTGATTTTTAACAGTATAAGGCTTTTAAAAGGATTTTCAATTTTCCCTCTTGTCGGGAATTTTTTAATTTTAGTTACTTGTAAATTATTTTTGCTTTTGATGCTTAAGATAATTAAATTGAATATTATGTTTTGTATAAATGATTAATTCATGTTTATTTATTTATTTATTGTGTGTGTTTTAGATTTTAGATTATTTTTGTCAATTTTTTGTTGGTAAAAATTTTTTTTCTCTAAGGCACTAATGGATAAAAATTTAATACTTTGTAGATAAGGTGTTCCCAACCTGAGGATGATTTAACTCCTCAAATGGTAATAAACTCATGAGGGGTGACAGGGCGCGATAAGTATTAAAAAAGCAAAGAGTTATAATAAAAAGCCAGCAAATATCTAAATTGAAAACATATGCGAAAGCTATTGTAGAGTTCAGACTAGGAATTAAAGTAGGATCACAAAAAAAGATGTTACCATGTCACCGAACAAAACTAACAGGCTTGTTTTTGAAAGCAGGCTAAGTCATAGATGAGAATTAAAAATAATTAGGAACCTTTTACATAAATCTTTGATGCAGCATGAATTTGTGATGTATGCTATTCCTAATATGTTCATGAGTGCCACTTTTCTGTCCTGAGAATGAAATTCTGTCTTTTAAAGAATTGAAGCCGACTTTATTTTCCTTTAATTATTAATTATTTATTTTTTGAAGTTTCAAACAAGAAAAGAATTTTATGAGAAAATATTTTTTATTGAGAAAGGAATCTTTCTAGCAATATCCATTATCATCGTCTATGGCGCCTATGGTATGCCAAGACCTTCTGTACCAGTCTTCTCCAGCCTCCCGTATTCGCAGCTAAGCTCTTCCAATTCTTCGACCAATGGACAATACAATCCTCGTCCACAGTATCCTCCCAGCACTGCTTTTTCTTTCCACATCTCCTTATACAACATGTTTTGTCCTTGAACATTTTCTTTAGAATGCTGCTAATACCAAGGCCAATAACTTGGTGAACGCAATAAAGATGGAGCTCATCTTAATACTGTGGATGATATGAATTAAATAATTAGTACAGTTCATTATTACGCCTTCTACACCAGACTCTATTTTCCTGAATTCCTCCAAAGTTACTTCTTAGGATTCTATGCACAAAGGTGCCCAAAAGTCTCTTCCCTAATAGTCACGTTTCAAGTTTCTGAGGCGTAAGTTAAAACAGGATGTACGAGAGTCTTGTAAAGTGATAGCTTTGTCTTCCCGGTTAAAAAATATGAACCTAATAAATTTTTTAAACCGAAGAAGAAAGTAATAATATTTTATTAATGTATTTTGATTAAATTTCCTTACAATTAATTAGTATAGGACTGCTAATTTGGCAACCAGTAAACCAATGCAATTCTGAAAATCAGACTTTTTCGATTTTTGGATCACTGCGAAAATCTCAACATGATGAAACCTATCAGGCAATTGAATTGATGATTTCAGAAAGGGCGTAAGTCCTACGGAAATCCATGGGACTTACGATCTTTCTAAAATACTCGATTCAATTGTCTTAATGGATGTTGTAATCAAATATAAATTATTTTCTCTTTTCAGGATAGTAATTTATTGTTTTCTTATTCTGTAATTTTTTTTCCTCTGCAGAAATCCATCTCTTCCTTTAAGTTTACCACGAAGTATCCAAAAATTCGAGGTATGTTCTTTGTTTTTTTTATATTTTTTGTGGATATTTATGCTGTTAGATGTAAATACAGTAAAACCTCTCCAAACGGACACCCCTCTTTGCGGATAATTTAATTCCCCAATTCCAATGCAAATAACATTATTAAACCCCTGTAATGCGAACGCTCCTCTATTAAGGACAAAAAATTTGTCCCATTACTGTCCGCATTAGAGGGGCTTTACAGTACATTATATGCCAACAGTGACCAAGAAATAAATAGTCATCAACTGTAAATTGAATTGTTTATTTCAAAAACCAGTCAAATGACAAAATTGCTAATTTCAGAAAAATATTTATATTGCCATGTTAAATTATTCAATAGTGATTACAACATTGTTTACTGAAAGAAATATAGCTAAACATGTATCCCCTTTTTATTTTATGAATTGTAATCCTTATAGAAAAAATTTTGCACTGGGGTAAAAATGCTTTTTGAAATTTTAAAATTTGTCACTTGACTGATTTTTGAAATAAGCAGTTCAATTGCAAAGCAATTGCTGATGCATCATGCAGGGCTCAAAACTAACAGTGTCCAATTTTAAGAACATTTTACCTAACAAATTATCATAACGTGCAATAGAAAATTACAAAATTCTCATAACGAGGAATCGTAACATAGGTGAGCAAATGAACATAGCAAATAGGCGAGAAGTTCATTATTCATTATTTGTAAATATACAGGCGAACCAAGCGACCTTTTAATTTACGACAATGGGCGAAACCCTGCGGGCACCACTAGAAGTTAATAAATTTAATATAGTATGTAAATAGCTGGTTTTTATAGGGTCTTATACCCTAAAATATAAAAGTAGTTGAAAATAACTAATACAGTACTATAGTAATACTGTAATAAAATAGTACTAATATTTCGAAATTTTAAATCTAATGTTCTGTATGTAGTTAATTCTCTATTTTACAGACATTTTAAAAATTGCTTTAAATACCATTATTAGGGATGTCTTTAGAAGTTGCAAATGTCGACTGCCTGACTAGATTACTGAATTTGAAATTGTTAACAACTGATTGAATATCCAGTTCATCCAAAATATCTCAGTGGTTATGAAGAACAGCCAAGTTGTTCACTGGCTTCTGCCCCATTGTTGATTGACTTTATCCACAGGTTCGCACACTGGGACAAATTCTAAGTGCTCGCAGCACCGTAACACAACTATTATTCACACCACTCATTTTCAGTTAACTTGTTTTTTAACATAATAATTATTTGTTTTAACTCCTTACTGAATGTATTTTACAAGGTAACTATCTTCAAACAAAGAAAAAATTTTTTTTTTTTTTTTTTTTTTGAGGGGACTCGGGCCCCCTCAGGCCCCATAGAGTCAGTGCCACTGATTGCAGTTTTGTAATGCTCAATAGCACCTATAGCTGTGCACGTTGGTACAAGTTAGTTTGGAACCCGGGAAAGGGGTGGTCTTCAAAGTGCTTTTTTTTTATAAATATCTTGGTTATGCATATTCCTATTAAGTTCTTACTGTCTTCGTTTGGGAGCAGGATTGTCTTCTAATTATGAGCTCTTTACTTAAATTCTATTTTCTATATAAGTCATGCTACTTTATTGAGCAATCATGAAATACCTTTTGTTTTCACTTGACCGTTGATTGAATGATGTTCGTCCGCATCCTTTGATTTTTATTTTTCTATGCTTGTAATGCAGGAGTCTTATTGCCTTGGAGTTGAATCTCTACATAGTATAAAATGAAGTCTCCAAAAAGCGTCTGTTTGAACGCATAAAACTCGAGAACTACACGGCCGATTTTTCTGAAATTTTCAAAGTATCTTTCTTTTAGTCCCGGAAAGGTTTGTAGACCGGTTCGAAAAAAATTTAACGAGTAGTTCTTTTTTTATTCCAATTTTGTCCCAATTTTCACATAAATCCCAAAATATGTGGGTGAAATATTACTTTCACATATTAATATTACATATCATTGGAAAGAATAAAATTTTCAGCGTTCTACGCAATTTATTTCAATTTCTCTAACTTAATTACAGTGGGAGTTTGCATTTTTAGCTTGAATTTTTTTAGGCTTAGTTAAAATTTAGGCGCTACTTTCTTCATTGAAAAAAATCAATAAAAAGTGAAGGAATTGTCCCACAGTTTTCTTTTTGTCACCATTGGATAGAGGGACAGATTTGGCTCCCAATCTATCTCGACCTATGGTCAAAAAACTGAGGCTTCTATCTCCAAAGGAAAAAAGTTACAACACTTTTTAAATCAAGTTCAAAAAAAATCTCATGTCCTTTCAAATTAATAACCATTTTCTTCGCATTTTAATTCCTTAAACTTATTTCATTTTGTGTTTCCATGGTTACACTTTTTGAATCCATCTTTCTCAATTTCATTTCTTAAAAGTATTTTAATATCTTTGGTAATTGTTTGGAAAGGAAATTTTGCATGATGAATTATTTTCAAGGTAGATCGGGCAACACAGCTATTTATTTATAAATGACCTTTTTATACAATCCATTTTACATCAAAACAGTATCCAGCACATAACATCCAGCCCCTTGCATTCATTTGCGTTTTTACCTCTTGAATTCAAATTATGGTTGCTATAAAAGGCATTAGTGGAAACAAGAAACCCAACAAGTAGGGTCCTATCACAATTCATGAGTGCGACGAACATATTTTGAATTCAAGACGTTAAAATTCAAATGAATGTCGGGAGGGCTGGATGCTGTTTTTTATTTCTTTATTTCTTTTTTTTTTTAATATTTAAAAACAGAACTTTAGACGGTGCCATTAAAAGTTTGAACAAACTAGTGTAAATTTGTAGTTACTGATCTATTGGACCAGTGTTGTATTCTTCCTAAACTTCTGCACTTGCATTATTACTACCAGTCAAAGCCTTCTTCAACCAATAAGAATGCTTCTTTTATTTGAGTGCCTGACAGTGGACTGAATCACCAATCGAAGCCCTGTTATTGGTTGAGAAAGGCTTTGGTCAGCGGCTTGGATGTTTGACAGAACTTGGAAACAGCTGCTAAATATGATGGTTAGACAGAATTAAATATTTATTCAAGTAATTTTTTTTTAATTCCTAACCTTTTTTTTTGTAGTATTTTATTGAGATTTTTTGATGTCTTTTGTATTTTGTTTTAGTTTATGTTATGGAATAAAAATGATAAAATATTGGAATACAATTTGTCTTTTTTTTTTTTTTTTTTAAATGAAAGTGGATGTGCATTTTTTATCAATGATTTTCTTCCTCTTTTTAGCTCAAAAAAAGTTAAAATCAAATCTGCTACTCTTATGTTTAGATTTCTTGGTAATTTGTTATGTTCCTATGCTAAAATACATATTTAGAGCAATACCATTATGTATAATGTTTCTTTTGATGTTGTGGTTCTTGAAAACCTGTAATAATATTCTGGAAAAAAAATAAGTCTATAGTAGTAGGATATCGACTTGATACTTTCTAAGCATTTTAGCTATTTAAGTCAGTACTGTGAAATCCCTCTTAAGCGAACTTTTTGGAACCGAAAATTTTGTTTGTTGTAATGAGAATTTCTTTCTACAGTGAAACTTCTATGAGCGACTACTTCTATATAGCGACCACCTCCATTAACGACCACGTTTCTGAGGCACCGAATTTCCCCCGTATATGACTAATGTTAAAATACCTCTGGGAAAGACCATTGAAACCTCTCAGAACGACTGGCAAATCGTAAACCTCAGCATTCAAAAATACAGGAATTTTTGTTAAAGAAAACTCAAAAAGAGAGACAACAGAAGAAAAGCAAAAATAAAGTTCATATGTACACAGAACAGTTTTCCCATATTAACAAAGGTGGAAAGAAACCAAAATAAGGGATTAAAATCTATTCTCCAGTGGGTCCAAACCTGTTCCTTTCTTGCTCTCTCTGCTTGAAACCTCGTTAAAGTCATAAAAAGGAGAGCATTGTTTTTCGGACCTTAGGAAGCTAAGGTGGTACATGTAAATCAAGGCCTGTTGGCTCAAGGCAAGTCAAGTGTGCACCTTTCATTGAGGGAGGTTGATGAGAATAGAACTTTGTTAAAAGGTTGTTTTTTGGAATTTCTTGGTTGCTTATGGGAGAAGGGGGTTAGAATGGAGCATTCCTACTTCATTAGAATGGACAAAATCTATTTTTAATGCCTTTGAAAGCTCAAGAGTTGGCTTCAGTGAATTTGCATTTTGCTTTTCATCACCATACCGTACATCACAGTCAGAATTTCGAAAAACCGAGCAATCTCACACTCAAGAAACGTGCAGAAGTCTTGAACTTGCACAAGAAAGGAAAATCAGAAAGGAAATTAAAGGAAATTAGCAGTAAAAAAAAAAGAAAAAAATGCTGTCAGCACAACAAACTCAGGGCTCCCAAATGGTCCGCTTTTCCCGCCAAAATCCGTTTTCTAGGGTTAAGTCCGCTTTAGACCACTCTTTAACATTTTGGTCCGATTAGTCCGCTTTTATATTGTTTTTACCTAAGAATCAGATTTTAAAAGTTTTCCATTACGTTAAAAGATACTGTACACCCAAACATGTGGCCGCGGCGCCTTAACCTGACTTTCCCGTATTATTTTGCTTCAGATTGACGTGGCTTACTCCTCCTTCAACCGCTGCAGTATGGAAATCCATAAAAAAAAAGAGAGGTTTGGGGGAGGAGTTATGACGTCGAATCGGAGCAGGGTGCTATCGATATTTCTCGGAGTTTCAGCCTCACGTTTGTTGTAACGAATGAACTTTCCGATCTCGATAACTCGAATATTCCTTTATCTCACAGTTTTTATTGGATCCCAAGCTCTTGAGACTGTTGTAGAAACATCCCATAACTTGAAACATTTTAGCCCTTGGGACTTAGAGTTGTCGCAAGTTGACTGTAATAGTAACGGTGCTATGAACCACCCCTTTTGAAAATGAATTCGGAAGTAATCTCGTGGCGCATGCGCCAATTTTTTTACAGGCGCATGTGTTCGTAAATTATACGCCCTTGAAAAGTTCTTGGGGGGGGGGGGGGGTTCATTTTCCAAGTGCTTGAAAACCTTGAAAATGTATAAAAAGTTTCTTTATTGCTTGAATTCTTTTTAAAATGTTTCATCAGTGCAATTTTCTGAACATCTGTTTGATATGCAGTGTCGCGAAAAATTGCTTTCGTGTTTGAGGTTTCAATCCTTTTGCATCTTGTAAATATTTTGACGTTTTTTACAATCAGAAGTTATTTTGACATGTGCTACCTTAGATTAGCTTATTTTTCGTTTAATTTTAATAATTAACGGAAGAATTAGTTTGGAAACCATGACAACATTGAACTTACCGGACTTCGCGGAAAACTGCTTCTCGCGTTTGAAATTTCAATCCTTTTGCATCTTGTAAATATTTTGATGTTTGTGACAGTAGGAAGTTATTTTGACATGTACTACTTTAGGTTAGCTTACTTTTCGTTTAATTTCTATAATTTACGAAGTAATTATTTTGGAAACCATGGCAACATTGAACTTACTCAGACTTCGCGGAAAATGGCTTTTAGTGTTTGAAATTTCAATCTTTTTGCATCATGAAAATATCAAAATATTTTGCCCAATCGAATGTTTTTTTTCCAAATGCTACCTATAGATTAGCATGTTTTATGTTTAATTTCGTAGAAAATAAATAAATTTATTTTATGGGAAACATGCCAAAATCGAACTTGGTTCGTGAAAATTTGCTTATCTGAGCTTTCAATCATTTTGCATCTAATAAATATTTTTATATTTTTGTCAGTTAGAAGTTGTTTTGACATATTACATTAGATTAACTCGTTTAAATTTTTATTTAAGTAACTAAAAAATTAATATTTTTTTTTTTGTTTTTAATTCAAATTTCTAGTTTTGCAAATTTAGTTTTAGTTATCAGCTTATTTTCTTTTATTACTGTTTTTTTTATGGGGGGGGGGATATTAAATGCAAACAATTGAGTGCAAAACATTTTAACTTAGTGTTTGTATTTGAAACAAAGTTGAATTAGAAAATTTTATAAAGTTGAATTTATGTTCATCATTTCACTGTCATGCTAAGATGGGAATTAGTCCCCCCCCCCCTATAAAAGTTCAAGCACTCATGGGCTTGCAATCATGAAGGTTTTTTTTTTTTTTTTTTTTAATCTAAGCTTTATGATTCTTAAAAATACACTTTGAATATGAAAATTGCAAAACTAAGCCTCATGTTATCTGCTTCTCTTTGTGATTAATTTATTATTTCAGACATTTTTTAGGAAAACTTTCAATAAAGTAGATCTTTTATCACAATGTCTCTTGTAGAAAAAGCAGTTTGTTTTTCGAAACTTTTTATATTACTACCTGTTATTTATATGTTAGCATTAAATGAAATCTGCATGTAATATTTATAGTGCGAATTTAGGGTAGTACCTTGAAAAATATTTTTTTACTCTTGAAAAGTGCTTAATTTCCCCCCCCCCCCTAAAGGGTATGAACCCTGTGATAAGAGATTAAATTTAAAATTCAATTATAAAATAATTTTACTATAAACTCAGTTGTAGCTTTGTTGAAAATCACAACAATATTTTAGGTTTCAGTGTGAGTCATGGGGAAATGCAAATTTCTCAGCAAAGGGTTGGATGAAACTGATGAAGATGAGAACAAAATTAGAGACTGGGGAAAACACCAAAAGAATAACATTTTTTGTTTGGTGTATGATAGATTAATATTGGTTGAGAAGGGATACAACGCAATTAAGAAGCACTACAAGACAGAAAAACATAAAAATAATTTTAAACTAAATCAAGATGAAGCGCAGCTTCATATATCCTTCAGTGAGATTACCAGCATCCCTGGTTCAAATCAAAATGTATTGTTATGCCTATTTTGTTCTAAAGAGGCTGCCTTAAGTGCTGCACTAAATGCCCCCCTCCCATCCAAATATTTGTGTAAATAATATTATTCAATAGATAAAAAAGATCCAGTTTCACAGTGATAAAGGAATTGTATCATTATTATAGTTAATTAACGAATTATCTTCACAAATTTAGCCAGCTGGCAACTAATTTGCCTTTTACTGCTTCCTAGGGTTTAATTATGAGTGGTCCTCCCAAGGTCCTCTTTTTGATCCTAACTGGTCCTCTTTAGTCCCCTTTTTAATTGAAAATGGTCCTCTTTTACCCTTTTCTGAAGCTAAAATGTGTTGGGAGCCTTGCAAACTCTAACAGAAATAGATAATCTTATCTTGTACTAATAATGATGACACATTATTAATTTATTTTTGCAGCTGAAAACTAAACTAGAAATTATAGTTGTTATAGGAAAAACAAAGAATCTGAAGCAGGCAAATTTTAAAGCTATTAGTTTTTAAATAGAAAAATCAATTAAAAAGTATATTTTACATTTAAAATTTAAAAAAAAGTTTCTTTATTTAAATACATTCTTTCTTATCATAACGTTCTTGGTTAATATACTGCAGGAAGAAGGTAAATAATAACTATGGTGCTATATTTGCATGTTCGCAAATGACCTCCAAGAGCGACCAACCTCCATTAACGACCACTTTTTTCAGGAACGGCGAGTGGTCGCTCCAGAGAAGTTTCACTGTAATAGAATTCAAACAATGTAATGGAAATTAAAATAGGACTGCAAATTTGCGTTGTTGAAACAGATAATTTGTTGTATTGGTATTCGTTGTGTCCACATATCATTGTATATGTTTGTAAAATATTTGTTATGCCCTAAATTTCATATTTGTAATTATTTTTTTAGAGCTTAGATTCAAGTAATGAAAGCAAAAATCAAGTAAGTTCCATTTAAAAAAATTTCAGCAAGCTTTTCAGCAGTTTTGTATGATTTATATAGTGCATATAACATGTTATGATTATAGGTTAAACAAAAACCATTTTACTGATGATTAAAAAAACCCCTCCAAAATCAAGATTGCATTGAACAAAATGCCATTACAATTCCAAATCTGAAAATATACATTCACCATGATTTCCTTCTAAACTAGCTAGCTGAGTTTGATATGAATCATTTCCAGTCATAATTTATTTATCTGAATTTTATCTGTTGCTTGCGTTCAGTTAGTTAGTTAAGCATAAATGATTTGTTTTATGATAAATTGAGCATTTAAGACATTATTGGTTACCTTTTGTATGCAAACAAAAAATAACTATTAATAAAAATAGTCAGATCCTTTTTTTTTACATGTGCAGTAGAACTCCAATTATCCGAATAAATTCAACCACAACCCATTTGGATAATTGGATTTTCTCTGAAGAAAGGTCTATTTTGCAGGGGTCGAAGTAGTCCTATATATCCTATATTTCCTATATTTTTCAAAAATGTCTTATATTTCCTATATTCCCGTTTTATACCATATATATCTTTTAAAAAGAACGGCAAATAAAATTTCTGACATCGGATATTTTGCAGAAAGTACGTGCCCCAACAGGCATCTTCTCTCATTAGCTACAGCAATGTGACGTCACTCTATAGTGGGTGGAGTTTCGAGAACTAATGCTGAAGTTGGTTTTAGAATTTTGCATTGGGGGGGGGGGAACAACAGCCGTTTGTTTTGTTTTCCATCATGGTTTTTGTTGGTATATTTTTGCGTTCAGTGCATTTTCTGATCGGAATGTTCTAATTTTCTTTTTGCAATCTTTTCTTTTTGTGGAATTTTGGTATCGTGGAATAATTAGTTCCTTATGATGTTAAAACGTAGTTTGTTGTAATAAGTGGAATTAAAATGGCGAAATCGCATCGCTTAACAGCATTTCGTGTGGAGTTGTTGAATCAGGAGGACATTAATTCTACAAATTTTGGTGCATGGTGCACTAAAGGAAAAGATGATTTTATCGCTTTTTGTCATTTTTGCAACTTTTTAGTGCCCATAAGCAATAGTGGATTTTCGCAATTGAGACAGCATGCTAAAACGTTCAAGCATAAAGAAAACTCTGAAAAACGTCAGAAGGATCCTTCTCAAGCTCTGTTTGTTCTTAATACAAGTGGTACAGGGTTCAGTTTAGATATAAAATCTAAGAGCAGTGGAATTAGTACTTGGGTCATGAGTGAGGAAAAAAAATAAAAATTATCTTTCTTCAAATTTTGTTTAGTAATTTAGTCTATAAAGTACACTTTTTTCAAAAATTATTCTTTCAACTACAGGAAAGTCATTATAGATGTAAAATATTTTGTTTGAGGTTTTTTTCTAACAAAATCATTGATAAGAATAACTGAATAATATATGATATGTATTATTTCTTTTTTCATAGCAAAATTATTCATATAAGGTGTCCTATATTTGTCCTATATTTTTTGTGGAAAATGTCCTATATGTGACAAGTCGGTCACTTCTACCCCTGATTTTGATTCATTACTGTATGTGTGTCAGGGTTTAAGCTGGGTTCAATCATTCCCCAGCAAAAAAAAAAAAAAAAAGCTAAAAATTAGGAAAAAGGCTTTAGCAAAATGCTGAAATGTCGAAAGTTAATGAATATGTTTACATATAGTTTTCACTGACTCTCTGTGTTTCATCTCTAGTTGAAAGCAAAATTCTAAATTCAGCGATGACATCTTTAGATAAATAAATACTCAGTAACTAATATTTCTTTTAAATTTGAAAGAAAAAATTTAGAATCATACTCAGCATTGAGAGGACACAAGTTGAATTTTTAATACAAATTTTAATGAATTAGTTAAAAAAAAAAAGATTTTGTTAACACAGAAAGTTAATGGTTGAACTTAACAAAAATAAATAAATTACCCAAATGATCCAGTTTAAAGGACTAACTCATGCACATGAAAAATTCCATTTACTTAATATCTCATTGAAAAAAAAAAAAAAACGCACACACACATTTATGAATTTATATAAAAATTACTATATTTGTTTTTAAATGCTTGATTTGTTTTTCTGTATAGACACATCGTCGTTATCTTCGTTGTCCTGGTGCTGTAACTGTATGTCATTTGAAAAAGTTTTTAAGGTCAAAATATGGACTGAATCCTGGTGAAAAAGTATGTTTTTGTGTATTTTTACCCCTCCTGTGTGTATTATATTTGCATAATATTAATTTGATTGGCATGAATTTTTTTACAGTTAATTCATATTGTCATATTCCACTTGTGAAACAATCAATGAAATCAAACTGTATGAAGCATTGTTTTACTGTGGATGTTTAAAAAATTATTATAGTCATTTGATCTGATAAACACTTCACTAAGTTAGCTTTTTCAAATCTAACCTCTTTCAATATATTTTAGGATTTAATTTATTATGCGAGAGTGCTTTAGAAACCAAACCAAAAGTTAACCAATGGATGAAACGGACAAAATAATATTTTGTCCAGGGTGTTTTTTTTTACAGTGTCAAAAAACAGGACAACCCTGTATAGGTGACACTAACATTTAAAACGGCACTTTTATGAAAGAAAAATCTCCCAGTGGCACCATGATGTGGTCTTGAGGGTCAATCCTGCAGAGCCTTTGGTTTTAACATATTGCCAATTCTAATATAAGTTTATATCTAAAAAAGGACTAATATGACCAGTGCTCCTGGAATTCAAAGGAAAAAGGTGGTAGCCAGTAGAAATTTCTGCCATTCAGTAAAAAAAATATTTGTCCCCCCCCCCCCATTACTACTAATATTCCTTTCAAATTGATATAGTCAACGCTCTATAGAACAACCTCCTGTTACTGCGACCCTTCTATTATAGGGTCATTCCATGTCAGTTCAACCACACCCCAACACCCACCATCTCAGATTTCAATGAAACTTTGTATACTTCTATGGTTCATTGTCCTAAGTAACCTCCTAAAGTATTTCTTCTCTATTAAAAATAGTTTTTATTTTATGACCCTTCAAAGTTTTGAGATTTTGCGTTAGTTGTCATTCATAGTTCTCTCAGAATAAACTGCAGCTGTTTGCAAAAAAAATTATTTCTCAACAACTAAAGATAAAAAGTTTTTGAAAATTTTCACATTGT